>NC_087203.1:52334153-52466653 GCF_015104395.2 Macrobrachium nipponense | reverse complement strand
TCTCCCCAAAGACAGTTACCAGTGCTTCCCCAAATACAAGGACAGTTACCGAGTCGTAACAATAAAAGCCACCCACACTTTACGAAAAAAGAAAAGCTCCACTCCGAAGAACAAGATCAGGCGTTTTACCAGAAGAACAAGATATCGAAAGCGTAAAGAATATATCAAGAGGAAAGAAAACATAATCCCGAAAACGCAACAGTCAACGCAATCGAGAGAGAGAGAGGTCCCCTTTCCCGAAGAGAGAGAGAGAGAGGGGGAACCAACACATCATTCAACGCGCTGGTAGGCGAACGCAAGCGGTCAGACGTAACCCCGATGTCGAAGACGACGAAAGAAGTTAAGTCCAAATAAATGTCCCCACACTTACATAACATTAAACCTTTTTAAAGGAAATTACGCGATTAACATTTCAGTTAGACAATTCCTGGTATTTCAAGATTAAAAGATTTTCACTCTGAACTCTTTTTTTGGCAACGAAAATCTACGATATTTCATTTTACTAATTATAACTAATCAGCTACTAAGACCTTTTCCCGAACATTTGTATTTACTAACCAATAACTTTAAATTTTAATTTGAATTTTGATTGTGTCATTTTATGTTATTTTTTTTGATTTTGGTTGTTTTGTGATTTCTTGTACTTTGTTTTTTTTGTTTTAGTATTTGCTTTTTACTTTTATTCGTTACGTCGAATGAATGTTTACTTGTTTTTATTTTGTTTGTTTAGGATAACAAGGGTAATTCACGAGAGGTCTCTCGTTAGCGTACACTTTACGGTCAGTTTCAGTATCGTTTTACCAGAACTGTTAAGAGGGTTTTGTTGTTATTTAAGAATCGCTTACCGGTAACGTAAGACTTTGAGAATATTTCTGGGGAAAATTCTATTTTTTTTGGTGATCGAATACTTTAGTAAAAACAGTTTATTGTTATTATCATTTTCTTTTGGGATATTACTGTCATAACTTTGATACTTTTAATGATACTCAGTACTTAAGAAAATTTCCATTAACGAGTCGATGGTCAAAGGGAGACCGACTCATCAGAACGTAAGAACGCCTGTGCTCACGAGAAGTCAAACAAGGAAATTAACCATGCCGGAAGGTACACAGTCCGCGAATTCGAGCGCAGCAGTAATGGGAACACATAAGGGACATGTGATTAACCACATAGCTAAATTTTGCGGAAGAAAGAACGGTCAGTTAGCTTGTAACTTAGAGAACTGGATAGAGCAGGTGGAGACACGCCTAGATAGCATAACGGGGACAGATAGAGAAAAGCTTATTGAAGCCAAGAGTTATCTTGATTTGGAAGCCGGAGGAGACTTAGAACGATACGTCCACTCCGAGACTTACCGAGATCTTAAGAATTGGGAAGAATTGAAACGGTATTTCAGGAAGGTTTATTCCACAGTTGGTGAAAGAGATCCAGTTACTAGCTTGGCAAGGATAGTGCGTCAATTTAAGTTAGACGAAAGACGTTATCAAGAGTTTAGCTCTCAGTTGTATAACAATATGAATGAATGGGGTAACCTTCATGGAATCCACAGGTTGGATAGAGGTAGAAGAGGCAAGCAAAAAATGCTAATGAGTCATTTGTTAAAAAAATATTTAGACTAGCAATAATGATTGAAGCCTGCCTACGGAAGTTATTGCAAGGATGACTCGTAAGTGGGAGACATCCGATGATGTAGCAGAGATTGAAGAGGAGGAGGAAACAAAAATCCTAGGTAGAAGACCTGAAGGGAATCCTATATACAGACCTTTAGTCCGCTTTAGGACAAAAAGAAAGAGGTCCAAATAGATCTAGGGACACCATCTAGAAATCAGAATAAGATGCCAGGTAAATCTTCTCAAGGAGGATTTTCGACAGGTCCCAACGTGTTATAACTGTCAAGAAAGGACATTATGCCAGTGACTGCCGAGGGATAGCCTTCTGTCCTTTCCATAGAAAACAGGACATAGTGCTCGAGAATGCAGAAATAAATTTGTTTTCAGCTCCTAGAGGTAGATCTCAGTCGAGAGGCAGAGGTAGAAACCAAAGTCAATCTCCCCCACCTAGAGGAAATGAGATTCCGTCCCAAATAGATATGCTAATCAAACAGCAAGCATAGGGTATCATCAGTTCAGCCAAGGTCAGACGACGCTATGGAAAATTTTCTGCTTACTGGTACAATGAATCTTCCTCTATAACAGAGAGAACGTCCGAATGTCAAGGCTAAGCCCAGCTACACAGGTTAGCAAAGTTGATGTAGGAAATGAATATAATTATAGACCATTATTTCCCGCACATGTCGGTCTAGAGAAACCTATCGTTACATTCTTTGATACAGGAAGTCCTAAGAATATAATGTCAGAAAAGGTGTATCGGTTGTATTTTTCTCACTTAAGTTTGAATCCAGCAGTAGATTGTAGAATCACAGACGTCCAGGGTAATGATATCCACGTAATTGGACAGTTAGATTTTCCATTTAAGCTAGGAAGAATTGCTCTAAGAGAAAATGTTCTGGTAGCCAGAGATATACAATTAGCTTTTGCTCATTTGCTGATAGGTTATCCAACTATGGCTAGACAAGGGATAAGCATTGATGCCCCTAGAGAACAACTAGTGATTAACAACGGTCGTGAGATTTCTAGAATACCAATATGCAAGTTAATTAAAAGAACCCAGACTACAGAGAATCCCACACTGAAAGGTATCTTAAAGAAGGATAAGACAGAGGGAAGATATCCAGAATGCATCACGAGTTCACAACAGATCATTAACCTCTTAGAATCAAATCAATGCACTTATTTAAAGTTAGAGAGGGAATTAAGACTTAAACCAGGAGAAAGTACTTGGGTAGAATGTACAGTAAATCCAATTTTTGAAGGGAAGGAAATTCTCACGCTTACTGAAAAGTCGCAAGTAAACGGAATACATTATTCTTCTAGTTTACATGAAGTCAGACAGGGCAAAATAGCGTTACAGATTACGAATAACAGAGGAGGAAAGGTTAAGTTAACACCAGGTACAGAGATAGGCCTAGCAGAAGTATACTCCATACCTATCCGAGTTGTAGAACGGGAAACAGTAGCAGCAATTAGTAAAGGAAATGAAAAATTACGCTCGGACATAAAAACTGAGAAGAGCTAAAATAGGATTTCATTTAAAGGAAATTAAGGAAAACCATGTTAGAGAAGAATTCATAGACTTACTGTGCGAATAATAAATGATATAGTCGCTCTAGACGGCGACACCTTGGAAATACACGCGAAATAACGCACAAGATAGACATTCCATCAAACACCAAGCCAATTTACATACCAGCTTACAGAGTAGCACATTCCCAGAAGGAGATCATTGAAAGAGAAGTACAAAGAATGAATAGGCAAGGAATAATAGAACCATCTAAATCCCCATGGTCTTATTCCACTTTTGCTAGTTCCTAAAAGGGACAAAACTTACAGAATAGTTGTGGATTTCAGAAAATTGAACCAAATTACTGAAAATGATCCTTATCCAATGCCGTCAATGCGAGATCTTATCGCCACTATAGGGTCCAAGAGATACTTCACCACTATAGATTTATTGCAGGGTATTCTTGCAAAATCCCTTCTAGACGAAGAAAGTAAACCTTTGACTGCTTTTTCCACTAGTAACGGCAGATACCAGTATGTAAGAATGCCATTTGGTCTAAAGTCAAGCCCGGTAACTTTTGTAAGATTAATGGATAAAATTTTGGGCGATTTACTAGGCAAGGACGTACACTGTTACATAGATGATTTGGTAATAGCAACAGACACTATAGAGGAAACACATAGACTTAGTCAGAGAAGTCCTAAAGAGATTAAGAAAAGCCAACCTGAAGCTTAAACTGAAGAAATGTAACTTCCTTAAAAGGAAAATAGACTACCTTGGTCATACACTAAGTGAAAAGGGCGTAGAAGTAAACGACTTAAAGATAAAGTCAATCAAGGAATCTCCTCACCTCATGCAAGAAGGACGTAAAGTCATTCTTAGGTTTAGCAGGATTTTACGCAAGTTCATAGGGAGCTTTGCAGTCATATCCGCACCACTAACTGAACTTTTAAAGGAACACGTATCATTTGTATGGACAGACAAGCAGCAAGAAGCATTCGATGAATTGAAAGAAAGATTAACACATCCCCCAGTACTTAGCTTCCCAGACTTTGGCAAAGAATTCTTTTTAGCCACGGACGCAAGCCACATTGGTATAGGAGCATGTTTAATGCAAAGACAAGATAATAAGTATAATGCGATAGCTTATTACAGTAGGAAATTAAAGCCCTCAGAAGTGAACTACTCAGTAACAGACCTCGAGTCTCTAGCTATAATAGGACGCTTTAAAGCATTTCAGATATATCATTTTTGGTTACAAGATTAACCGTGTTCACGGATCATTCAGCCGCAGTAGAAATGCTAAAGAACCCTAATTTTTCTGGACGAAGAGCCCGTTGGTTCATGACAGCCCAAGATTATGACATAGAAGTGAAATATGTCCCTGGGAAGACGAATAAGGTAGCAGATGCATTATCAAGATATGTATCACAAGATGATAGTACAAATATGATAAGTCAAGAAGAAGAAAAGAATGAAACAATGTGCAGTGACGTAAATGTACTTACCATGCATTATACAGAGGAGCTTTCCCGGCAAAATTTCATAAAGGAACAAGAAAGAGATGAAGATATAAGGGAACTGTTCAAATACGTTAGAAACGAAAGAAAACACAGCAACAAGAATTAACGAACTAGGTAGGAAGGTTGGATGTCCCACAGATGCACTAACGGACATAGATGGCGTATTAATTTGGATGTGTCACGAATATGATCCATTTGGTCCATTTCTAGGTGTACTGCACAAAAGGTTAGTACCTAAGAGTCTAAGAAACAAGGTCATTGAGCTAATGCACGATGATGACATGAGAGCTCACCCAGGAAGGGATGAGACAATTAGATTAATTCAAAGAACTTTCCATTGGAAGGGAATTCACAAGGTTTAGTAATATGTGAAGAGCGCAATACATGCAAACAGCTACAAGGGAAGAACAGACAAGGAAGTACCACTAGGGAAATATCCTATCCCACAGACTCCTTTTCGAAAGTATCTATTGATCTTATCACAAATCTCCATACCACGAGTAAAGGGAATAAGAATATACTAGTATGTATCGACGCGCTCACGAGATATACAGAGTTGGTACCACTAACTAGTAAAAGTGCCAAGGATTGTGCAATCGCTCTCTTCGATAAGATATTTTGCAGATATTCTGCCCCACAGCTCATTATTTCTGATAATGGGACCGAGTTCAACAACTCGTTAGTTCAAGAAATTTGTAACGCCTTTAAGGTAGAAAAGGTAGCGATACAGCCGTATCACCCAGCTAGTAATGGCTTAGTAGAAAGGAATAAACAGGAAGGTTTTAGACGTATTACGTCACACAGTAGGACAGGATCCTGACTGGGACGTCAATTTACCTTTAGTCCAATTATCCTTAAATGCAAGGCATCATACGAGTACTCGAGCAACTCCCATAAAAGCTTTGATGGGATATGAACCCAGATTACCTTATGCATGGCTGAATCAGCCAATACAGCCTAATTACTCTGAAGATATCATGAAGATAAGAATCGGGAACTTTAAAGTAATCCACAAGCAATTGCACAAGATTTAGAAGAAGCCCGCAGAATATGATAGAGAAGCATCAAGAAGGATTAAGGCCTGTAGACTACAAGAAAGGAGATGAAGTCTATATTAAGAAGGAAGTAAGAAGTGGTATTATTATAAGTTAGCCACAAAATTCACAGGACCATACAAGGTCGTAGACGTACAAGAAACTAAGATAAAGGTTAAGAAAATGAATAACCAAATGCCTTCCACATATGCTGAATCATTAGAAGAAGAAGAATTTTGGATAAACAAGGACAAAGTCAAGAGAACCAAAGAAGTCGAAGAATCCGAAATGACAGAGAGGGGTTTCGTCAGAAGAAATTCCAGAAGAAGGAACTAGATATAACAATAAGAAATAGAAGAGTCACTTTTCAGTGAAATAGAAGAACAAACCCATTAATTCATCCAGTTATTCCCATGTATTTATTTGATTTCGTTATTGCTAAGTTTACCTTCATCGGTCGACTTAGGAATAATCTTTTATTGTTGCAATTCTTACTTTAATTAGTCGGTTTGTAGCAAAATTTTGGGTTAAGTGCACTTAACTTCAAATTTATTTTGACTTGAAGGGAATTATTTGGGTATGTAAGAAACGGTTCAATGCGTAGTATAAGAATTTTAAGACGTATATTAAGTTTAATCGATCCATAAGAACATTCTTAGAAGTAAAAGAATAAATAAGACGGGTTAAGATAGATATTAAGAGATTTTAAGATAAGACAATTCGTTTCAGAAATGATTATAATTTTGAAGGGGTAATTAATACACTTACTTTGTTCAATCCATTAGATGTTGATTGATGAAAAAACTTACTAATAAGATATTAATTGTGCAAGGACTCACTAACAAGAAGTTAATTGATGAAGACTCATTAACAAGATAGTAGTTGTTGAAAACTTACTAACAAGATATTGATTGGTGAAAGCTTACTAATTGTTGTCACAGTAGAAGAAACCTACAAGTATTAACCACTAACCGGTTCCTTTAACCGAGTTGCCAATTTTGTTTTAGTATCAAGCAGTGAAGTTATATTGTTTAATGTACAAGGTTACTCAGAAATTACAGTAAGAATGTCCAATGAAATTTTGCATAAACACAATACACAATCTCAGTAGGAAGTCAAGGACACACTTGTTATTGCATACAAATACACAAGGATATTTTCTCCCAGGACTTGTCTCCAAGCAGCAGGTCGCAGCGAACAAGAAGCCATCAAGTGTCGTCAACGAAGAACGAAATTAATTTTTCCATAAAGAAAGATGATATCCACCTAGATAGAATAGGACAGAGGACTGAACCAATCATGTACTGTAAACTTGGATAGTTACCATTATTTTTTGCTTCTACCATGCATTTATATAACTTTGTGACTTAAGGGCTTATGTATGTTTAACTTTCAGTTTTTCTTATTTTTTGGTGATTTATTTTGTTTGCATTCAGTTTCATGTTTCTTAATGTGATTTACTCATATTTGAATTCAGTTTGATGATTCTTTTAATATTTCCTAATCAAGTACTTGTTCATATTCATATTCAGTTTTTATGTTTCTCTGAATGTTACTTACTCAAGAATTTATTCATGTTTACATTCAATTTTGATTGTTGCCCTTAATGTTACTTAATCAAGGATTTGCTCATGTTTACATTCACTTTTGATGTTTTTGAGTCAAAGTTTCAATATGATTTCCAAGAAGCATAAGTTAGGAGTCCTCTTGTAGGTATAATATTTGCTTCAGCTTAGTTAACGCTGTCGGAGACAGCTAGATAGCGGGCCGAGACTGTAATAGTGTGGCACAGTGTCGTTATTCCAAAAGACAATAACTTAATAATACTTAAGAAAAAGGCACGAAACGGATAATAAGAAAAGAAAGAGGGATAAGAGAATGAAAATAATTAATTTTACGAAGGTATCGTTTTCTCGGACTCGACCCAAAGCGATTAGGCGTTAGCCCACAGGCATCTGGTCTGCATCTCCCAGGCATCTTCGAGAAATTGGAATCCAACCCATTACGCCTCATCTCCGATGATTAAGTGATTCTCTGGCACGCCCGACATTTGTGACACTTCAAGCGTCGGAGAATTAATGTAAGGTGGACCTTTTCAAGAGCCTTCTGTTTAATATAACCAAGGGAAATTCAAGGCTTCCTTGTTTCAAAGGTGGATCGTGTGAAAATCTAAGCTCCACCCTCCCAAATATAGGCCTCTAGTATCGACGAATCAAAAGCCATGAGTGTTGGTCATAAGACAGCCCAAAAGGGGTATCAACGAATGACCTATGAGGTTACCAAGGCATACGCCCCTTAGAAGCCAGGACATGAAGAAGGAGGCGTATACAAATTCAAAGCCTACGAATTACTGTAGAAGACCTGACAGGAAGGCGGTCTTGTATAATGTTTGCAGCCACTAAGGCACAAGAAGTCTTTCAGAAAATGCCACACCCAGTCAAAATCCAAAAATCCAAAGGCGGGGCTAAGGAGATTTCAACTGAACAAAAAGGCGAGACAGAGAGAGAGCAAGCAGAAAAGGGGAGAGAGAAAAAGGGGAACAGAGAAGCCGAGAGAGAGAACAACCGGGGAGCCTGAGGGGAGAACTGCAGTGGCATGGCCGTGAAACAGAGAAGGACAGAAGAATCCCCAGAAGAAGAACAGGTGCAAAAGTGTGGTGTGCGAATCAATCAAAGACAGTGAAAGTGACAATCAATACTCAGTAAAATTCCCTCGTGCCTATAGACTCGTAATTGCAACAAGTGCCAATTAAGTTTTATCAGTCCAAAAGCCCAGTAACTCAGAAGGTGGAAAACTTTATAAGTACCCCACCAGCGAAGAATAAACCTATGTTAAGAAAATATCAATCTTCATTTCTCATCCAAAACGAAACCCTTTTTGCTAAGTCCCCAAAGTACAGCCTCCACGGCACACGTTACCTTAGAGCTGTGTACGGAAAGGTAAGTACCGTCACAGATTTATATATATAATGTGTGTGTGTGTATCTGGTAAGCTTCTACGTGTGCATATACATTCTGCATCTGTTGTGCTTGCAAAGAACGAAAATAATTAGCCACTATTTAAAGAAAACTAAAATGAAAATAAAGAGATTTTTCAAATTATACGCAATGTTTTGTTCAAGTTATCTGGATGCTGAAGTTGCCCTGCAATGCTTAAAGTCATAAATAGAAATAAAAGCTCTCCGAGAGAGAGGCGGACTGTAGGCTAACATGCAGCAGGCAGCCTATCCCAAAAGGAAACAGTGGCGCCTCCTTTCCTAAAATGGATTTTTATCAGCCTTTCTATTTTAGGTGCCCGAAGTCGTTAACCCATATTTTTTATCGAGCTCAGGAGGAGCCTTCCAGTGGATGGTATGACGTCAAGGACTTGAACTTATCAGCGAGGTCGTCAGCGCTATCGGGAACGAACACACGCCTCGGGTGCGTCAGAATGTCCTTTGCTGAGAGAGAGAGAGAGAGAAAGAGAGAGAGACTCGGGAATCGAAGCTCAAAACATTTATTGGAAGCTGCTCCGCTTCTGCCACGCACGAGGATCGCGATGGATCATGAACAAAGACGGGAGGATTTCCTATGAATAGTATCTTACGAATGGTTTCACCAAGGTGATCGTAAGATTCTCTCTCTCGGTCTTAGTTTGTCTCATCAGTCGACTAAGTTTCAGGTACAAACTGACACCTTAGACTAAGAACAGGTTCCTCAGCTGCGAGCCGGTAGCAAAACCATGAAGCCACGAGGACGAGTCTGAGTCTCACGTAAGAAAATAGACTTGTTCTGATGACATCATCTCTTAATCGCCAAGACTCTCCTGGTCTAAAAATACGTTCTTCTCTGAGCATACCTGGCCCATAACGACTCTGCGGACGATTGCGAAACAGCCAAGTCATGCCCGACCACAGCGCTTGACATCAATGATGTAGAGAAACAAATGACCACCTCATTTACGCCATTCATCTCACCAGGGTCATAAATAGTCTAAATCAACGAAGCAGGTAAGAGGGGAAATCCTCATCTTTCAAAACCGGGTCGCAGTTACATTGACATATTTAAGAGAAAATGTCCAGCATCCTCAGTTTGTCATAATCTGGAATGACTGAACATGAGGCATAGACAGGTAACTGCAATGCAGGAGAAAGCGTTCGTTCTTTATCAAAGATGAAAGAGCGACGCCAAAGTCTAGAGTAGCACAGGAGGTGGATTCTGAGATGAGTACTCTATGGCTTATTGCCAACAGTGAGATAGAAAACGAAAAGGCGATTCAAGATGGAGGTCCCATTTTATGACAAGATTTATGCGCTAAATTTGAACGACATTAAACTCTTTTTGCTCATAGACTCCCCGCTGTCTTTCCCATCGGGGAACTATTAAATTGACGGCTGATGTATGGGACTGTTACTCTGCTTCGCCTCAACCCCCCTTTTTATTTATTTACTTATTTATTATTATCATTTTTTATGGAAGGGTGATCTTCGAGATATGGCTGTCAGATAGAAAGTGCCCCAGACCAGAATGAGCGTATGTAGGAATGATAATAAGGGAAAGTGTGAAAAAAAAAATACTTTGAGATTTGGAAGGCGAGGTAAGGCTCAAAAGAGGTAAGCTGCCCATGAGAAAGAAAATAACAAATGGGTATATTCAGTGTCGTCATTCCAGAGACGAAAAAGCACATTCACTCTCGACGTGGTTCGGAAGTCACTTAAAGCCGTTGGTCCCGTTGCTGAATAACCACTCGTTCCATGCAACGTAAAACACCATACAAACAAACAAACAAAGAGGCTGAAACTCGGCTGAATCAGTCATAGAAAGCAGAAACATCCTGATGGTGAGGTGGTTTCTTTCGATGAGAATGTCAACCGCCATTCAGGGCCGCACACACTCTGCTGAAGCTAATTGATCTCTTGCAGTCAAAGTGATTTCCATATCTGAGGAAGTAGTCCAGTGTATCTGAGAAATGACCCTCCACAAATTGCACTGTTTATGTGTGATATACCAAATTGTATGTAATTTTGTCAGCTTTCATTTAAAAAAATGTTTACCAAAGTTGGTAGGTGCAAAAAAGGTTATTCAAGATGGCTTACCGACAGTTTCGTCTTCTCCATGAAAATCAATTTACTCCAAAATTTTAAGAATCAGATCTTAGAAATTACTGTCAATTTGTACATTTTGACTGAATCTTGAATTAATGATATAGTTATCACATTAATGTGATCATTTGATAAGAATTTGGTTCAAAATTCAAAATGGCCACCACTAGAATACGGCAAAATAGTCGGTGATAATGTTGCTATGTAATTGTCTAGTACATAAAAAATGACCCACCACACTGAACGTGCGACATACCAAATTTTAGGTAATTTTGTCAGCTTTCATTTTAAAATAAGTTATACATAAATAAAAGTTCGAAGCTGGTCAAAATGGCGGCCAGACATATTTAGCATCATTAAAAATCAACCCAAAATTGTGAAGACTCAGATCCTGGAAAGAATAATCATTTTGATTATGCTGAATGTATGTAGGATATGTTATTAACTCTTTATATTTATCCCAAGATTTTAAATTGAACTGACCCTAAATTCAAAATGGCCGCTATCAAATCACATCTAAATAGCTATCGTTATTTGATTAGTCATTTTTGGTATATTTTGGGTATCTTTTGGTCAGATTTGAAAATCATATATATCCATGTCCATTGATAACTTTAATGCAAAAGCAGCTTTTATATTGTATAACTTCATTTGGAGGAGAAAATTAAATAAGGCAATCAATTTAATTGCAGAGCTAAATATCTATTCATATAAATACATTCTTTCTTATATCCATTACACTATTGGCATAAAAGAAAATCAAGTATCATAATCCCATTTGATTAGTCACTATACTCTGTTTTTTTTTTCATCTGTCCATCGGCCTGTGGTGTTTTCACATGGTAACACTGCTTCCCGGACTGTAAATAGTTAGGCTATGTGTAAATTTTAGGTAAATAAAAGGATAGTTGGGTGTACATTTACAACTGAAAAGCGTTTTAATAATTTACTGTATGCGAATTACACCGTTAATATTCGAAATAGGATATTATTATTGTTGAATGTACGCTGAATGTGACTATCTAAAGCCCCGGACGCAGTGTTACCATACACAAACACCACAGGCGGCTGGACAGATGGAAAAAACCGAGTATAGCTTCATCAGCTTCATCATTCTCAGTATCAGGAGCAGAGCAGTTTTTGCAGAGCAAGCCCTTGAATACCTTGCATGCAAGACTGCACGGCAAACCAAATTTTCTGCAAGAACATTTCCTAATAGAACAATCAGTTTTACAGTTACAATATATGGCATCTAACAAAGCGTCAGGTGCAGATTTTTTGTTCATCATTATTGGCACAAGGCCTTCTTAAGTCATTTTGTATCCATATTTTGTAGGGTCAAGTTCATTGCCCAACCATTCCTGTACTTGTTGATATACCCGTAGTGAAGTGTAATAAGAAGAGTCTGATGTTGGCGGCAGATACTTAGGGTGAACTGCCTCAGTGCTAGATGTTACTTTCTTGTGAAAATATTCCACACGCAGGTTATCAAGGGAATCTTCTTTGGTGTTTCCTGTATACAAGATATGGCTTTTTCTCCTGCAGCAGCAATTTCTTCAGGACTGCGGAACACAGAAGCAAGCTCTGTTAATTGTGGCACTTTCACTATTCTATTCAAGGCTGTTGCCTTTCCGATTCCGTGAATTCTAGATGTAGTGTAGCAACCAGTGAGGGCATGTAGAAATAGCAGGTGAGAAGAGACATTAATGCCGAGTTTATTTTGGAGGGATTTGATGTCCCAACATTCGAGTTTTTTCTTCTGTGTCTGCTTTGCAGAAGACCACAGGTAAACTTGGTGGGATGTGTTCTGCTCATGCTCGACAGCTAGAATCAGCAAATCAGTATCCTCACCAACTATCACAGTGGTGCATTTTGATGCATTCTGATAAGCAGTGTCGACGATCAGCTTATCCGCATCACATCCCAACCTGCTGCACGTAGTTTGATAGTAAGAAGATCTACAATTCTGTTCTTATTCTGTCCATTAGTTATGAATACTTCTTTATCAACAGTCTCTTTCATGTCAGGTGTGAAATCAGTTCTCTCACAGATTTTCCCTTTGCTACGCCTCTTGTGAGCAGCGTCCTTAGTGGTTGGTTTATCTGGATAGCCATCGAAGAAGACAACAGTACCTTTCTTTCTGTAGTTTCTATCTAGATAGGCTACATGTCTGTCGGTAAGTGTGTCCCATGTTTCTCCTTTCACCCACACTATCCTGCGGAGAAAAGCTCCACCATCGATTGCATATTCTGCATTATCTGGAGGCTGATCACTCATATCAGGGACTAGCTTCAATAAAGCTGGAAGGAAGGCTGACTTATTGGCTTCAAGCATATTATCTTGATGCTCAAACAGAGCCGGGGGATAAGTGCAGAGTTCATATGTTAAAGTATTTCTAAGCTCACCACTATTAACACCAGCAGTTACCATCCTTTGAAACAGTAATAAAGGATCGATGCTTACAGTCTCAGAACCTACTTTGACAGGCACTTTCTTGGCCATGGTCTTCACAATGTCTTTTCTTCTAAACGAATACTCAGTCACTAGTTTATTGTCCATAGATTTTATAATTTTTCTTCCGACTTCTTGGCATTTATCTGCATTAACAGATGCATCGGCTTCTACACCAGTAGCTATATTTTGCAGAGCTTGTTCCTCTAAATGGTGTTTTTTCCTTGAGAAAGTCTATGAGTTTGTCGATATCCTTGTGGTCTCGCTCTACACGTGATACTCTGAGATCCTTATGCTATTCACTAGTCTCAAATCCTACCCCTATATATTCTTGAATTGCTAGATTTATTTCAGTAAGAACTGGTTGGCTTAGACACCAAGTGACTCTTTGGGCGTCATCCATACCTCTTCCTCTGGTCATACCGCCATTTGTTTTCATTGCTCTCATAAGGCACTGTTCAATTATTAGATCTCTGCTTAATCCTGCCCAGACTCGGGCTGACCTGACTGTAAAGACCAGAAAGAAATACCTTTTGATAAATCTCCGGCTGGGTATTAGGTAAATCTAACATTCTGTTGATATAGATATTCAATGACGAGGTGTACTGACAATGGCCAGTCCCTGCAAGGTATGGGAGCATCTCGATCTGACTTTTGATTCCAAGTTTCCAGTTGCCAACTCGCTCTGACTAAATAAAGGAACGCATGATTTGAGTCATTTCTAGATAATGAATCCACAATCTGGCTGTTCTGGCGTCCTTAAGTTTGTTCTTGAACTCATCAACTTTATTATTGATCCATTTCAAAGACTCTGAGGATTTTACTTCTTTCCATGAAGTATCTCCAACCAGAACTTTATGGTACAACTTTTTCAGTTCATCAATAACATCAGAGGTCTTACTATCTATGTTATCAGTCTTCTCTGGTATTTCTGCAGAAGATGTTTGAGTTGTGTCACAGATTTCAGAGACTGAGGCAGCAGATAATGCTTTCTTATTAACTTTTCATTTAAAATATTTGATTATTCAGCAAGAATAAGAATTAAGCCCATAACTAAATTGTTTGTATTTTACTTGATACATGTAGCTCACCTTTAGATATTAGTAAAGCAGTTGATTTTAGGAACAATTCTTGACCATACCTGAGATGAAAATAACATGAAGTTATAAAGATAAATCAATATATATATATATATATATATATATATATATATATATATATATAGTATATACATATATAATTATGGGTAATATATTTATATCTATATAGATACATATCTTACAAGTGTGTAATGTTAAGTGAAATCACATATCGTGTCTTGCTTGGAGACAAGCTGAGCTGTAAGGGCAGCTTACTTGAGTGAAGGAATTTGAGTACGCAAGCAGTTTAACCGAGAGACTGCTCGCCCTGTCGTCAAGCATGTACATTCGTTTGTACGGATGTTACAGGCCTAATAGTCCAAGGCACTTGCGAAAGTCACATTCTTTTCGGTGAGCACAAAGAGGTCAGGTGGTACACGCCGAGTGTCGGGAGAGAAAGCCCCATCGTAAAGGTATGATACATTTTGTAAGACTTAGAAAACCGTTACCTTTGAAAAGAGAGAGAAGTGTGAAATACACTATTTACTTAAATACTTTGAAAATAGTCATATGGGAAGTATATCTTTTATCCATTATTATTTTTATTACAGATGGGTCCTATTCCATGGCTAATTTAGAGACGGGATTCTCTAACCTGACTAATATAATGAACTTATTGACATTTCGGGTCTGGGAGTGAATTCTTAGTCAGGAGGGTAGAATAACTTACTAGGGTTTTTTCTTTATGGGCAGATTTGGGTTTTCTGTCATTATGACTTGTTAATCTTTCTTTTTGTTCTATTTTATATTCAACTGCTTTGGGTAATAAATAGTATATTTTTATAATTACGAGATCTTAATAGCCTAACGCATGGTTGCAGACAGAGGGCACCATTGACGACAGGTAAGGGTTTCTAATTTGTGTAGTTTAAGAAAAAGGGGGGGGGATAAGATATATATTATATATATATATATATATTATATATATATATATATATATATATATATATATATATATATATACTATACTAGCAGAAAAACCCGTCCTACGGACGGGATTTCCTGCTAGTCCTGTGGATATTTTGCACGAGATCGTGTTTTGGTCCAACGCAATAATTAATATCTCAACTTAGGATGGGTCAGTTTTCAAAATTTAAAAAGAATCATAAACTAGACATATTGACCATTTCAGTGGCATATTATATATTAGCATAGTTAAGAAAAATAATCATTGAAAAATAACAAAATGTAGGCCTACCCCTAATTCGGCTATTTTTCACAAGCACATTTGTATAAAATCACCTGTGGAATAGTAGTTATAATGTTCTACCAACTAAAACTGGTTTTTTCTTTTGATTTGCAATGTCAGTAATGCAAAACAAAACATTTGCACCTCACTAATGCAGTCTACAAGATAACCAGAAAAAATAATGAAATTTACCATTGATTCGAAGATTTTTTAATCATTTTAAAACCTTGCTTCAGGTTAGATACGATAACTTTTTTTTGCACCTTCCAATTTTGGTAAACTTTTTTTTTTAAATGAAAGCTGACAAATTTTCCAACAATTTGGTGTATAACACATAAAAGGTGCAATTTGTGGTAGGTACCTCACATTTCAGGGCCAGATATTCTGGACTAAAGTCTGTCTTTGTTGCCTGAGGCAGATGAATCGTTTTCTTTTTCCTCCAACATGATTCTCGACCACTCGAATCCTGAGGAGGCGCTTATTCCGCAAGCTTTTACTCTTTTTCTAGACTATTGGTTGAGCCCCTCGACCAATATTCAACCGTGTAGTAGTATTACACGCCACAGTTGCAGATCTAACCTTCTAAAGGGCGTTGCCACGAAAGCACAGGGACGAGAGTCAGCCAGTGAGGAAGACCAAGTTCCCCCCCTGTAACCCTAGAATTTTGTAACTCCATTCTTCATTCCCTCGTGTGCGTTCCTTGTATCTTATGATTCACTCGGGTTCATAAGAAAAAAAATCATCTGCCCCGGTATGTATTTACTTATTTAAAATAATAGTAGCGAGAGAATTGTGATAAAAATTCTCGGACACATTCATCAAAAAAGACAGAAAGTTATTAGAAGCCAAAATTATATTCGTATTAACAGAAGATTACTGTCATGAAATTATTCAGGCATGATATTTACGTAACGCCTGCGGAACAGTTTCCAAGGACTGACCTAAAATCACTGGTCAGTGCCGTAGCCTTACTTCCTCAAAGAGGAAAGAAGGAAACCATGTAACAGAGGAGGTAGACGGGTTGAGGATTCAGGTGGTACGAGTTAGGTAGTCAGTCCTTGCAAAATGTACGGGTGACACGCAACCCACACTTTCAGGCATCTACGATCTAATAATGGGCGGAAATATCCACACGCACTGGCTACGAGCATTTACGGAGTCTCTCTCTCTCTCTCTCTCCACACAAAACCAAATTAATTGAGTCAACAGTGTTTGAAAGTGAGTGGGGGCCAACCTTTCAGAAGGGTATAATTAATAGAAGCATCAAGAATGCATTTAATAAATGCAGTTGTCTAGTTGGAGGCTCCTGAAGAACAAGTCACAAGCCCCACAACTCCCGTGTCGTGGGCAGCAAAGACACAAATTGCGGGTGACACCGAAAAAACAGGTGATGCAAGAGGCGCCAACAGAACACCAAGATACCAGAGACCTGAAACGCCGAGTGACATGATATTTCGTTGGACCTGAATGTATTTTGTTTTAAGTTTCAACAAAAGAAAACAAATTTTTCTCTCCAACGCTTGCTTTTTGCAGTTTAGCGTGATATATGTATATCGGTTCCATTTCTAGCTTCGTACTTAGACTCCCGTACTATTTTCAAGTGGAGTCAGAGAAGGAAAAATGACATTTCAGCTCGCAATCATCCATGGAAAATGAACGCCTATTTGTCGAAGCATAAGATTTAAAACGCCTGACTCTGCAGAAATATTACTGGAAAAAATCAGTTTTCGCTAAAAAGCAACCTCTATATCCAACGCATCTCACGGGCGACCATCAACGCTCGTTGCCGTTGTTGAAAGACGGTGAAAACAAATTGTCCGTAGTGTTATTGTTGCAGATAATGGTAACAGACATGATATGAAATAAACATTGTGAACTACCTTAAAATAAAGTAAAACTAAATACGAATAATGTAAACGACAGGGGAATAAATCTTTGCACCTCCCGTAAATAGTGTGGTGTGCCCACAACTGTGTTTGAGAAGTGAGAGCTTGGGAACCAAGAAAGTTTGTCGGTTAAAAGAAGAAGAAGAAGAAGAATAAGAAGAGAAGAAGAAGAAGAAGAAGAAAGACAGACAATGAAGCTAATATTGAGATTAGAAGTTATGGGCAATTGCTTCAATTCCAATTCATAAAAACTAGCAATTGTTTATGCTTCTGAGCAATTGCTTGAAAAATTTTAAGGCAGCTCACGAGTTGCTTGAAACTCCAATGAATTGCGCATGATGGCAGATTTTCGTCAAATTCGTAAAAGGGAACTTCATACATACATATATATATATATATATATATATATATATATATATATATATATATATATATATATATATATATATTATTATTATTATATATATTGCTACTTTCAAAATGCATATTTCTCCTCTGTGACTGTATAAAATGTTGTGTGTGAGTGATTCATCCGTTGTTGCTGTGCGCGATGCCTTCCAGCACAGTCTTAGAAAATCGGTTCGTTGTGCTTCGATCAAACTTCGGATGCCTCAGAGCACAGTGCATACAGTGTTGCACAAACGTGAAGCATTTACTACAAAGATTCTTAGTCGCTTTGACGAAGACAATGGTTATCTTAAGCATGTTTTTTTTTTTTTTTTTTTTTTCTGATGAAGCTACCTTTCATACATGTGGCAAGGTTAATAGGCATAACGTACGCATTCGGAAATCTGAATACCCACATGTTGCGATTGAACATGAACGAGACAGTCCCAAAGTGAATTTTTGGTGTGGTTAAATGCACGACAGAGTTATTGGACCTTTTTCCTTTGCTGAACCCACCACACCAGCAATTGTTTACCTGGACATGCTGGAGCATTATGGTGCACCTCAATTAGAAGAGTTTCAGCCAAGGGTACTGTTTCAGCAAGATGGGGCGCCTCCACACTGGGGTTTAGTCGTTCATAATTTTCTGGATGCAACCTTCCCCAGCCGCTGGATAGGTAGAGATGGCCCAACAGAATGGCCATCACGTTCACTGGACATTTCTGGTGTTAGAAGTTCACTCTCGACGTGGTTCGGAAGTCAGGTAAAGCCGTTGGTCCCGTTGCTGAATAACCACTGGTTCCACGCAACGTTAAAACACCATACAAACCAGACATTACCCCTCTTGTTTTTTTCCTATCGGGTTATTTCAAGGATAAAGTGTACAGTATACCAGTACCTAATGTTGAGACTAAAAGCAAGGATAACTGCAGCTCTAGCAACGGTAACTATGGAGATGTTGGAGAAGACCTGGCGTGAGATAGAATTTTGCTTAGACCTACTCCAGACAACAAAGGGGGCAGAAGTTGAAATTTATTAGTAATGTAAACAAAATTTTAGTCATTGTTGTTGAAATTGAAGAAAACTTTATACCTTTATCTAACATGTTTTGTTGTAATAACGATCTGACACCCTGTACATATATATTATACATGTATGTGTATATATACACGTATATATATGGGTGTGTATGTATGTATGGGTGTATCCGTTCAGTGAATATTCTACTTGAACAGAGGACATAAGAGAGCTGCTGCTCATGCTTCAAGTGCCACAGGTGCCACAGACCTCAACCTCTACTAGCAGTAGTTACCACTGACCTCCATTTTCCCATTACCGTTAAAATTATAAATTAACACTGGAAGTTTTATGATCATATCGCAAGTCAGCTCATGTGCTGCTTTAATCGCTTGTAATTAATATTGACATCCTCGAGCCTTATCTCTAAATAACAAGGCAAGGAAAGAAGCAGAAAGAATAACACACCTAGGATTTTCTGAATACTACATGATTTGATTCCGAGTTAAGGACACCCAAGAAGCATTATGACTCCCATGGCTTAGTTATAATCTTCTAGTTCCATGTTGCATTAAAATCAAACTCATTCTACCCAGGCCTAAACCTAAGAATTTATTATTGGGTGGGCACTGGACTTTTTTTTTTCTTTTTAAAGTCATCGCATATAAAATATGTGTATAGTGTACAATTATTCCTTCAGATTTGTCTACTCTATCAATAATTGTTAGGACATAATGAAAATCTTTAATAAAAGAATTTTTATGTCATTTTAGTGAATATTTTATTTCTTTGCTTCAGCAACAAATAGTTTGACGAATTTTGTGTTTTTCGAGTATTGGTTTAGTTACATTCAAATCACCTACATACCTTTTTGGCAGAATTAATTTAGTAGGTGGGTAATTCATTTTTGTAGGTGGGCAGTCGCCCACCCAGTTAGCATGCTACACGTTTAGGCCTGATTCTACCTGAAACAACTAGTAGTCAGCCAAAGTCAAACTAACCGGATAACTGAAATGAACGCCTACGTCTATACAAAGGTGAGTGGGGCTCCGGCCCATCGGGAATGTTTAGACCACACAAGTCGCACGTAGCTGGCTGGCTCTCTTAAGCAAAAGCTCGGAATCCATTGAGCAAAAAGTAGCAAACGGTGATCATCACCTTTATTCATAAGAAGATTTGAAGACTTGACTCCTGAGCTTTTGCTACCTTTTGCTACTCGGGCTTTTGCTATTTCTTACAAGCTGCGCTTTAAGCAAGTGCTTACTTTTTATTGAGCAGGCTTAATGTAGTAAGCTTACCGAAACGAAGGACTTCTAGTGATCAACGCCCTTCTAGCCCATTTTTTACCCTGGCAAAGTCACGGATGTATCGCGGGTTTTGCGTTAATCACTTCGGAGAGAGTCACACGATTAATCAATCATTATTCTATTCGATCTGCAGCTAAACGATGTGGCCAACTCCAGAGCATCCTGTCAAGGATAGAAAGAGCACAGTCTACAATTAATTAATTCGCTCTTTCAACCCTGAGAACAACTTTTACGAAGGAAATCTCCAGCCATTCGTTAATGACATTATGGAATTGTTTTCTTTACTGACTATACGATTCGCATTCTAACATTCACGCACATCAGGTTCATACGCGTGTACAAATACACACGTGCACACTACTATGAATGTGCAGTGTTGACATTTATTCACACACACACACACACACACACATATATATATATATATATATATATATATATATGGATAAACATTGCTACGTGCAACACACTGAATGCATCCAATCTGGGCCATGTTGCCTGGCACTTGGACGGCACCCTTCTATAATACATAGTAGCTACCAATAGAGGGATAGTTGGAGATTATTCGGAAGAAAATGCGTTTCCGCTCCTGTTGTTACGAAGCGAATTAGTATGGATACTCTACACACCGACAAAATGTGAGTAGGAATACTCATCTTTTAATTTCAAAGACCCTGGATCCAACGATTCTGATTGATTGCTGTATTACCTACTTTTGCTGTGGTTTCCTCCCGCGTACCCAATGAGCGACAGACACCATATAGTATATCGGTCTAAATTACGGATTTTTTTGCAATCTGTGCTCATTACCAACTTTTCAAACTTATTTTCTGGAGCATAAACATAAACTTTTCAGTTTCAGACATTTCTGTGAATCATTTCTCAAATAACAGCGAAATCGTTTAGTATCTGCAGTTTTCGACGACTCCTCTGTTCGTAGCAAAAAGAAACAAAAACTAAACACGAGGTCATTTTTCAGCTTTGCACCTTCCCTTTATTTATTTACCTATGACGCATCACCCTATTCGTCATCTCGGGACCTCGCTACAATTCCTTAACGTCTCCTTAGCAGCTCCATTCGACTGCTATAAGAACTCTTGCGTATACTGTATTAAGAGCTGGTGAACTTGAACGTCCATTATCCATACAAACCTGCTGTTAGACTGTGGTATATACGGCTCAGGAGAACGTGAAGTGGAAAGCAGTCGGACAGGTAAGTTAGAAGAGAGCAAAGGGAACAGATGACAAGTAACAAACATCAGCCGGGATTGTTAAAAGTTGAGCGAAGATCCTCGTCCCTTCCAGGGTCAGGTTTTCTTCGTATCACAACCCAGGCTGCAAAGAAGTTGAGCGTCGATGTCTTGCAGATCCCGTTGGAGATGAAAAAAAAATCTTCTGACTCAAGTTCAGGCTGGTTTCCTGTGAGACTGGATCACATCACATCATGTGGACGGAGTTTTCACACCACCAATCGCCCTTTGGCTGCATTAAACATGCCTGTGCTAAACTGGGAGGAAGTTCCAGGTACTTCAGCGTTCCTCGGTATGGCTGATGTCATACACACAGGAATCAAAGCATCGATGGTTACAGTCTGAAGAAGCGAGGAATAGCAAGAGCAAGAGCAAGAGGGGACTCCCGGAGGACGGGTGTGAAGTAGAGGCCAGAAATGGACGCAGCCAGAAGCCGTAAACTAAACGCCTTTAGTAATAATACGGCCTTGCAAACAATAAAGGAACAGTAACTTGGTAATGCCATTCGCTCTGTTATTACATAAAAGAAGGAAGCACCCAAATGAAGTGAGATTCTTCGTTCATTTTGACTTGTAAGCTTTTATTTCAGTTGAGAAATCATCAACGGGGATGAGGAAGGAGGCCCTTTTGGAAGCACGGTTCATTTAAAGCAAAAGTTGCTCCACTCCCATTTCTTTTTATTATTTCTTGTTGACTTCTTCGCTTGCCTTTTCATCTCTACACACCTCGAAATGTTCTCATTAACATGCTACATGATTTGCGGGCAGTGCCTATCCCCGTGGACTGATTTCATTGATGACATCAATATTGGACGAGGTTTACATGCCCTCTATCTCGCTGAAAATGGCGTTTTAGGGCATCTCGACTGCAGAATAGTAAGTGTTGACGCAGCCCTCAACACCAACACTGCTGATAATATAGTTTTAAAAACCCATGTGAATTGATAACTTTCGCAAGGAAGAAATAGAACACAGGTAAATAGATCTTTCAATGATCAGATGCACTTCGCAGTCTCTGGCTGGTGACCATGAATAATCAACACATGGTCCTCGTGATGCACACAGGCATTTTGTATCAAACACACGTCATGAGTTACGCTCACTTTGGCACAAGAAACTAATAAGCTTCAACGAGAGTGTTGACAATATTCAAATAAATCTCTACTCAAAATCGTTGCATCGGCCATCCCATCACCTGCGCCGCTCTGCTGGCACCGACACGTTCAACCTGGCACTCATTTGGAGGCCCTGTAGAACTCTCTCTCTCTCTCTCTCTCTCTCTCTCTCTCTCTCTCTCTCTCTCTCTCTCTCTCTCTCTCGCGAAGACAAATGCTAAAATGAATATTGCTATGCCCGTCATGCACTCTCATACCCATATTGAAATCATATAACAGATGCCATATTTTGAATATGCATAAACATACGGCTGTTAACAGCCAAGCAACTGAGAAGACACGTATGGCGTGTGAGCATCATTGTGTATTGCCCTCTCCCATTTCGATATAGCTGGAGCTATTAAAACCGTATTGTTTTCTAAATGGAGGATTTATGAACGATGAATAGAATGAGACGTGTAGGTAGTATCAACTGGAGGCGAAAAGTAGTCAGCGACTCCGAATTGTGTTATCGGATTAAAACTACTCATAAAAAGGACCATTCAAATTGACAGTTGCCCTTACTATACAGATGAGTTCTTTAAGCTTGTTTACTATAATCTGTCGTGCTCTGGCTATTTCTCATTCATCAAATTTAGCGCTGTATCGATTCAGAGTCAATCATCACAGACGTTTCATGACGGGAGACGAAACTGACCTTCATCAGATTTTCTGACTCATTCGTTCCAAGTTAAGCGAATGACAAAGCAGTTATTGTGAGGTTCTCGTCTCTAAAATCAAATCAGAGAATATTCTGGTAGCAAAAGTGATGACTGGTAGGATGTACGACGTCAGGACATCATATATCGAAGATTTCAAGAGAGGGTTAGACAGCAGGATACTACAAGGATCAAAATTGCACTAAGAGAAACCCCCGCTGTGCCTTATACTCAAGCAAATTTTTTGTGTTGTAAATTTTTTGTTTTGATACACACAAAAATCTGCTTGCACTACCATATGATAATAATATGACAGCGACCCCCATCTTCTTGAGAATTCTGGATATAATGTATCAATTTAACAATAAAACAATGAAAAATGTACTTAAAACTCCCCAGAAAACAAGAAATGGTATGTACATGAAATTCCACGTAAGCCTTATGATCACTTTTATATTAGACAAGCTGGAAAGACACTGAAAGAGTGGACAGAGCAGTAAAAAATGTACAAGATATTCACAGGGGAAGAGTAGAATTTTTGTACATGTCAGCGAGAACAATCATGCTATCAACTGGGAGGGGCAAAAAAAGATAGCACACACTATACTCTGTTTTTTTTCCATCTGTCCATCCGCCTGTGGTGTTTGCGCATGGTAACACTGCGTCCCGGGCTTTAAATAATATCTTATTTCGAATATTAACGGTGTAATTCGCATACAGTAAATTATTAAAACACTTTTCAGTTGCAAATGTACACCAAGATATCCTTTTTATTTACCTAAAACTAACACGTATCATAACTATTTAAAGCCCGGGACGCAGTGTTACCATGCGCGACCACCACAGTCGGATGGACAGATGGAAAAAAACAGAGTATAGTAACGCACTGGTCAGGAATATCATTGAACCTAGCTTTAAAAAAGAAATCGAAGGCCATGATATCAATATTAGTCAAGGCGTGTATAAACTTGATCCTATAATTTCAAAAGAAATGTGTAAATTCTTTACATTTGAAGGAAGGCAATAGAGATGTATGAAAAGTGGATTATCATATTTATAAACAAGAGCACAGGGACAAAAGTACTAATGAGTTTTTTCGCCTCTCCCCCTGGCACCTGTCAGGTGTGGATTTGTTGTTTCCTGCGGTCGGTATGTTTGTCGGTATTGTCCCTTCAGAGTAAGTTATTATTTCTACCACAAATCCTCATGAGTTTTGAACCCATATCTCCCTAGACACCTGTCGAGGAGGATCTGTAATCTCAAACGGTTGTGTATCTTCGTCAGTACTGTCTTTGTACTATATATATATATATATATATATATATATATATATATATATATATATATATGTATATTATATATATATATATATATATATATATATATATATATGTATATATATATATATATATATATATATATATATATATATATATATATATATATTATGTGTGTGTGTGTGTGTGTATATTATATATTATATTGCTACTTGCAAAATGCATATATCTCCTCTGTGGACTGTATAAAATGTTATGTAGAATGTTGCAACATTTTTTCAGATTCCTAGATAACTTAGAGATAGGATGTTTTAAATGTGTGTTCAGATTTCGCATAACATATTGTAAAAGAATATATAACGTAGAATGTAAAAAGAGAGGTTTTCTTTGTCCATTCGAAACTACGGTTGTTTCCCTTTTATGTCAGCACTGTGAGATTAGAGGAACTCCAAGTTCTCCGTTTGCTTTCCTAATCTGTCAACACGTTTGATAAGCGATCGAATCGAGTCTTCGCGTTGTTATCAAAACATGTCAGTCTTAATTATCGCTCAGCCTCCGTTTCGATCGGGTACGTGTCTGTTGAGCAGACTGGTCTCATACGTGTATGTCTTTGCCGAGTACCACGTGCAGATTACACATTTTGTATAAAAAGTTGCGTAAGATTTCGAAGCCTCTGGAAGAGTTATTGCCCAAAAACGTTTTGTGTCATCTGCCCTGTCCAGTTTCCGTAAGGAAGTGAGTTTCATTAGATCTTAGATTCTCGAGGCGTTAACATCTCTCGCTCTCTCTCTCTCTCTCTCTCTCTCCTCGACATCATTGAGAATATATTAACGTAACGTAAATTGGTCACTCGTAACTTGAGAATTTCATATTTGATATTTCTTAGAGTTTATTTAGTATTATTTACTGTTTTTGTGGAATCTGAACAAACATTGTTTCGTAACGGCACCTGGTTTTTGGTAAAGTGAAACAAGACTGCAGCAAATAAAGAAGTTGGTATACCAAAAAGGTAAAGTGTGTTATATTTTTATTAGTTGCAACTAATATCTAATGGTTATGATGGTTTGGTAAAAAACTAATAACGGATAGGAACAGTGGTTAACTAATAACTAATAACAGATGGTTACGAAGGTTTGGTAAAAACTGATGGTTACAATGTTTTGAGTGAAAAGATTTACACTTTTACACATTGCAAATTTTTGTGTTTTGTGTTTGTTCCATTTTGTGCATTTTTTTCATTTTCTTGTTGAAGTGTGCTTTTTTATTTTGATACTGTCCACATTTTTCTGTATTTTCATTTGCATTCACAATTTAATAGACTTAGTTATTTTCATTACTTAATCATTGCACATTTAATTAAATTTAACACTTGTGGAAATTAAATTTTGCATTTACTTAGAATTCTTTTCAAGCTTTTTATTATTGTTTAGCACTTGTGAATTAATTTCAAATTTTAAACTTAATTATTTGCCTAACACTTGTGAATTTTGATTGAATTTAATTTTTTTCTTGAATTTTGTGATTAATTAATTTTGATTAATTTTTGTTTTAACTTTAAATTTGATTCAAGAATAATTTAAACTTTACTTTGTTTTACAAGTAACAGTAATTTTTCCCTGATGTTGTGAATTTCACTTATAAACTTTGAGTTTAATAATAAATTTTTTTATTTAAAATTTTTATAAGTATTTCATTTCCTAACCAGCATATTTGCATTTGATTATATTGATGTTAGGTAGAAACATAGAGTGGTAATTGATAGGCTTTCCTTCAATTTACTTGAAGTGACTTAGAACCAGGGAAGTACTTGGACTTCTGAAATCAGGGAAATACTTAGACTTTTAAAGTTGTTGATGGGAGTGATGCCTTTGATTAATTTTAATTACTACAAGATTACCTCACACCTGCTTTGATGAACTTAGTCTGATTTTGTTTTTCTGCAATACTGGTAAGTTGTTAAGGGATCACTGTTGCCTTTAGAGTATTCAGTCGTTTTAATACCTGTGATGAGGGTTCAGGTGTCGGCTTTTGTGAGGTAACAATAAATGAAGGGTAAGCTAGTAACCAGATACTTGGCACTTCGTAATAATATATATATATATATATATATATATATATATATATATATATATATATATTTGTGATTTCTAACACTGTGTCAGTCCTTCGTCATTGGGCTGGAAATAAAGTCAAAATCAGTGAGGACTAACCCCGTCTCCTCTTTTTCACCTCTAGTAATGTATGATAATGAATCACGTGTTTAAAGTTATTCTAATCGTGCGTATATATATATATATATATATATATATATATATATATATATATATATATACACACATATATATATATATATATATATATATATATATATATAACATATATATATATATATATATATATATATATTATATATATATATACATATATATGTATATATTGTGACGAAGTGCCAAGCATCCAGTTACTACACTTACCACTTGTACTTGTTAGGGCAAGAGACTCTAAATCCCAGGTCTGGCGCATCATTTATACTTGGTGTATGGTTTGGTCAAGTATATGGTTATTAGTTACCTCACAACTGCCAGA
Source organism: Macrobrachium nipponense (assembly GCF_015104395.2). Taxonomy (NCBI): domain Eukaryota; kingdom Metazoa; phylum Arthropoda; class Malacostraca; order Decapoda; family Palaemonidae; genus Macrobrachium; species Macrobrachium nipponense. Next base: position 52,439,595 of record NC_087203.1, on the reverse strand, counting down.
CACTTGTGCCTTCATCACAGATACAAAATGACTGAATACTCTAAAGTTAACAGTGATCCCTTATAAAACTTATTAATCATGTAAGAAATCAAACTAAAATTAAAGGGCATCAGGCCTTCAACAATTTTAAAAGTCTAAGTATTTCTTTCCCTGGTTCTAATGCACTTTAGCAAAGTGGAGGGGAAACAGTACAGTTACCACTCTATATCTATACCCAAATAAAAATAAAAATTTTAAATACAAAGATTTATTTCTAAATTCAAAAATTATAAGGGAAATTAATAATCTCAGGGAAATTTGCTATTGCTTGAAAATAAAAGTTTAATCATTAAACAAAATTAAATCAAAATTCTAAATTTTACCAAGGAAATTAAATAGTAAAAAATTAAGATATTCAAGCAAAATTCAAAGTATTAAACAACAATTAAAAATTTGAAGAGAAATCTAAGCAAATGTAAATTGGTTCACAAGTGCTAAATCAAAACAATTATACAATAAGAAACATTCAAATTAATTAAACAAAATGAGAATATGAAAACATAGAATAATATGGAAAAGCACTAAAAACAATGACAATACAAACATTAAACACATAAAATGGACATATCTAAAAAAAAAAAAAAAAGATGTATAAAAAGCAATATTTTTATCCAACCACCGAAAATAAAATTTTTAAGTGCACTTGAGAATATTTGTAAAACACAATACCTTTTACCAACTGCAGTTTCAAAGGCCTGTTATGACTGTCTTCAATTACACACAAATACTTGGTGCCGTAAAACAATAATAATCACACTGTCTGTTCAGATTCCACAAATAATTACTATGTTACTAAGAAATTGAACCAAGTGAGTGATCAGTCTCAAAATATGAGTTACGTTATTGTAGAAAATCAATGTTTCGTGAGAGAGAGAGAGAGAGAGAGAGAGAGAGAGAGAGGGAGAGAGAGAGAGAGAGAGAGAGAGAGAGAGAGAGAGAGAGAGAGAGAGAACCAATGCATGATTTCTCGTCTAAAAGTATAATGATCGTTCTATGGGTGATATGGACGAACAAGGGCGAATGGGGCCCCTCGTCAGGATGAGTGACTAAACTCGTTCACAATGAGACTATAGCTGCGCTATTTCTGCGACATCACGGAATATTCCATTCCACACTAATCTATTTATGAGTCTACAAGTCCTCTTTTGACAAATTGAAAGCGATAAGAGTTAATTAATCAGTGATATTAAACAGTTTCATCGGAAAATATCTTCAATTACTGCAAATAAAAAGAAATAATATCGTTCTATGGAAAATTCCCGGATAATCTCTCAGTTGCGAATATTCCATACATGATCTACCGAGGCAAAAATGAGCCGTCTCAGCAGTTTCAAGGAGGGACAAACAACTTCTTTCTTTCATGTCTATAGCTAACTCATCTCTCTACTCACTTCAACCCTCAATTGTACATTATTTAAACATATTATCTGTAAGCCAACTTAAATATGGGAATCTGAACATAAAACATACATTTTACAATACTATACAAAGTTACTGAGGGAAAATTATTGCATTACGAAACCCACAGCATAGGTATATATATTATATATATATATATAGTTATATATATATATATATATATATATATATTATATATATGACTGCAGTTATCCCGAGTATGATTTGTCTAATAGTGGCCTTAAGATATTAAATTTCAGTCCCCACGCACGGCATAAGGGTGAGATTTGTAATGCTTTCCAGAAGTAGTTAATCATCAGAAGTATTTCCCATCTGTGTGAGGTCCCTCCTAGAGTTATATCTTGTTAGTTCCTCTTTTGGAGTATTTTGACTTTCAAGTCATTAATGTAAAACCAGAAAGAGTCCCCCTTGCTTAAATCCGAGATAATTAACAACTTGTCAAACCAAGCCCTTCTGTACAATGCACGACCCGCACCTGCAAAGGGCTTTTCCATTATGTCTAGAAGCAGGACCTTGATCCTGATTAACGTCCGGCTTAACTGACCCCTCTCACATTTGATAAATGACTTTTTCTCTCCTCAAACGCCTGCACCTTGTTCCCCACTCCTTCTTCTTCTTCTTCTTCTTCCCAGCTTTTTCCCATTTTTATATGGGGTCGCCGTTTCGGATGAGCCGTTTCCATCTATTTCTATCTTGCGCTTCTGCCTCATCAATTCCCTTCTCATGTAAATCTCCTCTCACACAGTCCTTCCATCTCTTTCTTGGTCTCCCTCTCTTTCTTCTTCCTTGCACCTCCACTCCCATAGTATGTCTCCCAGCGTGGTCCTCATTCTCCTCTCAACAGGTGTCCATACCATCTCAGCCTCCCCTCCTGCACTTTCTTTGATACTTCCACCACCTTAGTTGACCCCCTTATGTAGTCATTTCTGATCCTATCCACTCTTGTTACCCCAGACATCCACCTAAGCATTCTCATTTCTGCCACATCCATCTTCTTCTGCTCTGCTTTTCTCATGCTTGCTGTTTCCGTACCATACAGCATTGCTGTTCTTACCACCGTCTTGTGAAATTTTCCTTTTAACCTAAGCGGCACTCTTTTGTCACAAAGAACTCCCGAGGCCGCTCTCAGTTGTTCCAGCCTGCCTGTACCCGATGTTTTACTTCTTCTTCCATACTTCCTCCAGCGTTAACAAAAGATCCCAATACTTAAACTTATCAACTCTCCTTATTTGCTCTCCACCAAGCTGAATACTTTCTCTATCATCCCCCTCAGTGGTGGTACACATATATTCTGTCTTGGATCTCTTATTCTCATTCCTCTGTCCTCCAGTACTTGTCTCCATCTTTCCAATTTCACTTCCAGATCTTCCCTGCTCTCTGCACACAGAACAATATCATCCGCATACAATATGTTCCATGGTACTGTCTCCCTTACTTCCTCTATTATAACATCCATCACTATGTTAAAGATAAATGGGCTCAGAGCCGACCCCTGGTGTAATCCTACTCTCACCTCAAAACCTTCTGTCTCCCCAACACTGCTCCTCACTCTGGTAAATACATTCCGGTACTCTCTTGTATCAATCGCACATACTTCTCTGGCACCATCTTCTCCCTCAGGCTCCTCCATACCTCTTGTCTCGGGACTCTGTCATAAGCCTTTTCAAGGTCAATGAATACCATATGTAGGTCCCTTTGTCTTTCCCCGAATTTCTCCATTATTTGCCTCAGACAAAATATACCATCTGTTGTTCCCCTTCCCTTCATAAATCCCATCTGCTCTTTACCTATTTGTACTTCTTCTCTCAGTCTAGCATCTATCATCCTTTCCAGTATCTTCAAAGTGTGGGACATCAATTTAATGCCCCTATAATTACCACACTCTTGGACATCGCCTTTCCCTTTAAAAATTGGGATCAATATACTCCCACGCCACTCATTTGGTATCTTTTCCTGTTCAAGGATCTTTATCATAAGATCGTACAGTATATCCACTCCTTCATCTCCTAATGCTTTCCATGCCTCCACCGGGATCATGTCTGGTCCGGTTGCCTTCCCATTCTTCATCTTCTTCAGTGCATTTAGTACCTCTTGCCTAGAAAACCTCCTTACGAAGTCGATACTGGTACTAATTGTTGTTTTCAAAATCTTCAAAATCCGAGTCTCCGAGATGGAGGGACAAAGGCAGTGGTGTCCTTGGAAATCAGAATCACTGCAGGAAGCTTCCAGCTAAGATGCCGCCGATGGCCCTAGCTCCAGTTTAGGGGGTGGGGGGTTGGCATGAAAACCCCAAACTCCAATACCCTCCTTTTAGGGTGTAAATATACTATGTGGAGTTCATACCCTTGCAGTGCTGTACTGTATAGGTCAAGACGCGTAAGAGCACCCGCGACAGCTGATCCTCGCTTCAAGTCCAGAGACCTTGGTATCTAGTCCTACCTTCATGCTGACCACGACTTAGGCTCGAAACCACACTAAACAGAGCCCCGGACACAGCCATCATTCATGTTAAATTCCGCTTACATTATTGTGTCGTACAAGAAGTCTGCACTTCCACAGTGCCAATTGAGTGGCAGACCTCTGCCCTGACCCTCCTCTCTCACTATGCTCCAGACCCCCACCTGCCCTACCTTCATCCTTGAGAATCTCATTCTGTCCCAGGACAGGGCAGAGACTGTTAACGCTCTCTTGGGTTACCACCTGGCTAGCAGCAGACCACTACCATCATGAGTTGAGCTCTTGCCAAGCTCCTCGTAACCTCCTGTCCTGTCACTTGACTCCCAGTGGAAGAATCTAGTTTGTCCATGCCTTATAGTGAAGTGCCTGACATCCCTCAGGACCTTATGACATCCCTCAGGCCTTTATGACAGTCACCCCCATGAGATAAGGTAAGAAAACTGCAGTTGGTTGCCAGTATCCATCTCTTTGTCTTGCACTCAATTCTTCCTCACTGTCAAATTCCCAGTGTCCCAATTCTCAGAATTCCTTAAAGCTCGTTTTAGTATTGACCCCTGCAATGGTGTGTTTCCTTGCTTGCTATATGCTCTCGCCGCCCGGCCGCCTCCGTTCATCTGCCCGTGGAGCCCTCTGACCTGGGGTGAGTGAGAGGAGCTAGGCTGTGGTGTCGCCAAATCGCTGGCTGAGTCTGAAATGTGGAAGAGCTTCCCCAGGGTAGTACACTAGGATACAGGATGTGATAAGGTGTGGACCGAGGCTCAAGGAAGATCCTTGCCTGAAATTCCAGCTATTGGTAAATACATTTAAGTTAAAATTGGATTTTTCCCAAACAAAATTGGCAGAAGGCCTTCATTTATAACAATATACAGATATCAAGGGTAGATGGAAATGGCTGCGAATAGTTGACATCATTATGTCATATGTTTGTGTCCCTTATATATATATATATATGATTATATATATATATTATTATCTTATATATTATATATTATCTGCTTAAAAAATTCACTGTAGATGCACGTGACTTCATAATAAGCGAATACCACAGGAAAATAATAGTCAGAAATCCAAGCGCTTTCGTCTTTAACTCCTTGACGATGTCTGAGTAAAGACGAAAGCGCTTGTATTTCTGACTATTATTTTTCCTGTGGTATTCGCTTATATATATATATATATATATATAATATATATATATATATATATATAATATATATATATATATTTATAATATATAATACATATATGTATATATATATATATATATATATATATATATATATATATATATATATATATATATATATATATATATTACATCATCATCATCATCATCATCATTATCCATTGCAAGTCCATTCCAGGACAAAGGCCTCAGACATGTCCTTCCACTCCCGTCTGTTTATGGTCTTTCTATGCCTGTCTATACACACAAATTTTCTTAGCTCGACAATCCATCGTCTTCTGTTCCTTCCCCTGCTTCATTTGCAATCTCTAGGGACCCATTCTGTTATTCTTTTTGTCAATCTATTATCTGACATTCTCATTACATGTCCTGACCCACGTCCATTTCTTTGTCTTACTTGTTGTTAGAATATCCTCTACTTTAGTTTGCTCTCGCATCCATGTTACTCTTTTTCTGTCTTTTAGAGTTATTCCCATCATTATTCTTTCCATAGCTCTTTGAGTTGTAACTAGCTTATGTTCTACGGCTTTAGTAAGGCTATAAGTTTCTGATGCATAAGTTAATGCTGGTAGGACCATCTAATTAAATACTTTTCGTTTTAGGAAAATAGGATTTTAGTTTTCATAATCTCATTTTGTTTATCAAAAGCTCTCCATCCAATGCTTATCCTTCTTTTAATTTCGGTCTCATGTCCTGGGAAAACACTTACTGTCTGTCCTAAATACGTATATCCATTAGCAATCTCTAGAGGTTCGTCCACAACCCTTATTTGTCGTCTCTGCATTTTCATTGAAAATTATGTTAGTTTTACTCTTACTCATTTTCAGTCCTACATTTCTTCTTTCTCTATTAAATCTCCTGTTATCTATTGCAATTCCTCTCCTAATTCACTGAATGGAACTATGTCATCTGCAAATCTCAAGTTGTTAAGGTATTCCCCATTAATGTTAATTCTTACATTTACCAATGTAAATTCTTGAAAACTTTTTCAAGGCACGCGGTGAATAATTTAGGAGAGATGGGGGTCTCCCTGTCTAACTCCTTTCTCAATCGGAACTTACTCACAGTCTTTATATAGTCTTAGGATTGCTCTACTACCCGTATAGATATCTTCAAGTGTTCTAACATGAGATTTATCTTTTCCTTGCTTTTGAAGGGCTTTTAGTACTGCTGAAGTTTTGACAGAATCAGAAGCTTTCTTATATTGTACAAATGCCATCCATAGTGGTTTGTCATACTCTGTTATTTTTTTCCTTTAGCTGGTTAATACATGGATATGGTCAGTTATTGAATACCCGCCTCTAAAACCTGCCTGCTCTCTTGGTTAATTAAAGTCTTACTGTCTTTCTATAGGTGTATATATAGTATATATATATATATATATATATATATATATATATATATATATATATATATATGTGTGTGTGTGTGTGTGTGTGTGTGTGTGTGTGTATCTCTCTCTCTCTCTCTCTCTCTATACACACACACACACACACACACACACACACACACACATATATATATATATATATATATATATATATATATATATATATATATATATATATATATATATACTTATATATACATACATATACATTAAATGCAAACATTTACGTGGGTTCTAAATCAGATCAGCAGACAGCCAGCGCCGGTGAACAGAGAAAAAATACATCGAAACCTCATTTGAAAGAAAGATCATTCATCAAGAGTCCATTTTAAAAACTTCACCATACTTAAGGAGGTCATAATCAACAACCCATACCTAATGACTGCACTCCAATACTCTTAATGACAACAAGATTCTGACAGCACCGGTAATATGGACACAAGTCTCTCTCTCTCTCTCTCTCTCCAGTCTCTCTCTCGTCTCTCCGAACTCTCTCTCTCTCTCTCTATAATATATATATATATATATATATATATATATATAGAGAGAGAGAGAGAGAGAGAGAGAGAGAGAGAGAGAGAGAGAGAGACTTGTATCGATATCAACAGTACCATCAAAGCACTGGTTCGAGATATATATATATATATATATATATATATATATATATATATATATATATATATATATATATATATGATATGTGTGTGTGTGTGTGTGTGTGTGTGTATGTGTGTGTGGGCGCGCACGTACGTTTGAGTGACCCTTGGCTCTCTCTCTCTCTCTCTCTCCCCCTCCCTTGTGTGCGCAAGTGCTACATATCCATAAATAATCTACATTATTTACAAAAAGAAAAAGATTTATTTATGAGCGCCATCGTTGCTCTTGTGTTAGAGGCTTAATGCTTAATGGCTGCGGTAAAGCGGTTTGTATATTTTGGGTTTCTGAAGTATCGAGCATTTTTCTTGTATGTTTCTTAGCTTAGGGATATTGAGTCTTTCAAACCTTTTGCTAGATGGTAAAAACTGACTCGTTCTGAGATGAATACAGAACTAAAAAGCTGATAACGTCCAACTGCACCTGTAAGAACGCTGGCCGTCTCATCTGGCAGTCTTGAGATGGATAAATAAGACAACATTGTTAACCAAAAAGCGAAATAATGCTCAGCTCTATGTATAATTTGTGCAGGAATGATTTTTCAGGCTTTCTTCCTCTTTTGTTCTTTCAATAATAATAAAAACTAATAATCAAGAATCCACTTTGGCAGCGAATGTACTCATCCTTTGGCAAGAATATCGATAAATCCTCGAAGCGGTAACACAACGTCATCAGCAATGACACGTAAGTATAGCGGCCCACGTCGAGATGTTCATCTCAGTCATCCAAGGGAATCGTTCCGTGTCAGCTGCAACCTTACACATACGGATGAAGTGCCTTCTTAAAACCGACTCTCACAATTCCCGCAGGAATATTTCAACGTGAACCTGTCACCAAGTTATGCGCGTTCTGTCATTCCTTTGTGGCTTCTACGCGGCTACAGCCATCGCACATAAACAAGACGAAAATTCTCGTTCTGTGAGCCAGCAATAACAGACCTCTGCGATTCTTTGGGTCTCTGCCAGAATGACGTCATGTCACAGATGAAGGTGGGATGCGAGTTCCTCCTGATGATGCATGTTTGCAAATATCAAGTACATATGTCTTGAGCTCTTCGCCATCCAAGTCAGTATGCAACTTGACAAGTGGATGGTGAGAAGTGTGACGACTCCACGCTGGGTTAAGTGTCGCTTTATTGTATCAAAGGGGGAAGTGACATCTCAGGTTGCTTGTCGACGTGTCTGTAGAATTAGCGACAATCAACCACGATAGCGGTTGAATTTGGGGCATTTTCATCTTGGTTTACAAGTGAACAGGCTATTTTGGAGCTGAATGAAGCTTAATCATACCGTGATTCGTTTTGTAACAATCTTTATTTGGATATCAGTTCAACTCTAGAGTTGATTACGCAGTAAGGGACGCAGGAGTAGGTACCATAGCTGGTGGCAAGGGTCAGGAGTTAATCCCTCTTCGGTAGGGATGCTTTTCTTAGGTCATGTTGGAATAAGGTGCCAGTTAGTGAAGTCAGGGTGTGAAAGGTAACGCTTGTGCTGAGTGAATCTCTCTCCCGTAGTTGTGTACACGTTCTAACATCTAGTCTATATCAACTAGCGTGGTTAAATAATTATGTATACTGCACGGAGACTGTCCACTGAGTTAGAGACTAATTCAAATATGCATGCAGACAGACATACACATTATGTAAATATATATACATATATATACCTCGAGCTACAAATGTCCTTTAATATCTAACTCGCTCTACCTCGGAATTAATATATTTAAATATATGTTTAACCGAAGGGGAAATTTTTGTCGATAAGAGATTTGTCGGCTCCCGGGCGCGAACCATCGAAACCAAACAAATCCAGGACGACACTTAAGCTTAAACCCATACCGCCACCGACAAAAAAATTCCACTTCGGTTAAACATATTTGAAAATATATTAATTCCGAGGTAGAGCAAATTAGAAATTAAAGGATATTTGTAGCTCGATGTATGCATATGAATCACGGTAATGTGATATGACTTATATACATATATATTTATATGTATGTAATGTGTATATACTCATACATACTGACGTCCTGATTTCGCCTCTGTCCGCTGGTTCGAAACCACGAGAGGACGAAATTATTATCAACTAACAAATTCCCTTTTGGTTAACATATATGGAAATAAGTTAAGTCCGAGGTAGAGCGAATCGGATATTATAGGACATTTGTAGTTTAATACAATTGTATATATATATATATATATATATATTATATATATATATATATATCATATATAAAACCACTTATTAAAGTGAATTTTAGCCTTCATGTGTGATGCACAGGTAGAAATGAATTTATCTATCAGTTATTTGCCGGAAGGAAAATGATAAACAAAAACAGCAGATGGTATGACCATTTTGGAGAGGCGAGGTCAACGAAGTTCTTCTTGACGTCATATCATCACGGCCCAAAGAGAATTTCAGTGGTCGTGATTTTCCTTGCTTTGGAAGTAACATTATCTACTTCAGTGAGTGACCGCGAAAATCGAGCCTTAGCGTATTTGACCTCTCTTGCCTGAGCGACCCCACTTATTTCCCTCCGTCACACTGACAACGTCACGATCCGCCCGCCCAGGCTTGAATGCAGGCAGACGAGCAACTGGGCAGTTCTGCGATGGTGAGCGATCGCCTCATTCCAGATTACCGAAATGATTCGCACATTTTTTTATTCCTAGTTGACTGCGAAGCTCGTGGTGGCCAACTCAGCAAGTCCATAACATAATATTATGTTAAAAGAGTTCTAGAATATTTTGAAAATGAAGTTGGTCGGACAGAAAAAGAGAGAGAATTCTTTTTACGGCAATTTTATGTAACATCAGCAGTCATAATATTTAGTAATATAAAATGGAGGCAAAATGCATGAAAGCTGTGAAAAATTCCAAAGAGTATTAATTAAAGTAAAAGGGACTGGGACAATGAAAATTCCCTGTGGTATTCCAAATACCTTATAAAAGGAACGGCAGTCCAGATTTCTCCAAGAAGCACAGAGGGGCAAGACCAATCCAGAAATTCTACCACCAACAGAAGAGGCCAGTATCTAGCTTGCTCTGAGAGCGCACTCCAATTAATAGTCTGGAAAGAACCGGATAATAAAGCTAAATTGAAGCCCAATTGGAAGAGGATCGGAGCTTGATCGAGGTCATAAGTGAAGACCGAAGAGGCTTATTGGTAATATATTCCCCGATGAACTGTAGAAATCGGCATGTTGCAGTTGCAGGGAAAGAGAGAAGCAGCGCCAATTAGTGAGTGAGATGCGGCGGCTGCAGAAGAGATGAGGGGCTCTTTTGTGTTACTGGGTCTGCGGTGGCCATTGTTCAGATGGAGAAGCAGCAATGATATATGATGACGTGTCAGAGGAAAAGGAAGATATCTCTTTAGTTTTGAAAATATTAGTTGTAACGTTTCCTAAACAAATTACAAATAATTATTTTAGAACTGAAGTAGTTATATGGGGATCTTCGTTCTTTCATAGATTGCCCCTTTGTGCCGTACAGTAGGTTTTGAAAGTTTAAAACAACATTAGGATTATATTCGCTTTATTCAGAGATATTCAGATGAAGCTGGATTTTATTCGGTATATATTAATTTTCCTAAAGTTTTTCCCTTGATATTTTTTCAAATAATTTATTTTCTTTTAGATAAACAATGAATTGCTTATTGTTTAGATATTTCAAGATAAAATTGAAGTACTCAAAAAAAAAAAAAAATAATTGTAATGTCTCCAATATTATTAGTGTTATGAAGTTAATAATTAATTCATATGATATATTTTTATATTCTGCAACTTTTTTAAATTCCTTGCACATATTTTTTGGCAAATAACCACTTGTGAGTTACATAAAAAGGGCTATATTTTTCATATTCATTGTACGATGAAATTGAGATACTTAAAATTTCAATTGCAATATCTCCTATAGAATTTGAGATAGAAGTTAAAAATGACATCATACGATGTATTTTGATATTCTACATCTTTTTTCTTCTATGAACTTCTTTCCTAAGAATGACCGTTCTGCAGTTACATAAAAAAACACTACATTTTCCGTTTTTTTCGATGAATACAAATCTTCATTGCAATGTTGCCTATATAATTTGAGGTACTAAGTTAACAGTCACATCACATCATGTATTTTGATATTCTGCATCTTTTTTCATCCATGAAATTCTTTCCTAAAATGACTGTTTTGTAGTTCCATAAAGAACGCTACATTTTCGTTGCTTTATTTTTTTTTTTGCGGGGAAATTGAGATACAACAAATTTCAATTGCAATATCTTCTATACAATTTGAGGTATGAAAGTTAAAGTCACATCACTTGATGTATTTTAATATTTTGCATCATTTTCTTCTATGAACTTCTTTCCTATGATTGACCGTTCCAGATACAGAGAGAAAGAAATATTATTAATGGCCTTAGCAGCCGAACTATTAGATATTTTGAGTCTGGGACTGAAGCATTGGATGTGTTTTTATGATTCCAACCTTTGTTCTTCTATGGCTTACTTCCATATGATTAGCGGTTTCCAAGTTTTTTCGTTGACTCATTTTTATAGTTAAAAATGGTTCTATTTTGGCCATGCGTGGTGATAAAGGAGGCCGAAAAAATAAGTTGGCTACCCTGAGACACTGACTTTTTTTCGGTGATACTAGACACATATCCCTCCACGTTCACGCAAAAATTAGATTCTTTGGAATGTTTCCACAGATGAAACCTAATTTCATGTTACTAACTGGTAATGCTAGAAAGAGTGTGGCCCAGCGCAAGCTTGTAGGTGGAAGAAGAGCGTGACATTTTTGCGGCACAAAGATGGGACAAGAACTGGAAGTGATTCAGTGGTTGAGAACCGAATTTATTTTTTAGCTGTAGCGTGGTTAAAACTTTTCATGTTTTGACTGCCAAACCTAACTCTTCAAATTCCAGAACGAAGAATGAAGTACTACATTCAAAAGACACTGGGTGGCTCTTTTGACTTTTTCACACTATGCCGATAGCAGTCCTATTCCGTTTGAACTTTGTAGTTTTCCGTTGCGATCTGTGAGTGCTTGGGGCTTGATCGTACCCGTTGATTCGGAACCATTTCTTAATCTGCTTGTGTGACATCTGTGGTACATGTATTCTCTCTCTCTCTCTCTCTCTCTCTCTCTCTCTCTCTCTCTCTCTCTCTCTCACATCGTAATCCCTTCAGAAACAGCAATTGTCTAAGAAATAACTGGGAATAAGAGACAACGTGAATTGAAAGAATGGTCGAGCATAGATTAATCTATTGTTATAATATTTCAATTTATGACCGTATGAGTATGAAAAACGACTATATTCAATCGCAGCAACTGGGAAAGCGGATCCAAGTTGAGCCAATACTGTGACTCAGAGAAAAATGATTCAAAGAGACTGCGAACATTCGGACACAATTGATGGTTACGATACCTGACGAAATATATCCGCATCGACTTCGTCTCGTCAACTCGGATACATGGTTGCGACACGGGCCGCTGGATTCAGGTTATATCAAAATCTAATAAAGAATAAGTCTGTTCATGTGCAGTTGATGACGTCACCTAGCCCGAGTGATTAGTGGGGGACTTTTATTATCTGTAATTTTGTCCAATTCTCACTCACACTATTTAACTTTATTAATTTCAAGTATATCATTAGTATTTAAAGAAAAATAATATAAATAGCATGATTAAAATACATACGTAATGTTTCTGTATATTCTCGTTATAACTTGCTTACAGTTAATAACATTTGTGAGGTGTAGCCAGTTTACACTGTAGCTATCAGTAAATTACTGTGTATTATTATTATTATTATTATTATTATTGTTATTATTATTATTATTATTATTATTATTATTATTATTATTATTATTATTATTATTACTTAGTAATTTATAAGAAGTTACCGCAGTAAATGAGTAGAAATGAGAGAGAGAGAAATGTGCAAAGCAGTTTACACATATATAATGTAATTGGCATTTAATTAGATAATTAACCTTTGAAAAGTGAACTCCTATCCTCATGTCTTTTTTTGTAGATTTTCCAGCTTACCTTCTGTAGTGGATTAATAAGCATTGGTATGGCTACATAACAACTTGAGAAGTTGATGCAGAAAATGATGAAATAACACCGAGTACTATAATGTGTAAGTGGGCATTATGTTAAATAAGAGTAAAGTGAGACTTGACATCTTTTATCATTAAATTAGCAGCAAACTATTATAATGTTCATACTGAAGAATTCAGTCAGGTCGAAAGTTGTTGAAGACACAGAATGAAACCAGTCGAATAGGGCAGGGATTGAAGGCAGGTAGATTGATATAGAATTATGAAGAGTTATACTCGCTACAGAAAAACAAAAACACAAATCTCTCCGCATGAATATCATTATACAGTGCATTGACGGATACAGGGGTAGGGGCTAGCCTAAATATTCTATTTCTAATTTCAGACCATTAGTTTTGCAATATTCTTCCCTTTTGAATTCTGTTTTACCATTTTAGATGATTTTATTTATTTGTTCGTAAAGCATATATTTCAGCCAACAGGCCCAATTATTTTTCGAATAACAAAATATTCAGGAATAGGCCTATACTTTAAGTTGATATGATTAAGATACTGATTTAGTTTTACTATAAGGATTTGTTTGCATGGTTCTTTATGAAAAAGTTTGATATTTTCATTTGGTAGGTTCATTGTAGGCTATAACAAGAATACACAGAAACATTACGTATATATTTTAATCATACTATTTTTTCTTTAAATACGAATGATGTACTTGAAATTAATAAAGTTAAATAGTGTGACTGAGAAGTGGACAAAATGACATATAAAAACGGAAGTCCCCCATTAACCACTCCGTTTTTTATAATTTAGGATACTCAGGCTGGGAGTTCATATTGCAAATGTCTTTGGTTATCATTCTCGTGAAAGCGCGGTTGCACAATCTTGCAAAAATGATGAGACTCCTGAAGGACCCGAGCCTATTACTGGTGCAGTCCTAAAGTGCCGGAAGAAGAACCCCTCTGTCATCATCTCAGGAGGAAATGAGACGCTGGTGGGGAGTGGTTGGAGAATGAGCCCGAGTTCATATACAACAAGGGCGTTGCAGCATACAAAGACAAGGCGAAGGGGAGGTCATCTCAATATACAGCAACAATGACCCTGCAGGTCTGTAGCTAATGGTATTCTAGTCTACTCAGAATGAGTATTACAGACTCTTGTGCGAGTCACCCGTGGCGAGGAAATGTAGGGTGATAGCAGCACGTAGGCCTGGTTTAGTGGGTTGTCTCCAGAATGTGTTTCTTTTGAATGAAAGGTGTGACATGTTCAACAATTTCATTGAAGAGGTCCTTGTCAATCCAGGTAAAATTCTTGTACAGTTCCGGACTGTCGGTTGCCAACTCCCCCATCAGGTTGTCATAATAGCCTTGCTCCATTCTTTTTTGCAGGTAACGCCATACTCAAACCCTCCTTGGCCTCCTCTGTTTCCGCTGCTTTTGACTTGCAACAACCTTCACAATTTCCACCAATACCATGATGTGCATATATTCAATGATGACCAGCAACAGTTCTCTTCTATGCCTGCTTGCTGTACTATAAGTGCACGAATTTCGTCAATGTTCTCCCTGTTGATTCAGAATTCGTGTGGCAGTAATTGCTGATGCTGCAGTTTGGTGACAGTGACTGGCATCACATGTGTGCATTATCAGCCCTTAGGTTTAACCACTACAGTACGTGGACACATCGCAAGGGTGATGTAAGGCTGTAAAGCACCACGTTACATATACTGTATACTTATGTCGGTGTTACATGCTCTGCCACACACTACTTTTGGGTGTGCTGCCGCTTGTCAGCCCAGTTCCGGTAAGCATCACGTCATGCTTGCACAGTACGTACGTTTGCTGCGCATTATAATACTTTTGCTTTACATGCATCAGGCCGTGTCACACATCCAGTTGATCATAGCTACTTTACCCCGCGTACGGCTACGTATCTCATACGTGAGCATACATGCCATTGATACGTGAATGTGTGAACGGAGCATAAATATTCTATGCAACTCAGCTGACGGTGCATGCTGCCAAGAGGTCTTTTCCAGGATCCTTGTCAGCTGGCAAGCTTCCTGAATAAATAAATATAAAGGAAAAATCTTAAAAAGTAAAAAAATAAAAGTGTGGGTGCCAAACATGGAAGAAAGCGCTACAAGGAAATATATATTTTTTTTCATTTCTTGGAGATTTCCTTCCATGTTTGATGCCCATAGTACTTTTATTTTTGTAGACATGATTAATTCTAAGAAAATCCTGTTGTATAAATAAATTTATTTGTTCACATTTTAGTGCATTTTAATAAAATGTGTTTTAAACATTCTATATATTTTTCTTTATTTTATACTATTTAGTTCTGACAGAAATTTAATTGACGTATGATTGTAGCTCACAAAATTGCTATGCTGTGGACCAAAGAAGGTTTGAAAAATCAAAGAAGTTGTGAAAAATCCGAAGAGTTTTGTACAAATCCTGAGATACTGGGAGAGGTCACTGTAGGGTCATTAGAAATCACTGCTGAACTACTAATAATTTAAGGTTGCATTGTCACCATAATTTAGTAACCATGCAAAATGTCAAGTTCTTTTGATGGAGGGAACAGGTTGAAAACAGAGTTACAAGATTGACCTAAACAGAGAGGCAGACAGCCAATCAAACAAACGGCAGCAATAGTCAAGTTAATTAGAATCATGTAAGAACACCATCTTCTCAGGAAAAGGCTTCTGCATGCGCTGAATGCTTGTCGTGATGCAATTGCTTCGGCTTCGCTCTCAAACTGCATTTAATTTCATACTTAACATAGTATTTATGCATTGTAAAAATTGCATTTATTAGGGTATGTCTCATCCTCGAAACCAACCGCTCCAGGAGAATGTTGATTCAGGATTAAAGTGACATCAATCGACGGCGCTTACCATACCATATGCAGTATGTATAATGTACATACTACAGGGTAAATCTTCTCCGGCGGTGTCTTGTCCCGCATGATTTCTCAGGTGGTCACTTTTATATTCGGCGAATAAGTGTTTCAATTTACGTCCATAATAATTGTTTTTCATTCTCGCTTACACAGACACCTCCACGAAATTGCATGCAAACATGGCCTGTTGGTCTCATCATCTGTAAAAAAAAAAAAGGCTCATCAACCCCAACAGATCTTATTGCTGGCAGTACATTTATTTTCAGGCCAAAGACGAAATAATGCATATTAGAAGCGGATAGAATATGGAGCCACTAAGAAACCATAGACGCGATTCGATTGGCGATTTAAATATAAGTTACTCACGTTGACTGAGAGCATTAAAAGCAATGAAGCGAACCCGCGTCCGAACGACGCCATTCTTTGCAGCATGAAAAAACACACCAAATTAGGAGTCATGATGATCACGCAAAGCTTATATGTAGTACGTATCTGACGCAGTGGCGGATCTAGAAATCTTTCATGGGGGACAGGGTCCGCCACCTAGGGTTATCATACATATATATATATATATATATATATATATATATATACTATATATATATATATATACTATACGTGTGTGTGTAACTTGTGTAACTAGTACGGATATTAATATATATAATAATATATCATATATATATATATATATATATATATATATATATATATATTTAATATATATATATATGAAAGGGCTGTTGCCTTGTATAATAAGGCGCCCTATGAGGTAATGTTAGACTTGCGATTATCTTACGCTAAGTCGGTTGGTTATGCACTTCCATACTCATTGGAGTGTCTTGGGGTTTGATGATAACTTTCGAAGTCGGTATCTTCTTTCGTAATGACGACGATGTGTTAAACTCATGATGATATCTTCTTTCTGATGTGAGGTTCTAGTAGAAAACATGAAGTATAAAAAATACATATATTCTTCTGAGATTACATGATGGATATCAGATAGGATTGTACAGGTCTTCTAATGACGATGGCTTGATCGCTTCTGCCAATGATGATGGCTACTTCTGTTCTGATTACCATCTCAGTTACAAATAATAAAGGAGGCAGACAGTAGCTCGAACATATGAACATACATACAGATGACACATATTACAGATCACGTAGGCCGTTTGAGGTTGCGGTAGTTGTCTCAAGCTTGGACTAATGTTTTCAAAACAAATGAAGGACCACAGGTGAAGGCACGTCATCTTAGTCTACTTTATTGTATAGGTTATCTTAGCATAATTTATCGTATCTGGTCTGATCACATTCCTGCAAGCAATCTGGTTGACCTCTTTAGTTTTAGTTTTTTATATATATGGAATAACATTCCATATTTTTATTATGTAATCACTTACATATATATAGTATGGTATATATATATATATATACATATATATATATATATATATATATATATAGTATATATATATGTATGTATATATGTATATATAAGCGAATACCACAGGAAAATGATAGGCTGAAATCCAAACGCTTTCGTCTTTACTAAGACATTGTCAAGGAGCGAATGAAATACAGTTGGAAAGTTATCAGGTAAACAAAAAGATCAAGAATACCAGATGGTTAATTGTCAAAAGGGTTAAAATCAAAGAGATAATCCAGTATTATCGGATATCACACAGCCACAAACGTAAACATAGATTTAACCCTAACAGAAACTACAACATATCCATGTAGTCCAAAACATGTAAAAACTTAATATATTAATTTTTTCATTATGAAGGTATCGAGTTTAAATAAACCAAGACTTAAATTTAGAACATTTCCATTATTTGACTTGATGAAACAAGATTCAATGATATTCTTTTTATCTGTGTCATTATATGAGATTAAGGCTCTTGCTTGACTCCAATTTATAGAATGATCTAAATCTCTCATATTTGCAAATATTTGTCCAGTTCTCACAGAAAATTGGTGCTGTTTGAGTCGTTGTGAAAGAGATTTACCGGCTTGTCCGTAATGTACTTTATCACACTTTTTGCAAGGAATTTCACATATGCAGCCGGGAAGATCTTTAGGAAAATTTTTTAATTACTGAAAACAAGATTTATGTTAAAAAGCTTTAAAATTCTTGATATTTCTAAAAACCTTTCATCTTAAGGTAATTTTAGAATGTTATGCTTACCAAATTTAAGTTTGTCATTAGTTAAATAAAATATTTTTCTAGACTGAATTACCTTTCTATTGATATATACTGATGTATACCTGCTTTGTATTAGTGTAGCACTTATGATTCGACGAAGGTTGAAATTAAAACCCTGAAAAAGCATTTTTTTCCGAATTTTGCCTTTCAACTTTTTTTTTAGGCATTTTGTAAAAACAGCTTCGCTGCACTATTAATACATAACATATTCTCTATAAGTTATTTGTATAATGGTGAATAATAATGTATGTTTTACTCAATTTTTGAAGGTGGTACTGCTTGTCATCTCTCCGAGTGTAAACGATTCCAGTGAAATCGATTTTAAGACAATATAAATGTAGTAAAATTTCCTGAAATCAATATAAAATACCAGACTGCACAGCTCTGAGAAAGTCTTTGTGTTTAAATTTAGATGGCGAACACGCTTGACAACATCAGACGGTAATTACCATTATCCAGTGATTCAAGTACATCGATTCGAACGCAGACATTCCCAGAGACACCCTCGTATTCAGGTGAACCTCATTTACGAAACATAACATTGCAACAACGCAGAACACTTCTGACTGTTCATATTTTCCTGTTTTTACCATTTTAGGAAGATGTGTATTATGATTTTGCTGCAAGGGATATATAACGTTTCCTTTTTTTTAATCAGTACAACGTATTTTTAGTTTGGCAAAACAATCATTGCAAAATAAATGAAGATGAAAAGAACCACATATTAACCTACTTTTCGAAACTATATCTCACCAAGCAGCTTCAAGGAATGGTCGTGACGTAATCAGTAGGCGTGGCTTAGCTGCAAAGCTGGCTGGTCTTTGCTATAGTAGGCTATGATTCACTATATATCTGGTGAAATTCACGGGAAGGTTTCATATGAAACTGAAAATGCACGATTTTGCACATGTGCTGAAAGCTACTAGATGGTACATTTCACGGATTTATACTATTTACATATCCACGTAATACCAATAATGGCAATGATAACAGGCGGCAAAAAATGGAAATGATATGCTCCCAATAGTGAAAATAACCACTATAAATATCTTATTAGAGGTTCTAATAGGTAAGTCTATAAACATTTCTATTGGGTGCATCTATCACAGAAATAATTTGGATAGTGCCTGGCAAGTATTCACAAATAATTATTAACTTGTGAGACTACATACATTTGATTGAACTGAAAAAAAAACTTGGAATTATAAACAAATAGGCTAGATTCTTATTGGATAATCTATACAATTATAGTTCTGTTCAGACTAAAAGCGGAGAGGTCGCGCCAAGAACTAAATTATCACGGTCAGGACACGTGGTGGTTATGACTTTACTGTAACATAGGCAGGCACCAAGTTAAATAACCCGTTTCCGTAAGATGCGTAGCGGTTGTTTAACCTCTTACGGCTAGTGTGTTTCGCAAACGTTACGGTGACGTTGCCCTATTTCACTGAATAGACCCATCGCTTCAAGACGAGTCACAGGAGAGCTGGGTCAGGTCGGGCCACAGTGAGTGAGACGATTTCTGGTATGAGAGAGAGCCTTCACTTTGACTGTAATCTTATTCACAGAATTTAATATTTCAAGAGCGCATAACTCTTTATCTATCACAGCGAAGGTGAAAGGAGCCTCCATCGAGTTCAGCTGAGAACCCCTTTCGAATCATAGCACCTTCACAGTTTGAGTAAATATATATCTTCATGCGCCATTATATAGAACATTTGCTCTATTTTAATACTGCAACGAAAATTATTCCAGAAAATGCCTACTCAAAAGTTAAAAATCGAAAATCGGAAAAAATGCATTTTCAGGGTTTTAACATCAACTTGTGTTGAATCATGGGTACAAAGCAAAGTATACATTTTTACTATATATCATTAGAAAGGTCATTTTAACTACTTTAATTCTGTTTATAATAATGGTCTCGGTAACATGCATAGTTAGTGGTATAACGCAAAAATGTAATAAACATATAAATAAATAAATAAAATAAAATAAATAGCGATTTCGTGGTGTTTTGGCCCCCTAAAAATTTTGCTGGAAGCCCCGGACATTAGGGTGATTTTAGTGGGCGCGCGCCTCGCGTGTTATTAGAACAAATTGCAGTAGGAATTATTTGGTTACAAATGTTTTTCCGGTTCGGCCGACCAGAGTTGATGCTAAAATTCCCTTACTTTAAAATCGGCCACTGATCTGATGACTGGACTTCCTCCACTCCACTACGATTCCCTGCCCTGAGCGCTGTCATACTAATTCAATCAAACAAGTCATTCTTCTCACCAAACCACTTGTTACTCATCGTTGACTGTTGTCATTCACGCAAGACTTACTACATCCTTCAGCGATTGGCAATCTTTGCAGTGTTCCTGACACCCGCGTCGTCGAGAGATCAAAGTTTCTCCCGCCACAACTCGGCTCTTGAAAGGATAATAATACGTAGCTCCCAGTGACATTCTTAAGAGTTTCAGCGCAGTCTTGACTCGACTCTGATTGGATGCAGCCTGATTGGCAAGGAAAGGAACATTATTCTACGTCGACCAGAATCGAGAATCCGGATCTTGATTAACCATGAGAACAACACATCTCAGCGGCATAATCGCAAATCTTGCTTTATTTCATGATAGCTACGAGTATCACGTCAGTTATACAGAATCATTCATTACAAACAGGGCGTGCATTTATTTGGTTTCTGTCAGGTGCTGTTGTGAAACTGTTTTTAATATAAAAAATAATATTTCGACAAAATTACACTACGTCCAATCATTTAACCCACATGAAATGAAAAATCAGTGCGACTGTATACAAAACTCATCAATTTCAATACCTTTTTCTGTAAAATAATTGACCTTATCATCGATTCGTGGTAAACTCCTTCAGTTTACAACAAACTCAGAATTTTCCGAAGGATGATAAGAATGAAAAAGTGTTGAATAACACGAGAAATAAACGGACAATTTTGTCCGTCGTTTTTTACAAGCAAGTTGTCGCCAAAATGTGGAACAAAGAAGATGCACCTGGGAGAAACGTTACTCCAAATACGAAGCGACGGGACACGATGACGCTAAGAGTAAGAGAGACTTCCTTTCTGGTTGGAAGTTTGTCATTCTGTGTCGGTCGCAGGCTGAAAATAACACTCCATTTCTCGGTGCTCAACTTCCTACAGAAGTAAGAATTGTCTAAGCGTCACTTTCAGGACAGAGCAGGAGCAATTGCTTTCCTTTTGTCCATTACAAGTAACACAATTTAATTCCAGTAAATGGAACTTATTTCCTTTGTAAAATACGAGAGAGAGAGAGAGAGAGAGAGAGAGAGAGAGAGAGAGAGAGAGAGAGAGAGACAGGGAGAATAATTCTGTAACTTGTGCACTAAATAATGAATACTGCACAAATATAATATATATATAATATATATGTATAATTGTGGACGAATTGACTCAGTTATATTTAAAGTGACAGAGGCAGTCGTCTTGTTTTACTTAAAGATTCGCTAAGAAGTGAACAGCAGTGGGTTAGAGGGAATTAGTCCCGGGGCTCTTCAACCTATCTCTCTCTCTCTCTCTCTCTCTCTCTCTCTCTCTCTCTCTCTGCCGGCAGGCAGACATGGACTTCGAAAGATTTATTCGTTCACACGTCAGTAATACAGAAGGATGTCAGGAAACTCTTGAACTTATATGAAATAAGTGTATTCTCTTAAGTAGTTACAAAGTTGAACATATTGAGATAGAATTTCAAGAAGAGAGTTATTTCAAGAAGAGCAAAAGAGTAAGTGTCACAATGTTTCAGTTGTACATTGGGAGAGATAACAGAAGTAGACGACAAACGCACATACTCCTTTTTTAGGTCATGCTTATTCAACAATTTCATTTGGGTTCTCGTGAGAGCCCATCTAGTTCATAGCGTTAGAAGTATGTTCGTTCATTTACCTGTGGTTATGATTAAGCTAGCATTCGCTCGCATCCTGAAAACTGCGGTAATTTTGGGAGAGTTTTCCTGGTTGACCCTTGACCTAGATCAGATCTATGTTTTTATGATAGGGAATATATCACATTCCCCTTTTTTTCTGTAATTATCATTACATATATATAGATATATTAATAGTATAATCTATGTATATATAATATATATATATATATAATATATATATATATATATACTACATATATATGTGTGTGTGTGTGTGTGTGTGTATATATATATATATATATATATATATATATATATATATATATATATATATATATATAATATATATAAAAATATATAGTATATATATGTATGTTACACATATACATATATCTATATATATATATATATATATATATATATATATATATATCTTATATATATATATATATAGTATATGTATATATATATATATATACATATATATATATATATATATATATATATATATATATATATATATATATAATATATATACTATATTATACATATATACATATATATATATATATATATATAAATATATATATATATATATATATATATATATGTATATGATATATATATATGCATATATACATATATATATATATATATATATATATATATATATATATATTAGAATAACTTGATCACGAAGTATATAAAACGTGATGCTATGTATAAATAAAGGTTTTTGCCACGAAGGAAAAAATGAAAAAGCGAGATAGCCGAGTACTTCCGGTCTTGTTCCGACCCTTTACTAAGGCAAACTGATTTTACAGTGGAAAACATAGTCAAAAGAAGGCTTAATATCCAAACTGACACTACAAGATTAGCAATAAGGTCGATTTCACTCGACAGAAACGAGGAAATGCCTGAGGGTAGCCACACCTTGGAGGATACAAACGCGGTAAACAGCTTATTCTTCCCGAAAACAGTATATTTTGAAAACACAAGGAAGCATATACAACTTAATATCATGAAATTTACACAAATTTTCCCAAAAAATTATTATTAATGAAAAGACGAAAGAAAATATAAATATATATATATATATAGCAAGAGAAAGAGGGAGAGAGAATATCGAACCAGAGAGAGAGAGAGAGATAGAGAGAGAGAAAGAAATAATAACTATAACGTTTAATGTTAATGTAGTGTTCTCTTATAACAATACCATTAAAGATATGCTAATTAAGAATAGTACCGTAACAAATAACAACATCTTTTACAAAATTCCTTGTAAGGATTGCCCATCGTTTTACGTTGGTCAGTCAAGTAAAAATTTATGTGTATGTATTAAGTAGCATGTGTATTCAGTTAGAACAGCCCAGACTTCAAATGCACTGTTTATCCATCTGAGTGAAAAATCTCATTGTATTAATATGGTGATACCTCTGTAATTGCTAGATCTAATGATTATGATTCAAGAAATTTACTGGAATCGGCAATTATACAAGTCACTAATAAAAACAACCTAAATCTTAGTCTGGGAATATACCATTTGGACCCATATATTTGTAAGATGTTTATGAAGGACCTTAAAATAAATGAACTACTAATAAATTAGTCCCACATGTATATAGTTATTATTTCTTTCTCTCTCTCTCTCTCTCTGGTTCGATATTCTCTCTCCCTCTTTCTCTTGCTCGATATATATATATATTTATATTTTCTTTCGTCTTTTCATTACAAATAATTTTTTGGGAAAATTTGTGTAAATTTCATGATATTAAGTTGTATATGCTTCCTTGTTTTTTCAAAATGTACTGTTTTCAGGAAGAATAAGCTGTTTACCGCGTGTGTATCCTCCAAGGTGTGGCTACCCTCAGGCGTTTCCTCGTTTCTGTAGAGTGAAATCGACCTTATTGCTAATCTTGTAGTGTCAGTTTGGATATTAAGCCTTCTTTTGACTATGTTTTCCTCTGTAAAATCAGTTTGCCTTAGTAAAGGGTCGGAACAAAACCGAAACCGGTGACTCCGGCTATCTCGCTTTTTCATTTTTTCCTTCGTGGCAAAAACCTTTATTTATATATATATATATATATATATATATATATATATATATATATATATATATATATCTATATATTATTATATATATATATATATACTATATGTATATATATATGTATATATATATATATATATATATATATATATATATATATATATATATTACTACATAAATATATCCTGTATATATATATGTATATATATATATATATATATATATATATATATATATATATATATATATATATATATATATATATATATATATATATTATATATTTTAACAAAAAAATTCCCTTTCAGTTTACATATATGAAAATATGTCATTTCCAAGGTAGAGCGAATTAGATATTAAAGGACATTTCTAGCTTGAATAGGCTTGGTATACCATCATAATTCACTGTGCGTGCTTCAGCATGATCCTTTAAGATACTACCAGGTAGCTCAGGGGAGTTACCTGGAAATTCACTTGACGAGAAGAAATCGAAGCAGCTCCTATGTCTGAAGAGCCTTGAAACATGGTGCCTTATAATGCAAAAATGTGAATTCTTCAACAGATAAAACATTTTCAGGATCTTTGAGGAAAGGAATACTCCACCAGTAAGCATAGTTTCTCTGAATTTTCGCCATTCCATGACTGTCCTATTTCTTTGATGATCCACATTAACTGTTTGTCTGTGAAACAGAGAAAAATTCCCAAACAATCAGGAAATCTCAGAACTTGGCGATAGCACATGTCATCGCTGACATCATCCAACTTTGCAGCCCAAATGATGTCTTTTTATGATTTGGCTTCCTGACTGTGTAAATGAAGAATTCATCTGATGCAGCAACATGGAGAAAGTCAGCTTCATCCTAATCTCTAAGAAATGAACCACAAAACCATGCACGGTCTTCTCTTTGTTATTGAGTGACGTTGGGCTTGCTGATAACATGAAATGGCTTGATACCAGATTTTTTTCAACTCACAATATACAGCACTATAACTTTTCTTCTTTCCCCTTTCTGTTTCTAGTTCAAGAGCCAATTTACGTAAAGACTTTCTTGGTCTACCCACGGCCACAGCTATGATGTCTCACTCTTTTTGCGATGACAATCTTATGGATTTTGTTCCAGTTTCTTTTAAAAAAGGATTCGTCTCTTTTAATGTATTTAGCTATCCATGAAAGTGAAATGAACGATGTGTCAGCATCCATGGCATCTCCGAAGGTTATAGCCCAGATTCAGTCAATCCATCTGATTTCCTCCAAGTTGTTAATGGTTGTATCTAACTCCGTCACTCAGTCTGAAAATACAAGAAATGTAAAATGAAAAATAGCTTAATAGAAACTGAGGCTATAGCAGAAATCTTCATAACTTTCCATTTGCTCCGTGGAGGGGGGGCTCTAATTTCGAACACCTGGTATATATATATATATATATATATATATATATATATATATATATATATATATTATACTATATATATTATATTATATTATTAATTATATTATATATATGTAAATATATCTATGATATGTATATTACTATATTATATTATATATATATATATATATATATATATGTAAATATATCTATGCATATGTATATATAATATATATATATATATATATATATATATAATATATTATATATATATATATATAAAACTATATCAAACACAACGAATAACCTTACGTTTCTTTGTGTAATAGATAACTATCACAAAAAACCCAGAATTTGGACTGCAACAACATGAGTGTAAGTGTTGAAGAAATTGGTAACTCGTGAATTTCCCAATTGCCGAAGGAGCGAAGCATTTCAGATCCGTCTAGATTCTAGAACCTCTTGTCTATGCGAGCTGCCTAACTTTAGTTTGAACTCAGAACCTGAAAGACAAATCAAAGCCGTCTCTCTCAATCTAAATTGAGCTCAAGCCAATGACTGCTACTGTAGTCATGAAAGGCGGCTCTATAAGTCACTACTAACGATGCGAAGGACGTCAATTTCTTTCCTTTTTATTGACAGTGACAGTCACACTTGATTGCACTTTAATGACCCCTTTTTAATAAGCTTTATGAGGCTGCTTGGTATGAAATACTGGTACTTGTCACTCGCTGAAAGCTTTATGGCATAACAGAGTCGTCCCTTACTCTAATGAGTAGTAAGTGTTATGATAACATGTAAAAATAGACTGGACACATTCAGAGGCAATTTATAACCCGCAGGCCTTTCATAACTTTAAATTGTAAGGATTCTGAATACATATATATATATATATATATATATATATATATATATATATATATATATATATATATATATATATATATATATATATTGTTATGGATTACGAAGAGATGGATAACGTGTCTTACTTTAAGTGAATAATCTTGGCTTTGCAAAACCCCTCGTAAGCCCATACTCGGAATGATTAAGGAATAAATAATAACTGGAAAGGTCACTAAGTGAAAGTGTATTTCTTAACATTAGTTTATTCTTTACACACACAACAGGGTTAATTGAACAGGAAAATATTTGGCACTCTGACTGAAATAACAAATGGAAAAGGAAATAACTGCGATTACTGAGTGAATGGCAATTCATCAAATCAACAAAACTTGAAAACATTTCTAAGTAAATGCAAATGAATTCACAAGGGTTAAATTCAATTAAATGTGCAATGATTAAGTAATGAAAATAACTAAGTTAATTAAATTGTGAATGCAAATGAAAACACAGAAAAATGTGGAAAATACCAAAATTGTAAAAAGCACTAATCACACATAATATAAAATAAAAAACACACTTCAATAAGAAAAAATGAATAAATGCACACAAAAAAATCACTTCAAATGAAACTAACACAAAACATAAAAATTTGCAATATGTAAAATTTGAAATTGTTTCACTCAAACCATTGTAACTATTAGTTTAAATTTTTACCATACCACTTTTACTATTAGTTGCAACTAATAAATTTATAGAAACACTTTACCTTGGTACCAAATTTCTTTCTGCTGCAGCTTGTTTCACAATTTCCCCACAAAATATTTCTCAAATGAAAATAAATTGGCGCCGTTACACACTTGTACAATGTTTGTTCAGATTCCACAAAAAGCACTAAATAACACTAAATAAACTCTAAGAAATATCAAATCTGAAATTTATGAGTGACCAATGTCTAAGTATAAATCTTTATGTTACGTTGATATGGCGTGCGAGGGAGAAAGAGAGAGAGAGAGAGGAGAGAGAGATGTCTGAATGCCAGGGATTCAAAATCTGTAATAATATCTTTTGCTCTCGAAAACTGTACAGTGGATCTGGCACAAAACATTTTGGGTATGCGAAAGATGATGCAATATTTCTAGAAGCTTCTAATATGACGTAACTTTACACAAAAATTGTGAAATCTACACGTGGTTTCGGCACAGATGTATGAGTATGAAACCAGTCTGCTCAACAAAGACACGACTCGATCGACACAGAAATCCCTTATCAAACGTGATGACAGGTTAGGAAAGCAAATGGAGATCTCGAGTTCCCTTTAATCAAACGTGTTGACAGATTATGGTAACAATTCTAGCTTTGAACGGACAAAGATAATCTCTTTCTTTTTCTTTACATTCTACGTTATATACTTTCAAATCATGTTATGCAGAATCTGAACATACATTTTAAGACATCATATAACTCTATGCTAGCTAAGGAATCAGAAAAATGTTGCAAAACTCTATATATAACATTTCATACAGTCTAGGAGAAGATATATGCATTATTAAAGTAGCAACATATAATATATATATATATATATATATATATATATATATATATATATATATATATATATATGTATATACTTTTCTGTATAATCTCCCAGTCATTCTATATCCCTGAGTGGACTTTAATGTGAAATAATAGAGAATCATACTTAATGTTTCCCACATGTCTATCGCCTTAGTACTGATCCTGGAATGCAATCTCTTTGCAGATGCAAATTTCTTTCCTAGTTGTGGGAGGAAATTTGGAATACCTTGGAAGAGGCACAAGGACTATTCAGCAACCAGCTGTGTGCAAACCTTATTTCTGTGTCTGGATCATTTCCCAGTCATGTGTCCTGGTTGCCTTGCAATCAACCACCTTACATTTAATTTCTGGACCCATTGGAGTCCCTGTCACCCTTGAGGTGTAAATTGCTTACTTACGTAATTTAGTGCAAATATAATTCTGTTAAACTAAATCTCAAGAATTTTATATAATTTTTTCCCTCCATTGACACAAGCCTTCAGCCATAGATTTTTTGTTGTTTCTGTTCTCTAGCAAGGCCTTTTTGGAATGCCAGTTAAGTCTATGGCTGAAGGCCTGTGTCAATGGAGTGAAAAAATTATATAAAATTCTTGAGATTTAGTTTAACTGAATTATATTTGCACTAAATTACGTAAGTAAGCAATTTACACCTTAAGGGTGACAGGGACTCCAATGGGTCCAGAAATTAAATGTAAGGTGGTTGATTGCAAGGCAACCAGGACACATGACTGGGAAATGATCCAGACACAGAAATAAGGTTTGCACACAGCTGGTTGCTGAATAGTCCTTGTGCCGCTTCCAAGGTATTCCAAATTTCCTCTCACAACTAGGAAAGAAATTTGCATCTGCAAAGAGATTGCATTCCAGGATCAGTACTAATTCAATGCATGTTAGAAACATTAGCCTGAATTCCGTCTATTATTTCCAATCAAAAGTCCCCTCACAGGGATATAGATGACATGGGAGATTATGCAGAAAAGTATATATATATATATATATATATATATATATATATATATATATATATATATATATATATATATATATATATATTTCACATCAAAGTCCACTCACAGGGATACAGAATGACTGGGAGATTATACAGAAAAGTATACTGCATTGTTTGAATCCAATGTAATAGACGCTAGTCTAGGTGGGGATATCGCAATTAGATTGAATATCACTATACTAGCATCACAAGGGGAATTATTTACAATATCGATGATAGCAATGGGGGACTGTGTTGTGGTAACCAAAAATAGGGACTGTGATGCTGAACCAATAGTGGGAAAGTTGCCTTGGAAAGAATGAAAAGGAGGTACAGACAAGAGGAAAAAACTGTAACTGTTCGCGCTCAAAATTACTCTATTACCACACCTGGGCGTCTGTGGTCTTGTTTTCTTCCGAATTGCTGAGCAGGGGTTAGCACTATGGGCAGTAAATGAACACGTGGGGGTTCCTAGATGGAAGGGAGAGTGAGGGGGGAGAGGAATGAACGTTATGGCAGTCTGAGAAGTTCTAAGCCTGGATCGTCGGTTTTCTCCTAGATTTACAACCTCACTTACAGATTTCTCTTCCCAACATGCTCTGCTCAAGGTCTGTCCACTTTCTCCTTTCAATATAAGCCCCACCCAGAATCTGAATCACAGGGCCCTGCTGCATTCTTGCAGGGTTAATTTCAAAGACAGCCAATCAGAAGGGACACAGAGGTACTCAAAGAGAACAGAGGATGTTGAAGAGGGGCAACTGAAAACGTCTGAATTTCCTTCTAAAATGAATTAATTTTCTTTGGTTCTGGCTTAAATCCTGAGCACCTCCCCATTCTCGTGGATATCCAAACCCTAGATGGGTTGGAATGGCCAAGACAAGCCAGAAAAAGGACAAATGACTTTGCAAATGACCATTCCTTCTATAACACTTTGAGTGGACTCGTGACATAAAAAATATAAAACTCTGTTGATAGTAATCTTCACATTTGATTGCTTACTTGACAGGCAGAGCATTCAAAATTATGTAATTCTTGAGGATTGATTAAATCATAAAAATTAAAGACCAGAGTGACTAACAATTTGTTATAGCACAAAAAAAATTCAAAGTTTATTACTCTTAAAATGTGACGTCACACTAGAAATGACTGTTAAATATGGACAGCAATTAATTATCAGATAAACTAAACTTAACTTACATGGATAATAGTATGCTTAATTCTATCATGCATAATACTGTCAGCTTATCGTTTAAGGCAACACATGCTATTGATCTGCCCTAATGGTCCAATATGACGCGTTCGTAGGGGTGTTAATAACCCTACAATTTCAATAAACAATTTGCTGCGTGCCACTAGAGCCATGCATATAATCAATTTTCCCATTGGGTAAATCATTACAGTTGCTAATCAGTATATGAATTTCTCCTTAGAGAATTTTAGTGTAAGTCAAAAGGGATGGAATCAAGGAAGAATAATTCTCCTTAGAAAAGAAACAAATTTACACTAGTATAGATCTCATCAGAGAACATGGAGAATTACACGAAATATAGAGACTAGGAGGAATATTAAATGAAACGGTTAAATCAAAACAAACAATGTATAAGCAAGCCATGTTTTAAGATATATTGCCTTAGTAGACTAAGCTAAATGAATAGTATTACTAGTCTCATGGATGATTAAGTGCCTAGAATGTGGCACTGTGCTAATTATATCACATATATGACAAGCCTATGAGCTTCAAGGGGTATATCTTTGAAGATTACGAATGCCCTTATAATAGTTCACAGCAAAGCACTAACTTATAAGGCCAGAATTGCTAGTGGATGGGGCTCTACCTAAGCAAAGCATACAATGGGAATAGATGCCTAAAGACGATGATGAAGAGGAAAGGAAACCATGAAAGAGAAGGTATAGAAAGCACAAAAATAGAAACAATTACAAAACGATAAGAAAGAAGTAAAAGTAGCAGAGCCAGCCACTCCTCTGAATGGAGAGGGCCAAAATTCTCTTTAAGAAGGTGGCACTGTGCCAGGTACTAGTGAGGAGAGAGACTAACAACTCTCTTAGGGTTTTTGAAAACCTCGACACCCTTTTCTTTTCTTCTTTCGACCTCTCTGAGGTCAGTTTGACGATGCCATAGGGGGGCTTAACAGACCCAAGTCCATTGAAGATACCTGAGTGGCATCAGCTCTGGCTGCTGTGACAACCCTGGCACTTGTCCCATGCTTAATGGTGCTTGGCTCAGTTCCTTGAGTTCTTCGGCTAAATTGGATTTGGCAGAGTCCTTACTCCGGGACTGGTTAGCTGCTGACAGAGGTGGAGTGGAGGAGGTATCGGTGATTGTGATGGGCTCACAAGTAGAATTGACTGACTCATGGGGTGGTTTGTGAGGCCGCACTATTGGTGGAGTGTCCGCTACAGTCATGAGTGTTGTGGAAGATTCACAATGGAATTGGCTTGTCTTCGATGGTCGACATTGGTTGCAGTGCAAAGCCAGAGGAGGAAAAGCGACCTGGACTGAGAGCTCTGGGAGGAAGACTCAATTCTTACCTTGGCACTGGCACCGATGCTGTTCCTAGCATAGTGAAAGGATTTGAAAATTGCTCAATGCTCATGATGGATGGAACATGGTAGTGCCTGGTGCCTTCAAGTGGCGCTGACTGTGTAGAGGACCGTAGAATTGCTCTGGAGATATGAAAGGGCAGGGGCCCTGAGACTATAAAATGGTAGTGGGAGACTTTAAATCTTTTCCTAGCAGGATGTTATAATCTGCTGGAACATAGGTAGCTACTGCCCTAGTACACATCTTAGAGCGATGAGGTCATGTGACTCTCAACTGGACAGTAGGTAAGAACATTTTACCATTGTAGGAGCTCTCCATTGTAACAAATTGGTGTCTATCAACGTGAGCTCCGTAAGGAATTTCATCCTCTCGAATGATGGATATCTGCGCATGAGTGTCATCGAAGGCTCAGACCTGGATTGCAGGGTAGCGACCTCTGGGAAGTGCAAAAAATATAGGGCCCTGAGCTGGTGGGCATAGAGTAGAAGGATTCGTCAATGCCATTGCAATGGCAGTAACTGCAACTTTCTTGGGGCATCCCAACCAGGAAGTGATGTGCCCATGCACTTTGCGCAAGTCACAGAAACTCTTGCTGAAATCATGCTTTGGTTAGTCTCCTTGGGCATGCTCCTCCACCTCTGCCTCCAACGTTCTGGGGTCAGCTCATAAGCCACAAGGATTGCTCTCGGAAGGGGGCAAGGTCTTGCCTCTTGTTCAGGGGGAGGGCCACTTCCTGAGGGGTAGGATTGAAGTTCCTGAACGCCTGCTCGAAATGATCGAGCCAGGTTTCAGGCTAGCTATCGTCCCAAGTCCTAATGAGGTTTCCCATGCTGTGGAGATGAGAAATGTGAAGAAGAGGGTGCAGGGGAGTCATGCTTGGGGGCGCCAGATTGGCATTCTGGGCTGCCATAGCCAGTTGATGTGCTCTTTATGCAGCTTCTCTTTTCTCTTGGGCTTCTCTTTCTTTCTCTTTTTCGGCTGCTTGGAGTACTCTTTCAGCTACTTATCTTCTCTCTTGTGCTTCTCTCTCCTTCTCCCCTTTGGCTTCCTGGTAGGCTCTCTCTGCAGCTTCTCTCATTTTATCATTCACCTAATTGATCAGTTTGTGCCCTCCAGCCCCATGACTCTTCCAGCTTCAGTGAAGGCCCTGACCTCCTCCAGTGCTGTGTTACTGTACATCTTCTCAGCGGTACAACACTAGTAGTCTAACCTGAGAATAATAGAATGGGAGGCAGTTGCAAAACTGCAAATGTCGCCAGGGATATGCGGAATACTCAACGCTACATCAGGGAAATAACACGACGAAATGACCGCCAGTGCGGAAATTTCAAACAGGTGACGTGGGAAAAACAGCAAAACAAAATTGTAAATGCCTCACGCAATTAGTGTAGGAATGGTTGTTTAAAAAGACTGCATGAAATCCACTCCGGTGTGGAAAACTCATGCAGACGACATTGTCATAACAGTAAAACAAAGTGTAAATGCCTCACCCAATTAGCGTAGGAATGGTGGTCTAAATAGACTGAATGAAATCCACTCCAGTGCAGAAAACTCACGCAGGCGACGTGGAAATAATGGTAAACGCATTGTAAATGCCTATTGCAGGTGCGGAAATTCATGTAAATGCTGTTGTAAATAAAGTTAGATCCCGGTAAATAACAGCAAATAAGCTGTATCGGTCATGTAGATTAATACAACATACGGGCGGCAATACTCAACACCAATAATGGATTTAACAATGAATTTCATAAATGCGGAAACCTCAACGCGATTACTGGCTTGTTAATAAAAAGAAAGGAATCTTGCCACGAATTCATGGAAATCTCAACGTGAAAAGTCGTGGTTTAGCAAACGAATTACGTAAATGTGGAAACCTCAGCGCAAATACAGCTTTGTAATAGGATCTGTAAATGCCAGTACAACTGGGTTGTAAATAACAACATATAAAGTATTTGTTACCATGCATTCACGTAAAGCTCAATGTGAAAAGACGTGGTTCATGCAGTTGATAAAATAAAGATGTATAATTGGGGTTTTTTATCGTCTCGAGGACGAAGACGAAATGGGGATAAAAAAAATTTATTTCCACCAAAACAAATCCATGGTCTGTCATGCCCTTTTAACACCACAATGCTCAGAATTGTAATTTTATGCTAGCTTTGTAAACACTAAAGGGAAGAGGAAGAACCAGAATAAGAATTATCTCACCACTGCATAATTACTAACTACACAGATCCCCTATCATACCGTTTTATCAACCCTACTTTCTCTCGCGAACCAAAGACCTATAAATTTCTACTTGCCAATTTAAATCCCTGGAGAATTTGGCCTTCACACGGGTACACGAGGGAGGAATCACACCTGACTTTTTCAAGGCCGTGTTTTGGGAATTTAGGGAAAGGGAAAACCATGTGCCCTTTGTGGAAAGCAATAAGTACTTGCCCTTATTATTTCTATCTACAGAGAATAAAAAGCACTTGCCGTTGATTTTCCTTATTCTGATGTTAAATGAATTTATGCTAAAACTTTGTTTTTCTTTTTTACTCGCTCACTCTCTCTTCTGTTCTTTTGTTCATAAACGGGGCAATGGATAGGACTCGATTAGTGGCCAGGGATTTTTAATTCTCCTATCCTGTCTAGACCTGCTAGCGAGAGAGAGAGAGAGAGAGAGAGAGAGAGAGAGAGAGAGAGAGAGAGAGAGAGAGAGAGAGAATGCGCTCAGGCACAATGAACAGCCTGCTGATTCATGTTAAAAATCCTAACTATGAAATCTCTTTACAACTTAAGATTCAACGATTTACACTTGGAATTCACGAAATATGGCACTTATTTTTGTTTTGAATTCACTCCCTAAATAACTGTATGCTTCATGCAATAGCACATAAAAAAAAAGAAGCTAAGGTTAAATTTCTCTCTCTCTAGTCTGATGGTATGCACATGGTTCTAATATCTTCCTATTGCTATTCTTAATGGCAATCAGATTTTATACACCCCTAACTAGAATACCTAGTTCTACACAAATAACTAGAAAATAAAATTTACCTTTTTTCTGTTGTGGGGAATTGGGAAACCTGGTTTTTCACTTGCTCAAAAAATATTAAAAGGAATCCGGATTCGCTTCTTTCGTGATACCAGTTAAACGATCGCTACAACTGGAAATGAAAATGACTCTCACACGAAGCTGGGAATGGTCGCCATTTTGTAATGACCTGCTCATTCCCTCATTGAAAATGTATTCTAACACTTAAAAATGGGCTTGCCTTGAGGGACGAGAGTTACTACAAACAAAAAATCTACAGCAGAAGGCTGATATTACTGAAAAAGGAGGAATTTACAGAAACTCTGGACTTTAGTTTTAAATGAACTGTGTTTACATTAAGTTATGGATAGGTCCAGGAATCAATGAGGTGGTTGATTGTTGGTCCACAGGAAACGCGTGGCTGGGAAATGAACCAGACACGGAAATCAGAATTTGCATAAAAACGGGTTATTTCAATGCAGTCCTTTTTCCAAAGGGTTCCCAATTTCTCCCACAATCAGGCACTGTGTTCATCTGCAAAGAGATTGCATTCTAGCATTAGTAATAAGGTGAGGAGTACATGGGAAATGTTACACACTACTTGTGCTTAGCATAAAATATTACAATTCACTCAAGGGGGCATGAAATGATTGGGAGTTTATACAGAAAGTTTATACAGAAAGTTTAAATGATTGGGAGTTTATACAGAATTAATTACAACATTGAGCCAAAATTGGGGAGTGAGAAGCTGAACAAAGAATGGGGGAAAGTCGCCTTGGAAGAATGGAAATAAAATACAGCCATGAGGCAAAAATGATGATTAACTGACTGCACTAAATTTACATCTCACAGTACCTGGAAATCCTGGGTCTGGTAGTCTTCTCATCTGCTTATATTTCGGTGCACTATGGAGGTATAAGAACACTTGTGGGATCCGCAAGAGGAGGCAGGGGAGCAAAAGGGGTGAAGTGGTGTCTGCAGGGCTTGAGAAAGTTCTGAGAGTGTCTGAGGCAGAGCTGCTACGGCCCCGTTCTTTTAAAATCTCCCTTGGATAGGCCATTCCCTCATTCAGGGCCCCCTGTGGAGAATAAATCCAGAGCAACCAATGGGAGTAAAGAGGGGTTTATAGAGAATGGAGGCTTCCGGTTCACAGTGGCAACTTGCATATAGGCAAGAATGAATGAATTTTGTTATAAAGAGGTCTTATTTTTCCTTGGTTCTGGCTTGAAATCCTGAACAATATACATACATACATACAAACATACTATGCTATATATACTATATATATATATAATTATATATATATCTATATATCTATATATCTATATATATATATATATATATATATATATATATATATATATAGAGGCAGCTTTAGGACATTAAAGTTCCTGGGGGGATTGCATGACTTGTTGAGCAGTTTAGTAAGAATTCTATGGAAAGTTTGGTTTGGAAAGCAATTGTTTTTTAAATAATGCTTAGACGGATAAAGGAAGGGGAACTGTAATTCTGTCCAGATCGGAATGTATTATCAAAATGAACATGATTCTAAATTATGGTAATACCAAATTTCAAGTGGAAGACATTTTCTGTTAATTTCCAAATGCTTATTTCATTATGAATTTTATAATTTGATTGCGATTCTCTCATTGTCTGAATCAACAAACATCCCTATTGGACTCCTTAATGACTACAGATGTTAAAGTTTGCGGGTGACTATTTCACTGGCAAGAAAGGTCAGCCTGTTTTTTTTTTCCTCTTTTGAACGGGGAAGTTGTTTTTGTTGTTCTCATCTTCCGCAGCTTTGTATTACTATTCGCAAAAATGCTCGCTAGATCAACGTGTTCACCTGTTGTTACGTGGAAGAAGAAGAAGAAGAAGAAGAAGAAGAAGAAGAAGAAGAAGAAAGCTTGAACTGTAAACAACTGTTCGTCGTTGTCGTTATGTAATCTTTGTGAATTATCCGATCAACCTGGAATAGCGACCATGTAAGCTGCTAAAAGAAAATTGTTTTAGAAGTGTTCAGTGATTTTCCTGCCTAGAACTGCAGGAGTATTAAATAATGGGTTCGTGGATTGCCGCACCGTTTAGAGACCAATACCTGGTTTTTATTATGAATTTTTATCTCATCACCATGATTCATATACATGCATTAAACTACAAAACGCCTTAATATCCAATTGGCTCTGCCTCGGAATTAATACATTTTCTTATATGTTAACCAAAGGGGAATTTCTTAGTTTATAATAATTTCGTCCTCTCGTGGATTCGAACCAGCGCACAGAGGAGACATCAGGACTTCAGTGACATCTTTACCGCCTCTCAACCTGGTTTATGTTATTGATCCTAGTTGATTCGCGAGCATTTGGCATCGTTATAGAAAATGGGCGTACCTGCTGTTCCTTAGCAGAGAAAGTACAATTTTGATTATGATTTAACTGAATACGGAAGTAAAGTGTGGCGTGAGCACCTTAAGGCTATGGAAATCGCTATTTACGCTCTTACTGGAAGACAGAACTCAAAAATTAAAAAAATAATTAAATAAATAATACAGAATTGCAGTGAAATGGCATCAAATCGTCACCATTTTGTAACAGGAAATGTAAAACGTGATACGAATAAATCTACATGACACAGCCATCCCCCTCGTGTTTTTATTGACGAGATCCTGGATTTTTCACACGACGGTCAGAAAAATGATTATACTAGGGAACCCATGGGCCAAATTTTGGAGGAGACCTATCTTAAATTTGGCACAAGGGCAGACCTAAATTTTATGTTGCTTAACTGTATCTAGATTGATAATCTTGAGTTTGCTAAAAATTTTCTCTTACAAACATGATGAAAATTTAATTTGAAGTAGTGTACCCCAAAGAGTCCCATAGACGATACGACCGGCGGATCAGGTTCCGTTCTGTCTCCGGTATCCGCGTTGCCAAAGACGTTCGGATTCACTTCAGTTGTTGAGACCTGGTAGAGTGAGGACATGACCACTCCACTCAATGACAATGATATTGGCGGCGCTTTTGCAGCAGAAATTGGAAAACCGCAGCGAAAAAGGAGAACCCAAATTGAACTATGGTCGGAGAACACAATTATTTAGTTAATGAATGAAACTTTACCCTAGTGACTGGTTTCATTACCCGAGAATAGACGAGTAGACCGACATGGGATTATTATATATGGTCTCCCCTCATATATATATATATATATATATATATATATATATATATATATATATTATATATATATATATATATATATGTGTGTGTGTATATATATATATATATATATATATAATATATATATATATATATATATATATATATAAACACTTTTATGAGACAACCAAAATCAGTGTACGAGAGGTTGCTGGACTCTGCTTGCGCACCACAAGTCCTTCCTTGGGGCATATAATCCTAGAGACATGTAAAACAATTAATAATTATTCTAGTTATGCAACACGAGTTTACAAAGGTAAAAAGTAACTATGTTGCATACACAACATCTTGCATAGTCTAGTGGTATATAGGTTTATGATCCGTTTACAAAGGAAAAAGGAATTCCATTGCATATACACCTTCTTGCACAGTCTAGCGGTATATAGTCTATTATACAGTAAGTCTATGATCCGTTGAAGCAGAATAGGCCCTAGGTTCTGTAGCCAAGGTAAGAGAACAATTTTCAACTCTTTTGTACACAAAATTTTTAGTTTATACAAGGAAAAATTTAGATATTATTGAAAGTGTCATCATAAACTTTAATTTTTTGTATGGAAAATTATAATGTAATTTAAACAATAGTACTACACACACGCGCACTATATATATATATATATATATATATATATATATATATATATATATATATATATATATATATATATATATATATATATATATATATATGTATGTGTGTGTGTGTGTGTGTGTGTGTGTAGTGTGTGTGTAGTAATATTGTTTAAATTATATTGTTATTTTCCATGCAAAAATGTAAGTGCTTAGTGAATGTTTAGCGAGTGTTTAGGGTTTAGTGAATGTTTAGTGTGTAAGAGTTTAGTGAGTATTTAGGGTTTAGTGAAGGTTTAGTGCATGTTAGTTTTTAGTGAGTGTTTAGAGTTTAGTGAATGTTAGTGTATGTTTAGGGTTTAGTGAATGTTAGTGTTTAGGAAATGTTTAGTGTGTGTTTAGGGTTTAGTGAATGTTTAGTGTGTAAGTATTCAGTGAATGTTTAGGATTTGGTGAATGTTTGTGTTTAGTGAATGTTTAGTGTGTAAGTGTTTATTAGTGATGAGTGAATGTTCATTCATTGTTTAGTGTTTAATGAGTGTTTAGGGGCTTAATGAGCATTTAGAGTTTAACAAGTATTTAGTGTTTAATGAGTGTTTAGTGTTTAGTGAATATTTAGTGAGTGTCGAGTGTGTGGTGAGTACTTAGTG
Source organism: Macrobrachium nipponense (assembly GCF_015104395.2). NCBI lineage: Eukaryota > Metazoa > Arthropoda > Malacostraca > Decapoda > Palaemonidae > Macrobrachium > Macrobrachium nipponense. The sequence continues at coordinate 52,400,541 of NC_087203.1, read as the reverse complement.
AATGTTTAGTGTATAGTGAGTGCTTAGTGACTGTTTAGTGATTAATGAATGTTTATGATTAAGTGGGTGTTTAGTGAATTTTTATTGAGTGTTTGTGGTATAGTGAGTATTTAGTGAGTGTTTAGAGTCTTATGAGTGTTTAATAAGCATTAAGTGTATATAGACTGGTGGAAAAATTTTCAGATTTCACTTCAGGGGGTACGGAATGTTAGGAGCTGGCATCCATGTCAGCTATAGTTGATTCACATCAATCATCCATTTGATGTCTAGGCCAGTCCCTGTCGTAAGGGACTGGCCTAGACATCAAATGGATGATTGATGTGAACCTACTATAGTTAATATGGCCCCTACTGAATATATTTCAAGTGGATGCCCATTGATTTAGGCCTTTTTAATTTTTTTATGCCAAAAACAAAATGGCTGGACAAATAGAAAATGTTTAACTTGGAAAATATGTGATAACTTCAATTGTACTGAAGCTGTGGTTCTGAAATTTGACATATCATCGCAGCAATACCAGTAAAGTGTCTTAGAAGTATTAAGCCATTCCATAACGAATTGATAAAGTTATATACAGATCAGTCACAAAAATGTACAAAAAAAACTCAAAGCTGAACTCTGTTGATTTTCAAATCACTCGACTTATCTTGACTTTTACTGTGGGTACATTTCTGCAGTTTGGTATATTTTACTCAAGTGATACCAGTGAGATGTCCTGAAAATATAATGCCAAACTATACATATTTGATAAAGTTATGTGTATATTTATATACAATAGTCAGATTTGGCTATTAAAAATATTAAAAAAAGGGGGTCATATATTAACCTTTACCAAACATATGGTTCTGAAATGTTGCATTTGTCTCATTGAAGCCTATGAATTATCCTAAATATATTGATGGAAAAATATATCATGCCACACCATAATGATTTGGTGAAGTACTTCCTCGTGGAAAGTCAAGGTCCTTGAAGGTCCCTCCCGAACTTCATCATTTGGAGAAGGTCACTCGCCAATCTTCTCGAGAAGATCCTAAATTCACAGCCACCTTGAATGAGACGATGTTTACCCCAGATGATCAGGTGTTTGACAAAGCTTCTGCCCGAGATATGGCCTGGGTTCTCTCTCGCATCTATAGCTCCAACAGTGATAATTTGCCACTATGGACCGGGTTCAACCAAGTTACAACACAAAATAAACACAAGCTCTGCACAATTGGGTATTTTCCTCTCCCCAACGCTCCAGCCCACAAGAATGACATGCTGTGGACAGTTATAATGCGATGCATGAGGATTTCCAACATTATAAATCCTGGCCAGTCCACAGTCATCACTCTGGACCAGCAGCTGTACTGCAAGGCCAAGGAAATACAATGGTCGAACAGTAATGAATGCAAAACTATATTTCTGTGACTTGGGGGGTTCCACATTATCAAGAATTTCATGTATGTGATTGGAAATCACTTTGCAGATTCTGGTCTTACTGAGGTGTGGACAGAGAGTTCTGTCTTTGGAGAGAATACAGCTCAAAATATCATGCAGGCCAAATCGTACAACAGGGCTATTCTTGCACACAAGCTAACATCTGAAGCTGTTTGGAAAACGCTCTGGCCGACATTCATCGTATGGGCTAAAGATCACCAAGTAGAAGTTGAGCTCAAACATTATCAGCCCATATCGTAGAAGCTTTGGAAGCACACAATGAGCGAGATGTGACCAGTAACAACGTCAAAGCACTGAAAGACGCAGTTCAGCACTCCAGAATAACAAGACTGTTGGACACCTTCCAAGAGACACAACCACCCACTTCCAGATTTTGGGTGACGTACATCAAAATGATCTCCATCTTGTTGCAGTTCCTGCGTGCAGGGAGAACTGGAAATTGGAACCTAAATAAATCGTCCTTTGCAGCAATGTTACCCTAGTTTGCCCAGTATGACCACACAAACTACACTCGCTGGGGAGCAGTTTATCTTGCTTACATTATGGTCCTTGAAACAAGACAATCTGATGTTCACCAGGAGTTCATGAATGGAAATTTTGTGGTCAAGATAACCAATAACACATTCAATCAGCTATTGATGGATCAAGCCTTAGAACATGTCAACAAAGTTGGCCAACTTGTCGGTGGTCTTGTAGGAATAACGAGATCAGAAGGAGCAAGAGATCAATGGTGCCTCACATTCAACAAACGGAGCAGAATTGTAGACGAAACAAGAGCCACGTTGGACATGCATGCTACAGATTAAGACTACAACCCTTCCTATGTAAAAGAAGCCGGACCCTCAGGATTAAAGCGGGACAAGGAAGATATTCAGAAGATTGTCAACCAACTGAGGAGATTCAACATTTTTCAACACCAAAATCCAACTGTCGTTAGCCTGGCCACTCGAGATGTAGCTTCTCCTCAAATAACGGAATGTCTACTGACAGCACACGCAAAAGGGCAAGATAAATTGAAAGAATTTTTGGGCTTACGCCTGATCACAAAAAAAGTGGGATTCCATGACAAGCTCACAGTCAAAAAGTCTGACGCTGAAAAGCATGTATCAGGTCTAGAACAAAAATTCAGCTATGAAACAAAAACAGATGAAAGCAGACCGTAACCTCTTTCAACACTCGCTTTTTTGAAAGAAGTTGGATGCAAGGTGGAACTGAAGGAAATCCTCAGCCACGAACTTTCACCGGTTCCCCTATCACTTGCAGACACATCTGGAGCAACGTGATCCACAGACAAAGCAGCTCTCAGAATTATCCTTCAGACAAGAACAACTGTAGAGAAACAACCGTCGACAGCAAATCTGAAAACTTGTGTGATCATCGACGGTCAGGTACTTGTTCAAGCAATCAGCAGACCTGCAAATGCCCACAATTTTGAACAACATGCCGACTGGTTCGTCGCCACTGTCTTCAGTCACTTCAGTGACACTTGCTCCAGAGTTGACGTCGTGTTTGACAGATATGAAGCAGATACCATCAAGGACACCACTCGGATGTTACAGACCGGGAAAATCCGGCCAATATGTCGCAAAGTGGACAAAAGGGATGTGCCATTATCCATCAAATGGATGCAATTTATTGACCGCCCCCGCAGAGAACAAGGAAGACCTGGAACACTTTTTGAGCATGGAGTTCATTCATCAAGCAAGGTCGACTCAACCGAATTGTGAAATTGTGACGTCTGGCGGATTCCATAACCGAACGGCTGTTCAGTCATCCTCTGGAATGGACGTCAACTCCCTCAAATCTAACCCTGATGAAGCTGATACCAGGATGCTGTTACATGCCAAGTCTGTGACAGTTAAGCATGTTCATTTGTTCCAGGGACACAGGCGTCCTTGTTCTACTCGTTCACTTTGCCAGTGACTTATCTGGAGAGCTCTGGTTTCATACGGGATCAGTGAAGCAATGGAGCTTTGTTTCTGTGCACGCTGTAAACCTTGATCCAGCTCTCCACCACAATCTTCCAGCATTCCATGCCCTCTCTGGCTGCGACACAGTCAGCCAATTTTGTGGCACTGACAAAACAACAGCATGGAAAACGTTCATCAAGAACTGTCCCTTACTGGACAGGCTCGGACGCAGCACACTTACCGGAAGAACACTGACAGATGTATAGAGCTTCATCTGCAGACTGTATTCAAGCAATGAAAACAACACAAACATCAATGATCGCACAACCAAATATATCTTCTCCGGTGGGAAATGGATGGAACAAGGACGGTACAACTGGAAATATGCTTCCTCATTTGATGAGTAATATACCATTTCCAGCAGTTTACCTCTAGCTTACACTATGCCAGTGTAAGAACTGCAAATCCCACAGATGTAGTTGTCGTTCTTAAGGAGCTGAGATGTACCACTGACGGAACTTGTCAAAATCCTTTGAACAGTGCCCAAGATGACTCTGACTAGACCACGGAAGACTGATGTCGATGTTAGTATTATCCTAACACAGTGTTTCTCTAAATCAAAAGAACTTCATGTTCGTACATTTGTACAAGCTTAATATAATACATCAAGATGAAATTTTGTTGGATTTTTAGAGCATTTTTTCATGTTTGTCTCTCTATAGGGACTGAAATAGATAAGATATTGCTTAGATCTTTTGAGGATGTGAGTATTATTATAATATGTTCAAATACAGCAAATGTCATTATGTTATCTTAAATAAATACAAAGTTGTGTCATTTTATTAGCATCCGGAGTTTTCAATAATGGCGGCCGTTTTGTTTTGGCTGTATGATATTTAAAAAAGCCAAATTTAATGGGCATCCACTTGAAATATGTTCACTATGGACCACTTTAACAGTCTGACATGGATGCCAGCTCCTAACATTCCGTTCTCCCTAAAGTGATTCCTAGGCCCCTTTTCAGATTTTGCCTTAGTCTAATAGTTAGTGTCTAGTGAGTGTTGAGTATTCAGTGTTTAGTATTATTGAGTGAAAGTGTATTGCGAATGTTAGTGTTTAATGACTGTACATTAATGTTTAGTTAGTGCTTCGTGATTGTATGCTAAGAAAGTCCTGTAATTTACAGTAACCATTTATGTTAGACACTGCTTAGATCCTAGAGCAGATGCTTACGCCTTGACCACAATGGTTGGAGTTCTTAGGCCAACTGTTTTTGTAAGGTAATTTTCCTCTGTGAAATTGGGTCTAGTAATAGTTAATAATAATAATACCAGCACTAATAATAGTAATAGTAAAAATAATAATATTAATAGTAATAATAATAATAGTAATAAAGTATAGTACTATGAGCTAAACCAAGACCTTTCAATATGGCCACCTGAAGCTGAAGTCACATGCTAGGCAGGGAGATCGGCACTCCAGTGATTGACACTATGAAAATAACAGCTCTGTTGACACGGTTGGCAGGACTGTTCATGTCTAACCATAATGAAATATTTCATAATGATTCGGACAAATTACTTAATTAAAAACCTTGCATAAAATAAGTTTTTTCCTCAAGTTTTATTTTTTATTTGTGAAAATTGATTCTAGTTGTTAAAATTATAAGAAAATTTTCTCAAACTAATTATTGTAAATGATTGTAAATTATTGTAAATTGATGCAATATATAATAGCGTAATTGTACTATCGACAAGAAAAGTGAACATACAGTTTTCATTAGCTATTGTTCATCGAATTTTCCATTTGTTTTTACTGAAAAGACATAATCTTGCTAAATTTACTCTAGAATATGAAAATACATTGCAAATTATATCATATATGTTAAAACTGCAAAACAAAAGTAAATGGAATTTCTCAGATGGATCCGTTCATAAAGATCTGGTAGATAGAATGTGAATTTCTGATTGTAGTACTATGTATCACGACGACAAGATTTACTAGTTTTCTTTCATGAACGGGAATATTATTGCATCATCATAAGTGGTGAATGTAATTATTTTAGTTTCTACAAATTTATGTTTGTATTCAAAGCGATGGCTAAGGTAGGTTGAGCAAATCTAGTTACATCCACAAGAGCGTTTTCTATGATGTAAGTAGGAGCCATAGAAAGGAACAAACGCTATAATTTTGAAGCTCTGGCCCCTTTTCAGAGTTGCCAGGTGTGGCATTATGTGTCCGAAGATTTAAGAAAACTATACCTTCACTTTTCTTGCCGATTGTGCATCCTAATAATAATTATTATGATAATTATTTTTTTAACATATTATTATGCATAGGAAATGGGGGAAACAATTAAATACCATATTGTCAGTATTACTAAAAAATAATAAGTGTCTATTGCAGAATCCTTACACTCTCTCTTTTGTCCTTCTACATTTACATCTTTTCAAAAGAAACAAAGGCAATAAATCTCAAAATGTTATGCAACTTATGACTGCAACCCCCTCCCCCTCCCCCTCCCCCTCCCCTGTCAGACTCATAACACTTCTCCATAGTTCCCAACCGCCCTGCTTATATAGGGGTTACATAATTTTTGAAGGGCCAATAAATGCTTGCTGCGATATGTGTGATTGCAGCAAGCTGTCAAGAATTGACAAAGTGTCTCAGTAAGAAGGTTTGCAAAGGAAGATGCAAGTACCCTCGGGCAGAGCTTCCCTGCACATCACTCTGCAGCTGCATATGTGAACAGTAGCAGATCAAGAAACAGCAGCACAGTATGCATAACTTTGAAAATGTACTAGCCAGGACAAAACTTATGTAAAGAAAGACAAACATCTTGGCGGTCATCTTGAGAAATATGTCTCAGAGTGCTTTTTAAACAGGAAAATATAGTTCAGCAGGCTTCAAAACATAGGAACCCACACTTAGATCATGCAAATCAGACAACTACAAATATTTCTAAGCAAAACATCTACTTCAGGTGGTTATTTTGACAGCCATCTTGAAAATGGTCGCCATTTTGGATTTTCAGTTGGCCAATTGGGCAGATTCGATTAGTATACCTTGGAGGACACTTGTGCCAAATTTGATGCTTGTATCATCATTTACACGATTTTTCTATTATCCGCCCCACTATCAATGAAATTCTAGTAATAACTGATGATGTATGTACTTAATCCCAGTGCTGATAACAGGTTGTTCACTATGTGATAATATTTTCAGGTGCTATGTTTATGCATCATCTACTAATGCTACACGTCTCACAGAATGAGATAGAGCATTTGATAAGCTAGCCTCTTATGAGACACAATTCATTTTGTTGGAATGTGGCTGTCAGCTAATGCAAACAAAATCATCAATGCTGTCTTTGAAGACTTTGTCCATTGAAATACTCCATTACTAGATTATAAATTTGCATAAGACTGTTTTACTTCATGCAGGTGGCTGAGGATGGGAAAGTGCAGCTGGGACGGCTTCATTGGGAGTGTCAAGTTAGTCATCACCTTCGCCTTCAGCCATGTTGGATTGTGCGCAGTTGTGACTGGCTATTCCATAGCGGGCGCCTTCCTCTTCAGAGAACTGGAACAAAGGCATATTGTTCAGCATTATGATCCCCTCACCAAACGCAACAGCTGCCTTACTGATATTTACAACATCACAGGTATTTGTAACCAGATTAGTAACAGGCGTATATATTTCACAAAAGTACTTTTTGTGAAAGGGAATGTTTTCAGATAGAAATGGATGAGGAGACCTCCAGTTGTGAAGTCAACTGCATTCTTATGAGTACTGATCAATTAAAGCTCTCTTGGATCATGTCGAGATTAGCGAACCCACTGTTTTTCAAGACAATATTATACCGCTTTGATTTATATGTATATATAAATATATATATATATATATATATATATATATATATATATTCTATATATCCACATTATATATAATATATATATTATATATGCCATGGAACTTTTTTGCATCAATAAAATATATATATATATATTATATATATATATATATATATATATATATATATATATATATGTGTGTGTGTGTGTGTGTGTGTGTGTGTGTATATATATATATAGGGTGTTTCGAAATTAGAGCCCCCCCTCTACGGCATAAACTAAAATTAATATAGACAAAAACAAAAGTAATTCAGAACAGGTATTTATTTAAGTTTCTTTGAGTATTTAATATTTTGTGTGGCCTCCATCTGCCTGTACCACAGCCTCCATTCTTGAAGGGTATAATTTCAGAAAATCACAAAAAAGCTGTGACTCAAACTCCATTTCCCTGAGCACTTCGGTCACCTCTCTTCACAGGTCGTCGAGGCTTGGTATACCATCATAGTTCACTGTGCGTGCTTCAACACGATCCTTTAAGATACTACCAATGTTTTCACACACATTAAGGTCAGGGGAGCTACCTGGAAATTTACTTGACGAGAAGAAATCGATACCACTGTTTCGAAGGAGCTTCTGTCTCAAGATCCTTGAAACATGGTGCCTTATAATGCAAAGATGTGACTTCTTCAACAGATACGCATTTTCAGGCTCTGTAAGGAAAGGAAATACTCCACCAGTAAGCACAGTTTCTCCGAAGTATTCGCCATTGCATGGCTGTCCTTTTTCTTTGATGATCCACATTAACCGTTTGGCTGTGAAACAGAGAAAAATTCCCAAACATTCAGGAAATTTCACAACTAGGCGATAGTACACGTCATTGCTGATATCATCCAACTTTGCAGCCCAAATGATGTCATTTTTAAGATTTGGCTTCCTGTGTGTAAATGAAGAATTCATCGTGACCTCCTTATGTGGTCAGTGCCGCATAACACTGTTGAAAGACGTAACTCGATCGTCTTTGCCGCACTTAATTTGTCTGGTTCTGTTGCAGGGTTAGGTTTGGCTATCTCTAGTCGTCTTAAAATTAACTATCAGAATAAGAAAATAGAAGGATTACAACATGAACAACAATGAATTCTTTCTGAACCCAATAAACAAATAAAATCAAATAATGAACTCATTACAGCAGTAAACGAACATTCAAGTAACTTAAATCACGTTCAGGACGTTCAATCTTTTCTCGCAACATTATCATACTATAATACGAAGATGGATCATATATACAATAAAGTTTATCATTTCACTGAAAAATCCAAAGATTACGTTGAAGCTATCACACTTGCTACTAAAGGTTCTGTCACCGCACTTATTGCCCATTAAAGATTTAACAAGGATTATAGATAACACTTGTGATAGAGTCGGTTACACTCCGTTGATCGAATCACATAAGCTTGAATTATATTATAGTTTAATTTCAGTGAGCGTAGAGCAAAGTAAAATTATGATCGATATCCCTTTTGATCCTTCCGACGCGTGGGAATCCTATAAAAGTTCTCTTTTTCCTACGTACATGTCGAATAGCTCATTACCAGTTATATCCAATATGTCCGCCTACGTAATAATTTCCCCTAACAAGGAAACTTTTACGGTCGTCAGAGACCTGGAATCGTTGGTTAATTGATACAAAGCCATGGATAAGAAGGTTTGCACGGCCGACTCCTTTGAATTCCGGAATATTTCCAAAAGTTCATGCGAGTTAGACATACCACTCAATGGAACTTTGTCCCATACGCGAGAACACTGCTTGAATTATTTGTACACCTATGACAAGTCTAAGTTCGCTCACAGGCTGAGATTTTCTTCTGAGAAATTCAATGTTGTTTGCCCAGATGGTTCAGCAGTGGCATCCCATCTAGCCATTGCGATACCTGGGGGACTACCCACATAGCAGCTCTTCCCCTCCCTTACAACCCTTCCGTCGCTAAAACTATCAAAGATTTGGACACTATGGATCCCATCCATCCTGTTTTCACGTTAAGAAACCATATTCTACTATTCACTTCTAGCCGCGTGTATGTGCATGTTAGTGATAATAATCGTCACGAATGTATTAGTTTGGCGCTGGATCAAGAAAACTAGAAAGGACCAACCAAGGAATATCAGTAAAGTTCAAGACAGGTTGCCTTGGGCTTTGAAACCGTGGGACATAAGGGTCACGTAAAATTGATCACTTTAAGTGGTCTGTCGACTTCTTTTGTACTCGAGCATGGTTGGCAAGTGTGTTAGTATTTTGCTGGCATGTAATGTAGTTCGTGCTAATTCATATGTATCCCACATACCATTGCATTTAAAAATAATCTCTGTGAATCCAAACAAACTCTATATGCAAGTTATATCTCTTATTTCTCACAAGGGTACAATTGAATTTTGTTCTTCTATATATATATATATAGATATAGTATATGTATATATATATATAGATGTATATAGATATATACTATATATATATACATGATATATATATATATATATATATATTATATATGTATATATATACATATATATGATATATATATATACAATATAATTATAAATATACATATATATATATATATATATATATATCCTATAGATATTATATTATATATATATAATGTATTTTCTATATAATAGTATATATATATATATATATATATATATATATATATATATTCTATATATAATTTAATATATATATATTCTACTTCTATCTTGTATTATATTGTACCCTATATATTATATATCTATCCTATTTCTATTTCTATAATGTTATGTATTCTTATATTTTATATTATATCATTTTATTTTTTATTTTATATTTATATTCCCTGTCTTATATATTCTCTCTTATCTCCATAAATATCTATATAGTATATATATATTATTATATATATATACTGTATATATTCATTTGTGTATATATAATTCTACCTACACATGTATTGATAGTCATGTACGACTACTAGAAATGCGTTAGTATTTCTATATAAACAATATACTTTGCAAGTTGCTTCATGATTTGACACTGTATCTTCTTTTATAGCTGCAGCACAGGTATTATTTTTAGCATACATTTCAGCACATGCATTATCTTTTGTATACACTTCAGCACAAGTATTATCTTTTAGTATACATTTCAGCACGTGTATTAGCTCTCAGTATTTTTATTCATATTCTTAGGTTAACCATGTGACCACATTATGTTTAAGAATAATATTTACAACCGTATTGCTGAGTGAACCTCATATGTTTTTCATTGCGTAGTGGCCGAGCAATATGTAATAAAATTACATATAAAATGGAAATGCATCCTATTTCCATTATAAAAATATCGCTATGCTCTGTATAATAGGTCAAGGAGGAAAAAACAAAATTATTGAGTCCACTCAGGATGTGTGCAAATATTGGTTCATCATATTTCTTATGAACAAATGTCTCATCAGTTCCTTGGGTCTACGTGACCGACCAAACTCCCATGAGAATCTAGATCAAGCCTTGAATCATTATTCATTCTCATGACCCCAAAAGTCATGTGTGTGTGTGTGTTAGTTTGTATGTATATCACTTTTTCTAAGATCAAATTGAGAACTTTGTCACTCATTCTCTTCCTATCTCTGATCTACTCAAGAATCCTACAAAAGAGCTCCAATCTCTAAGATGATTCTTGACTTGTAAATATATATAGTAAAGATAATACAAGTATCTTTTATACTTCGATGTGTTTTAAACTAAACCTTCAAGAACGCTAGCCATGAACGGAAGTGAGAAGTCAACCCGAGTCCTCTACTAGTCACGGCCAACAGAGAGAGAGAGAGAGAGGCTGATTATGCGCTTCGCATACCAACCGCTACTCATGACTGAATCCTAAGTAACTCTGGCGGACCACTTTCCTGTATATCGTAGAAAGCTGGTCAAAGCCACAATATATATATATATATATATATATATATATACACGTATATATATATTGTTCTAAATTATAACACCACTAAGCTGAAATAACTAATAATTTAGTTGATTTAATTGAAAATCCATAAGCAGTAGCTACTTTCGCTCTCTTCCACTACCTCTATGATTCGCTCTCGCTATGACTCATAGCTATTCCTTCTCGACAGACTGCTGTGCCTATTGCTTCCACAGGACCTACCTGAACGGCAGAGGTTTAAGCTGCCAACATCTTGGCCACATGGAACTATACTGATCCGTGGAATGGGAAGGGAAAAAGGGACTGCAACAGAAGAAACCATTCTTGGACTATTGCCTACCATCTCAGGGATCCCTTCTGTCACCTGGCAGCCCCCCTTCCCCCGACCTCCATTTATCGGACGACGACACATGTTATTTTACTGTTCATTGTGTGTCCTCCATCACTGCTGCCATTGAAGAAGGACGAATCCAGTTATAAGGTACTGTGTGAAGTGATAGTTCCAGGCAGTCAGTCAATTCTATTTCTACTAATATGATTTCCATTTCATTGCTACAAGCCACTTATGGACTTTAGTTCCCCACCCCCCCATAGTGCTCTGAACAATTAAGCATCCCTGTTGTGAATATTATTGCTATTGTTACCGGGACGTAATGTAACCTTTTGTTTAAACCCATTTTCTACGCCCCTGTGATTTCTCAGTAAGGCAAGCCAAGCAAAAGGGATTGTTTGGTCTTTTGTAGCTTGTGTTTATGCTGCATTGCAAATTTACTTGCAGATGATCTATTACGTACCTTGTTGTGGGAAGTGGACTCTTGTGGTGTGTGTCTCAGGGATTCATCAAACCTTCGCTATTCTCTTTCATTAAGACCGAACATTTCCGGCCTTCCACGTTCTGCAGTAGCGAATAGGCCTACGGCTTCATTGCATTCATCGTACTTACGAATCTGAGTGTTCTTTAACACCCCTCAGGTGTAATCCAGAGCAACTAGTAAGGTAGTAAAATATATGTAATTAAGCTAAACCTCCAAGTTTATCTAAATTCCTTCATTCTGAAGTCAGCCCTAGTTACTTTTTATTTTTTCATTTACATTAAGGCTCCTATGTAATTTAGCCTTTATATAATTCACCGTGTAACAATTTTTGTTCCCCGGTTCTAAAGGTAATTTCCTTGTCTGTTATATCAAATTATTATAAAAAAAACACCATTATTTAATCAGAAGTTTGGGTTTGTGGTAAAATTCAATCAATAAAGTAAACTTATATTTATTCCATGACACAAGCTTATCAAAAGCAAACAAATAAAACCACATTACAATTTTGAAACAATTATACACATCAGAAATGACTGGATTTGCTCGATTTGCGGTTGTAGTTCAGGTCGCATTCTCGCACTAGGTTCCAGATCTAGTCACCCATCATTTTTCCTTTGTTGTGGCCCTGGTACCTCCTCTCTATCTCTTTCACATCTTGGTGGAATCGCTTGCCTTGTTCTTCTGAGTAGGAGCCCATATTATCCTTGAATCTGTCCAGGTGAGCATCCAACATATGGGAGTTTCAGCGACATCCTGCATCCCATGGCTCCAAAAGCCTTGATCATATCCTGCACAAGTTGCTGGTAGTTTTCTGCTCTGTAGTTACCCAGGAAGCCCTTAACAACTGCTTTGAAGCAGTTCCAAGCTGTTCTCTCAGTACTACTGAGCTTATTGGAGAACTCAGTAGACTCAAGAACCTTCTTTATCTTAGGTCCAGAAAATATTCCACCTTTGATTTTGGCCTCAGATAACTTAAGAAGGTACTTGAAAACAGATAATTCCTGTTTTAGGGCCTTCACGAACTGCTTCATCAACCCCAGCTTAATGTGGTTCCCACATGACGTTCCGGGTCCCAACTACAAATTCTGATCGCTGCTCCCAGTCCTTTCTTTTGTAGTGGTCAGAGGTACCTCTGCTGTCCCAAAGGCAGAGGAAGCATTGAAATTTGATAAATCCTCCTTGGAGTCCAAGCAGGAAAGCCACCATCTTGAAATCACCAATGATTTCCCAATTGTAGTTGCTGTATTGCAGAGCTTCCAAGAGAACTTTCACACTGTAGTAATCTTCTTTCATGTAGACTGAATGAGCTAGAGGGAGCGTCGGGAACTTGTTATAATTGTGGAGGAGAACAACTTTTAAACTTGTGGTGGAGCTGTCTATGAAGTCTCCACTCGCTGGGCACAAACGGCACTCCAATAGTGTCAAATAGTCCAGGTACGTCATGGCAGAAACAGAGGCCATCCCTAAGAGTGTTAAAGCCTGAGAAAGGTTCGTATCAAACTCTGTGACCTGTAATATGCACACCTTCCTTGACCAAGTTCCATTGCTTCATCCAGGAGAGGAATAACTCTGCATTGGGCTTTGTCAGACCCATATCCCTGATTAAGTCATCGACTTCTTTTTGATTAGGGAAGTGAGGAACTTTTTCTGTTACATCTTTCGTGTAAGAATGTTCTGGAACGATGTCGTTATTTCTTTATTACTGATATTGTGACAAGTTATAAATATAATATGATTAAAACATTATACTCAGGAAGTTTTGGAAAAAATAGAGGCATTTTTTAATAAGTTTTAATGAATGGCTTAGTATTTTTTTTACAAACCCTAACTTTATATTGTGTAATAGCACGTTTTTCTTTATGCAGGACCTAAGCAACCCCCCCCCCCCAAAAAAAAAAAAAATTATTACGAGCCAGGAACAGAGAAAATTTTTTTTTTTACACAGTGAATCGCATCTCAGATCCATTGCAATTGCAGAGGAAACACCAACGTAATAATGCGACCTTGTACTAGAATCGTGTTAAAATCGTGCAATATTCCTTGCAATAGCGATTATCAGCTAGTAGCGATTGCTAAAACTGATACCATGAGAGAAAAGGAACCAGAATCAGTGTGGACAAATCCCAAGAAAGAGCACACAGCAAGGATATCCAATTTCCACAACAGGTAAGGAATTCATTGTGATATCATAGGTCTTCATTGTTAGGAGTAAAAATTTGACTGCCATTAGAGTAGCAATAGGGAAAGCTTAGCTGTTTGCATGCCGATAGCCTGGAGAATGAGAAATTCACTAACTAACCTTAGCTTCTTTTTTTTTTACGTGCTAGGCATAGAAGCACGAGGTAGGTAGGAAGTGCTATCATTCACAAGGACACAGCACCAGGTGTCCTTCTGCCAAAAGAAATCACCAAAATCTTGTGTCGAAAGAGATTGTGTATTAGTTGGGCGTAAAACCGCTCTGTATTGTTTATTTTAGCAAGCCGCAAATACCGCTTCGCGTGGTTTTATTTTCGTGAGCGAGTCTCTCTCTCTCTCTCTCTCATAGAACACCAATTACGCACGATGGGCAAGGACAGAAAAAATAATATACAATATGTGAGAATTCTTCTTAGAGAAACTCCAGTCAAGTGGTATTGAAAATATTCCCAGTATTCTCCCCTTCAATGTTACTCCGGTAACAAAACCTTAACGTAATTTCGTTAAAAGTTTTCGTGAGTGCAAGGTAAAAGATAGGATGATAATGTAAATTCTTTTCATGAACGCAAAACTAAAATGATAGGACGATAACTTCTCCATTTTTATTCAAGCAAATCATAAGTAACTTCAAAATTCCTTTACTAGAGAGGTAATTAGCTACAATCACGTGAATAAAAAAGAAAGTGACTCCTCCCGCCGCCCCTCCCTTCCCCATCTACAATCCACACGTGAAACCAGTTCACATGCCCGAGGTGTGTAAACACAGGGTGCCAGTGGCCAAATTTTCCCATATGGTAACGTGCTGAAGAGGGCAGTAACCACTATAGGTGAGACCTTTTGTTTATTATTGTATTTTGTACTCATATTATCATTGCGTATGAATCCTGGACGGTCGAGGAACATTTTATTCGGTAATTTTCCCATGTATTTGCATTGTGTATCGACATCCCTCAAGCTTATCACTTAACCGTCTGAGCCTAAAACCAGTGGGCTTGTGTGCGGATTGGAAATATAGTATTAACTTCAGGAATGGTATCCATTTTATTCCAAGCTATTTTGTGTGTTAATCCCATACCAGGACTGTTACTTTCTTATTATTTTTCTTTTGCCTGGCAAATGCATAAAATAATCCGCATTGTTTGGAGCCCTAACACCAGTATTTGACTGCCATTTCTGTCTGAACGATATAAGATTTCTCTTTTGGGAATCCATATACTTTACAGTATACGCCCGTGATTGGCTATGGTTTATTCTGCCTCTGTCGTTTTTAAGTCATAATTTCTGTAATCAATTTAAGTCTTATGAACATCTGAATTCCCACCTCAGGATTCCATACATTTTTCAATAAACGGATGCGACTGGCGGCGTTTATTCCACCTTTCCACTGTGTTTAAGTCAAAATTCCTGTGATCAATTTAAGTCTTATGGACATATGAATTCCCAACTCGGAATCCACACATTTTTCAGTGTATGCGCGCGATTTGCGACGCTTTCCTGCCTTTTCACCATGTTTTAAATCACGATTACCTTGGTAAGTCTACAAATTATAGACATCTGAGACTCCACTTTGGGAATCCATATATTTTTTAGTAATAAGCCCACGACTGGCATTGTCAATCCGCCTCTCCGCTGCGTTTAACTCACGATGTCTAAGATAAATCTATGCTATATTGGCTCCTGAATTCACACTTCGGGAATCCACCTACATTTTCATCCTACACAGCTGAGCCTATACCTAACTCTTCAGACTAGTGCTGCCATCATTAAGACCATCAAAATGGCCAGCAGTGCTGGATGAGGTTAGGGCCTTCACTGTAGCAGCTGGAAGGGAGATGGGGTTGGAGAACACAAAACTAACCAATTGGATGAGTGAAAAGATGAAGGAAGCCGCCCAAGAGAGAAGAGAAGCTGTGACAGAGAAGCCCAAGAGAAGAGAGAAGCTGCAGAAAGGGCAATTCAGGCAACCAAAAGGGAGAAAGAAAGAGCCCTCAACTGGCTATGGCAGCCCAGAGTGCCACCCTGGCGCCCCCGATTGCAACGCCCCCTCCCTCACAATCTCACCTCCACAGCATGGGAACCATCATTAGGGCCTGGAGTGATAGTGAGCCCGATAACTGGCTCGATTTTGTTGAGCAGGTGTTCAGAAAATTTTAATCCTACTCCTCAGGAAGTGGCCCTTCTCTTGGGCAAGCATTTTGCTGGCAAAGGGCGTACTGCATTCCATGCTGTCCCCCTCGATGAATGACAAGATCTCGCCCTCATCCGAGAAGCAATCCTTGGGACTTACAAGCTAACCCTAGACCAGTGGAAGCAGAAGTGGAGGAACATGTACAAGGAGGTCAACCAAACATGGATAGAGTGGGTAGTCAAGAAGATGTCGCACTCCAAAGGTGGGCACAAGCCTCCAACGCAACATCCGTTGAGGAGGTCCTCAAAATTTTCTTATTAGAGTACTTCCTATCATATGCTCCCCCTGATCTTGCCACCCACTTGGTGGACAAGGCCCCTAAAACCATTTTGGAGTGCTGTAAGTGGGCTGATTCCTATAGCACCCACCATCCACAGCAGAGTTCGCTGAAGAAGAGGATTCACCCTGTTCTCCCTCTCCCTCCTGTGGCCACCTCTCAGCCTACCCAACATTCAAATAATCTCCCATGTAAGCCTGTGTGTGGATGCTGTCACAAATTCAGGCACACCACAGAGAAGTGTCACACTAACACTGATCCTCTGCAGCATTGGAATAGGAACAACAGGCCATGGAGGGATTTCAGCAAGATCTACTGTGATGCATGCAGAGTGCCTGGGCGCACATCTTCAAGGGCTCATTGCCCTGAGAAAGCTGCTACTTCTGCCATTGCAATGGCAGTGACAAGTCCATCGACCCTAGACCCTCCAGCTCAAGGTGCTGTCTTCATTGCACCTCCCAGAGGTTGCTATCCTACCCACCAAGTGTAAGCGTTCGATGACTTTTGTGCATAGCTCGGGTTGAGAGGTATAAATTAAATACAATTACAATTCAGAGCCTCAACCATGTTAAAATTAAATGTTCCTGCCTACCGTCCAGTTGAGGATCACACAACCTTACCGTTCTAAAATATGTACTTTGGCGGTAGCTACTTACATATATTCCTGGAAACTATGACATCTTGTCTGGACAGGATATTAAACCTCCTCCTGCCTTTGAACAGTCTCAGGCACCCCCGTCCTTATCTAGCTCCAGACCGATTCTATGGTCCTCCGAGACCTGTATCTACACAGTCGGTGCCGCTTGAAGGTACTAGACAGTGCCATGCTCCATCCCTCCTAGATGTTGAGCCACATTTTAATCCTCTCACTCCACCAGGAATGGCATCCATACCAATGGCAAGGTAAGATTTGAGTCTTCCTCATCAAGCTCCCCATTGAGGTTACTTCCCCTCAGCCTCTGGCTCAACTCTGCTACTAACATTGGAGTCAGTCAACACAAATTGTGAACCCGTAATCACCTCCTCCTCTTCCCCTTGGTCAGCAGCTGACCAGTCCTGGTGTAAGAGGCTCTGCCAACGCTCAGTTGCCTGAAGAACACCAGGAACTGAGTAAACCAGTGTAAGGAATGGGGGCGAATGCCATTGTTCCAACTGTCACAGCAGTTGGAGCCAATGCTATTTTGGCATTTTTTACAGACTTGGGTCTCTCCAGTCTCCCACAACATTGTCAAACTGGCCTCTCACTCCACTCCGTGCTAGTGAGAAGGCAAGATTTGAGTCTTCCTCATGAAACTCCCTGTCAAGGTTTCTTCCCCTCAGCCTCTGGCTCGACTCTGTTACTGACATTGGAGCCCATAATCAACTCCTCCTCGTCCTCCCCTTCATCAGCAGCTGACCAGTCCTGGTCTAAGGACTCTGCCAATCCTCAGTTGGCTGAAGAACACAAGGAACTGAGTCAACCAGCGCTAGCAAAGGGGGTGAATGCCAATTTTCCGATTGTCGTAGCAGGCAGAGCCAAGGCTATTCTGGCATCTTCTACGGACTTGGGTCTCTTCAGTCCCCATACAGCATTGTCAAACTAGCCTCTCACTCTGCCAGGAATGGCGTCTGTGCCAGTGTCAAGGCAAGATTTGAGTCTTCCTCATCAAGCTCCCCGTCAAGGTTACTTCCCCTCAGCCTCTAGCTAGACTCCGTTACTGACATTGGAGTCTTATCCGTTTTGCAACTGCTTCTATTTTTGTGCGTTCCATATCCTTTCCTTTATAGTTCCCTTCCCTCTCATCTTTACCTCTTAGGCACCCCTTTCTGTTGTACGCTCTGCTTAGGCAGAGACCCTCATTTACCTTCAAGGTATGCCCACTTAAAGCCAATAGGCTTATCATAACAGTGCCATACGCTATGCACATAACTTTCCACAAGACTAGGAGTACTCATAGCCAGGATGAATGCTATACAATATAGCTTAGCCTACTAAGGCAATATTGTTATAAAGTATGTCTCATTTATATAGTGTTTGATTTAATTTAATTGTTTAATTGAGTAATATTCACCAGTCTCTACATTTGATGTAATTCTCAATGTCCTCTGATGACGCCTATACCTTATTTCATTTTGTCTATTCTCTGAGGAGGATTACTCCTTTCCTTGATTCTGTCACTTTGATTTACACTCATATTCTCTAAGGAGAAATTCACATACTGCTTAGAGCCTTGCTGATTATCATTGGTTATCTTAATTCGTAGCCCTACTGTCACTGAGCCGTTTATTATGAAAATCTGGGTTAGAATAACCTCCCAAGAGTTTGTAGTACTGTCCCCTCAGGGCCTACTAATAGCATGCCTTAATTTGTTTAGCTGACAGTACCCTGCATGATAGAATTAACGTTAACACTATTAACCATATATTTTTACCCTTAGTGGACAGGTTAAAAAAAATCAATATGCAGCTCCTCAGGCTGGGAAAACATCAAAGAGGAAGATATGCAAATGCATTTTGTGAAAGAAAAAAAAATTCTACAAAATGTTCCCTACCTTCCACGAGAAGTCAAAAATTACCATTTACTCCTTGTGGGGCCTCTTTTACTAGACAATCGTAAATTTTACCAACTTATATGTTTTTTTTAATAAATAATTTTATTTTAATTTGTAAAATTATAATTACAGCTCCCACAATATCAAAACAGATAATAAGTAAAATCAGTAACAAATTTTTGGTATATTTGTGGAAAAATATTTATGTAAATTTACTGAGAACGAAGATTCAGTAACTTTTTTTATTTCTATTACATGGTTTTTCTAATATATCTTTGCACATTTTTTTTACAAAATTACATTTACACCTGACATACTATCGTAAAAAACAAGAAAAAACCAACAGCAACCCCTTGGTATAACTATGAGCAAATTTACAAAAAGATGTCACGTGAGACAGAGATGCAGTAATTCTCCCTTGAAGTCAGAAGCAGACCTGAAGTCCTGATATGCCGATTCGTGATTTTAGCCAGTGTAAAAGTTGCCATCAGTGAATTTATGGACTATAGAGGTATTGGCACTTCTTTCCCGCCCGATTATTTCCAAATCAATGGTGCTTAATATTGCCTCTCTACAGGATCAATCTGTCCATCAGCCCAAACTTGTTTTTACTCCTCCTGAGAAGCCATCCGTCCATTAAGGGTATAATTTATAAGTAATAACTACTAGAACTCGTTGTAGATATTTGTGTGACAATCATCATTAATTTTACAAGATATGTCAGTTCAGTTTATCTTTGGTCGTCACACTTTTATCCTCTTAACCCTTAAACGCTGAAGCGGTAAAAAAAAAAATGTTTCCCGTGTGCCGGAGACGTTTCAGAGTGAGCGCGGGAGCGGAAAAAATATTTTTTTCAAAAAATCATAGCGCGCTTAGTTTTGAAGATTAAGAGTTCATTTTGGGCTCCTTTTTTTGTCATTGCCTGAAGTTTAGTATGCAACCATCAGAAATGAAAAAAAATTATCATTATCATATATAAATATGGCGATATATGATAGTGCAAAAACGAAATTTCATATATAATTGTATTCAAATCGCGCTGTGCGCGAAACGGTTGAAGGTAACAAGTTACTTTTTTTTCTTTGTAATGTACACTAAATTGCAATCATTTTGGTATATAACAAATTGTAAAACGATAAAAGCAACACAGAGAAAATATTATCACAAAATAATGCATGAATTCGTAACGCGCAGACGTAAACACATATTTTTTTCAAAAATTCACCATAAATCTAAATATTGTCCTAGAGACTTCCAATTTCTTTCAAAATGAAGACAAATGATTGAATATTACTATACTGTAAGAATATTAGCTTACAAATGCAGTTTTCGACCATATCTGACGAGTTAAAGTTGACCGAATGTCGAATTTTTTTTATATATATTTTTTTATATGCAATTATTTCGGAAATAAGAAAAGCTACAACTTTCAAATATTTTTTGTTTTATTCTACATGAAATTGCGCACATTTTCATATATAAAACTCTATGAAATGCCTAATATGAAACGGAGCAAATATTCCGAGAATGGGACTTATGCATTTCGGAGATTTGTGGCGGAGAATCCGCGCGTGGAGGGAAGGAAATGTTTTTTTAAAAATTCACCATAAATTTAAATATTGTGCTAGAGACTTCGAATTTGTTTCACGATGAAGATAAATGACTGAATATTACTAGAATGTAAGAGTTTTATCTTACAATTGTGTTTTTCGACCATTTCGGTAGAGTCAAATTTGACCGAACGTGGTTTTTTTCTATTTATCGTGTTTTATATGCAAATATTTCGAAAATGAGAAAAGCTACAACCTTCAACTATTTTTTTGTATTATACATGGAAATTGCACACATTTTCATATATAAAACGTTATGTAACGGCTAATTTAAAATGGTGCAAACATTACCACAATCGCACGTATGATTTTTTCGGAAGAGTTACCGCCCGGACTAAAGAAAATGTTATTTTTTTTTCATAAATTCACCATAAATCGAAATATTGTGCTAGAGACTTCCAATTTGTTGCAAAACGAAGGTAAATGCTTGAATATTACTAGAATATAAGCGTTTTAGCTTACAATTGCGTTTTTTTACCATTTCGGTAGAGTCAAAATTGACCGAAGGTTGAAAATTTGTCACTTATCATTTTTTATATGAAAATATTTCAAAATTGATAAAAGCTACAACCATGGGTTGTTTTTAGTTGTATTGTGCATGAAATTGCGCACATTTTAATATATAAAACTTTATGTAACGGCTAATTTAAAATGGTGCAAACATTACCACAATCGCATGTATGATTATTATCGGAAGAGTTACCGCGCGGACGTAAGGAAAAAGTTTTTTCATAAATTCACTATAAATCGAAATATTGTGCTAGAGACTTCCAATTAGTTGCAAAATTAAGTTAAATGATTGAATATTACTAAAATATAAGAGTTTTAGCTTACAATTGCGTTTTTCGACCATTTCGGTAGAGTCAAAGTTGACCGAAGGTTGAAATTTTTGCACTTATCGTTATTTATATGAAAATATCTCAAAACTAATAAAAGCTACAATCACGAGTATTTTTTTGTTGTATTCTAAATAAAAATGTGCACATTTTCATATATAATAGTCCATATAACGGCTAATTTAAAATGGTAAAAAAATTATGTCAAAGTGACGAAATAATTTCCGAGATGTGTCACAGATACTTTTTAATGCGGCAAGAAAGAAATTCGCGCTTGCGCGCCTGCGTAACGATTGTAAACAAAACAACACCTTGATCCGTGAACTCCCAGCATCCCCCAGGCAAGGCGTGATTCAAGAGTTTTTGGCTGGTAGGCCTAAAAGTATTTTTCCGCAAATTTTAAAAAAACTTTTGTATGTCGACGTAAAATACGTCCAGTCGGCACCCGAGAGACAAAAAATGTCGACGTAAAATATGTCCAGTCGGCGTTTAAGGGTTAACTCTTCAAACAAGGTTATTTTCAGTTAATGTTAATCATAATTAAAGTGAACTACTAGTTTTTAAAGCCACTTGTTGTTCTGGCTTTGTAATTTTAGAATTGTGTAATTCACATAGAGCTTAAGTCTTTATTGTCTCATTACTTCTCAAGAAGACCATTGACTTCAGTATACTCTGCAAATGAAGTTAAATGCATTTGATAAGCTGAATTTGCAGTTTCACATCCACAATTAATTTTAGGTTGTCATGAGATGAATCATATGGGTGGAAGAATGAGTTTTTTGCCCTTGCTGATGTTTATTTCCACCATTCCAATCCGTGTAGGGTTGGAATGGTCTTTAGATTGGGGAGGTGTTCTAAAATTATAACACCACCAAGCTCAAATAACTAATAATTTATTGAATTTAATTGAAAATCTATAAGCAGTAGCCACTCTAGTCCCCTTCCACTACCTCTATGATTCGCTCTCACTATGACTCATAGCTGTTCCTTCCTGATAGACTGCCGTGCCTAATGCTTTCACAGGACCTACCTGAACAGCAGAGGATTAAACAGCCACCATCTTGGTCACATGGAACTATACTGATCCGGGAACTGAGAAGGGAAAAAGCCTGGATGCACACCTGGCTTCTGCCGGGACGAGGTAATTCCTTGTTGATGTGGCTTCAATAAAAATGGACTCCAACAGATTCATTTTTCGGTGATCTTTGACCCTGCAGAGCAAGTGATCCCAAAGTCAATATTATGGGTGGACGGTGAATCTCCTTTCAATGAATTGTGTGATTTCCCTTAAAAAACATAGAAAGTACAAAAAAGGCTTGACTTTAATATTTTAGGGAAATTGGGAAACAACAGATTTAATTTCATGAACATGATTCCCCTGGATTGGAGAACAGGGCTACTGAACAAAATTTAAAATAACCTTAGATTCAAACCAGACAAACTAGTACATCACTTGTATCGCAAATTAAAAAAAACCTCATTGAGATAAGTGACTGTAATAACAAACATAAAGATGATTGTGTAATGAATCCTTCAAGCAAAGAACTGAACCAAAATCTTAAATGTGCTTTAGGTTATGGTTTACTGTATATTATTGGTGATGAGGTTTCGTGCACAAAATTTTCAGAGATATCCAAACTGGGAAAGGAAAACATAAGTATATCACTGTCAAGGAGTTTAGTTAAAGGACTTTTTTTCGGATTACTTCAAAGACCTAATAAAATAGTGAATTTCCCAAAAAGGTTTATCGATGCAATTCAAGAAACAAAGAAAAATAAAAGCTTGCATATTAGTAAAGCCTACAAATCCAACTTTTTTTGTAGTAATGGATAAAATTAATTATTTGGAAAAAAATGGAAAACTTATTATCTGACTCTAGTACTTAAAAAAAATTACAGAAAGACCCATTCGCTGATGTCATAAAAAAAGTTTCAATTCTAAAATAAAAACTATACTAAAGGAATTCAGTTCAATAAAAGAGAAAGTGGCAACGATTGGCCCATCTTTACCTTACATGTACAGATTAATCAAGACCCATAAAAGATATTTCCCTATTCGTCCCATTATCAGTTCAACTGGTTCTATTAGCTTTAAAATTTCTAAATATCTAGTTAAATTACTATCACCTATCCTGGGTACTACTTCAAATTCCCATTTACAAAACTGTTGATTTTTGTGTCCGACTCTCCCATATTGATTTATTCAGTACTGACAAATTAACTAGTTTTGATGTAACATCTTTAGTCACTAAAGTTCCTATTGATGACTTACTTCAATATCTATCACAACATTTGGACTCGTATAATCTAGAATTACCAACTAATGTCACTTTTAATTATTAATTTAAGAATATTCTTTGTACCATTTCATCCTAATTTCATTCCTGCTGTACCCATTTTAAAAACTATTGATATTAACTTAGTATTTAAATATAATCATATTTTAAAAAATGGTAAATTCACTTTCAATGATAATTTTTATAAAAGTTATTTGGTATGGCCAAATTTACATGGAATGTTTTTAATAGACACATTCTAGGAAATTTATTTTCTAAGGTATTTTTGGTTAGATATGTAGACGAATGTTTTTGTACAGTAAAAAACAATGTCAATATTCCTGATTTCTTGCATTCAACTAATAATCTTGCACCATCCATAAAATTCACAATAGAATATGAAGAAAATAATTGTATACCATTTTTGGGTGTCTTAGTTCATAGAAATAACACCAATTTTAGTTCTAAAGTATATAGGAAACCCATGAATTACTTATCATATATGCATTTTTACTCTAACCATGCTAAACAAATTAAGATGTCAACGTTTTCTGGTATGTATCTCAGAGCTCTTAGAATTTGTAGTCCGGAATTTTTAGAGAAGGGTTTAAAATTATCGATAAAATGGGAGATTAATATGTTACCCTCCATATTTTTTGGAACTTTGTAAAAATAAAGCAAAAAAATACATATTACAATCCAAACAGAGCTAACAAAGAATTTAAGAATCTTCTTTGTACCATTTCATCCTAATTTCATTCGTGCTGTACCCATTTAAAAAACTATTGATATTAACTTAGTATTTAAATATAATAATATTTTAAGAAATAAACTAATTAAGAACAGCCTGCCAAATTCACATAACATTATATACAGTATTCCTTGTAAAGAATGTAATATGATTTATATTGGGCAAACTTGAAAAGAACTAAAGGTAAGAATCTCAGCACAAATATGCTATATCAAGAGACTTAACAAATAATGGCATTGTGGACAGGTCATACTATTAACTAGGAAAATTCCTCGATAATCTTGAGGGTCAAAGATCACCAAAAAATGAATCTGTTGGAGTCCATTTTTATTGAAGCCACATCAACAAGGAATTTAAATCTCCAACCTGGATTATACCTTGATCCTCTTTCCTTATCTCTATTGCTTAAAGAACACTCTGCCTACATTAACAAATTGTAACCCCACCTCCTCTTTCTGTTTTTGTATATAAAGGTCTGTTAACTTCTATTATATTCAGTTTCACTTACCTCTCTACCATGGATTTAAGGATATTCTGAAGTACGTGTTCCTTCATGCTACATTGGATATATATATATATATATACATATAAGAAGGCGCTAAAAAGCAAACAGCTTGGTACATGGCGTTCCTTTATTCACACAGCCTACGTTTCGAGATCCTTGTCTCATCCTCAAGGCTAAAAATACAAAATAAAATATGCAAAACATAGCAAGAAATGCTTGTATGAATGTACAAATAAATTATAATAAAGCATCAATACAAAAGGTAAACCTAAAATGAAATTGTTCAAAAAGAGAAAGAAGTACGATATTTCAACTAACAGACCTTATTCCTCGAAGCTCAAGTCCTGTAGGAAAAAACTAATACGAGGGGGGACCCAAAAGTAACCGAAATTGTGTCATAGAATTTTATTCAGTTATTGTTACATGTTTACAGTCTTATCACCTTCAAAGTATTCTCCATTTGAAGCAATGCACTTATCCAGACGTGTTTTCCACTGTTGAAAGCAATTCTGGAACTCTTGTGAAGTTATGGCTTTTAATGACTCCGTCGTTTTCTTCTGAACCTCTTCAAAGTCTGCAAAACGTTTTCCTTTTGAGGGCTTTCTTCATTCGTGGGAACAAAAAGAAGTCACGGGGAGCAAGATCGGGTGAATAGGGAGGGTGGGTAAGTGGGGTCATGCCATTCTTGGTCAGAAACTGTCTCACACTCAAGGCGGTGTGCGCTGGTGCATTGTCGTGAGACGGAAACGCCCCGACCTGTGGCAAAGTGGAGGGTGGTGGCTTCATCACGACAATGCACCAGCGCACACCGCCTTGAGTGTGAGACAGTTTCTGACCAAGAATGGCATGACCCCACTTACCCACCCTCCCTATTCACCCGATCTTGCTCCCCGTGACTTCTTTTTGTTCCCACGAATGAAGAAAGCCCTCAAAAGGAAAACGTTTTGCAGACTTTGAAGAGGTTCAGAAGAAAACGACGGAGTCATTAAAAGCCATAACTTCACAAGAGTTCCAGAATTGCTTTCAACAGTGGAAAACACGTCTGGATAAGTGCATTGCTTCAAATGGAGAATACTTTGAAGGTGATAAGACTGTAAACATGTAACAATAACTGAATAAAATTCTATGACACAATTTCGGTTACTTTTGGGTCCCCCCTCATATGAATAAGGTAGGGTGTGGTTTAAGCTACATACAGGGCTATGGCCGAGGAATAATTGTTCAAAGAGGGGACAAGATTCTTCATCGCTAACGAGTCAAGAATAGCGACGTGGTGTTCGTGTTAGCTGGTTAGTATAATCTTAAAGTCATTATAGTTTATTTTACTTTTGCATAGTTTTATGTGATTTCTAATATTTCATGTTTGAGGACTGGACAACTTCCACCCAGTACAGAAGATAACACCAATATGTGCGTCACTCGACTTTAAGCAGTCGCGTGTTTCCCACGTATGATGGCAGTGACACCAAGTAAATAAATAAACAACACCAAATTGCATTAAAAGTTTTTATTTATTTATTTTTTTTTGGTGATGAAACATACCTCCAATAGTTCTTGGGTTCTTAAATATGACTTCAAGTCAATTGCAGGAAAATAATTCGTTAAAATCCCTTTTAATTTGAGTAGGAAAAAGGTGCCATGCGTGAATGGAAAACTTATATAGTATTTATGTGCCAAGTGTGCGGTAGCAGATGGGTGAAAGGACTTAGCCAATGTTTTCTTAATTTATTTTAAGAATAAATTGAATGGATAACAGTTGGATTTAAAATAATCAGAGAGAAAACCTATTTCCTTGTGGAAAAGACTTCAATCCGATGGAAGTGTGATGGCCCTGTGGAGGAGAGTGGACAGGGAATTCGATTTTGCATTATAAAAACATGAACGGCAGAGGCGTAACTTGGGGGCACAAGGGGGGCCATGTGCCCTGGGCACCGACCTTAGGGGGGCGCCAAAATGTACCTGGGGAACAATTTATGCGGCTTACAGTGAGAAAAAAGTATTTTGTATCACTATCATATATATAGCTATATCATAAAGAGTTGCAAGTATTTATATTCTTCACACACACACGCACACACAAACACATTTGGCGTGATATACTGTGCAAAAATTATGGGTTATCTCAGAGCCTCAATGGGATAGGATATACTTAACGCCTTAGCATTTCTTAGTATTGATAATTTTGCCTGAATTGTCTCCAATACTTTCAATTCAAGATGGTGGTCAATATTATTGTACAAAAAGCCCGGCTCAGAAAAACATGTACAAGTGTTGTTTCAGATCCAATATGGTGGCTAGGATGCCAGCCCAAATTCTTGTCAAAATAAACCATCATTGGCTGCAAATAAACAATATGGGGAAGAACCCATTCTAGAGCCATTAGACACCCATATAAAATTACTTACCCCTACATTTTCCTAATCCACCCAAGCCCAACGTAACACATCAGGTGACACCATGGCCCCGCAATGTGTAGCGCATTATGAATCACCCAAGTATGATTATAGCGAACTGATAGTCATCTGATCACATGCCCATTCAAGATTACTGCAAGCAAAGCAAATTCGTCGTGATCAAGGTGGTAACAATGCTCACAGGGAAGAAGCTGCATTGATTCATGATCACATTGATCCTAATATCCATGGCATTCACATGGAACCCTGCTATAGGAAGTTCACACTTATAATCACAATTAAAGAGAAATCAATCAGTTGATACAGATGTACTACGCAACATTCAAGGGAACAAAGTAGTACAATAATTGAGAACAACAAAGCTTATGGCCCTAGAAACATGTTTCTGCCTTTTTTCCCGTATTAATTACTGTATATATTTCCAACATACGACCATTTTCTACAATTTCACCCATTTTGGGCGCCATTTTAGCCTGTATGGTGGTCACCATATTGGATTTGAAGCCTAGTATTACACAAACATCCTTGATAAGTGAGCCTCTATGGTATATGACCATGTTTCATGGTTTCATTTCCAAATTAATAAATATTTATGGTTAATATTACGTCTTTTTCTACAACTTCACATATCTATTTTGGGTGCCATTTAGGCCCTAATGGTGGTCGCCATATTGGATTTCAAGCATGGTATTATACAAATATATTTGATGATAGTTTATAAAGGGTGTGTGACCATATTTAATGGTTTAATTTCTATTTTAAGTATAATACTTATGGCCAAACTATGATTTTTTGGTAAAATGTGGCTATTTTGGTGGCCATTTTGAATGATTACCCCTATATTTTTCCAACCCACCCTAAGATGTGCATTTACCTGAACTTTTCTGTTCATATTCATGATAAGGACTCAAGAAAACATTGTGTCATTAATGTCCTTTCCAGGTGGCACCTAGCTCAATCTGAAGCCGGTCTACTGTAGTGTGTAGCTTAAACCACACCCTACCTTATTTTTTGTCCTACAGCACCTAAGCTTATAGGAATGAGGTCTGTTAGTTGAAATACCCTACTTCTTTCTCTTTTTGAACAATTTCATTTTAGGTTTACCTTCTACATTGATGCTTTATTATAATTTATTTGCACATACATACCAGCATTTCTTGCTGTGTTTGTATATTTTACTTTGTATTTTTAGCCTTGAGGATGAGACAAGGATCTCGAAACGTACCCTTTGCATATTTCTCACTAATGTCAGGGGATAGTGCAGCACATCACTTACAGGGTGCCTACGCCCTTGCCCTATTGCATTCCATCATAGATGGGACTCAGTATTCATTATTTAGTTTTTGCCACTGTTTCCTTGCTGGCTTGGCTTGACCAGGCAGCAACTCCCCATTTATCCAGGCTTGAGACCAGTAGCAAGTTGTACTGGCTTGTCCCCCCCCCCCCCCCCCCCCCCACAAGCTGGGTTTTTAATATTATGTATATTGATCAAAATATTTTGATAACTCATATTGTTGATAATTATTTTAAGGGGTCGCTGTTACCCTTAGAGTATTCAGTCATATTTATTTTTTTATGCAAGTTCAGGTATCTAGATGTAGTGAGGTAAGTTTTGAATTCTATGACTGGTAATGCAATCTCTTTGCAGACAAATGCCGTGTCTGATTGTGGGAGATATATGGGAACCCTTGAAACAACGCTTGCATTTAAATGACCCGCTTTGCGCAAATTTATATCTCTCGGGTCTGGGTCATTTCCCAGCCATGTGTTCTGGTGGACCTGCAATCAACCACCTTCCATGAATTTCTGGACCTACACGGAATTTAAATGTAAACATAGTTAATTTAAACTAGAGTCCAGAGTCCATGTAAATTCCTCTCTTCCAGTAACATTGGCCTTCAGCCGTAGATTTTTTGTATGTAATAAAACTTGTCCCGCCAGTCAAGGCCATTTTAAGAGTGCCAGTAAGTAACTTACATTTTCAAGGAGGAACGAGCAGTTCATTACACACACACACACACACACACACACACACACACACACATATATATATATATATATATATATATATATATATATATATATAACAGATATATATATATATATATATATATATATATATATATAGATATATATATATACCATATATATATATATATATATATATATATATATATATATATATATATATATATATATATACTATATATATATATATATATATATATATATATAATATATATATAGTATATATATATATATATATATATATATATATATATATGTATATATATATATATATATATATATATATATATATATATATATATATATATGTAATGCAAGCGTTGTTTCAAGGGTTCCCATATATCTCCACAATCAGACACGGCATTTGTCTGCAAAGAGATTGCATTCCAACTTCAGTACTAAGGTGAGGGACACGTAGGAAACGTTACACGTTAAGTATATATATATATATATATATATATATATATATATATATATATATATATATATATATATATATATATATATATATATATATATATATATATATATATATATCTATATAATATATATATATATATTATATATATATATATATATATATATATTGTCCTTAATACCTAATTACCACACTTACCAGTCATAGAATTCAAACTTACCTCACTACATCTAGATACCTGAACTTGCATAAAAAAATAAATATGACTGAATACTCTAAGGGTAACAGCGACCCCTTAAAATATAAATCTAATCTGATATTATAAATATTATATATATATATAAATATATAAATAATTTTAATATAATATATATATTTACATATTAATAATTATATATATGTATTACTATATGATATATATATATATATATGTATTATATATATTTATATTATTATATCTGTATATGTGTGTGTGTGTGTGTGTGTGTGTGTGTGTGTGTGTGTAATGAACTGCTCGTTCCTCCTTGAAAATGTAAGTTACTTACTGGCACTCTTAAAATGGCCTTGACTGGCGGGACAAGTTTTATTACATACAAAAAATCTACGGCTGAAGGCCAATGTTACTGGAAGAGAGGAATTTACATGGACTCTGGACTCTAGTTTAAATTAACTATGTTTACATTTAAATTCCGTGTAGGTCCAGAAATTCATGGAAGGTGGTTGATTGCAGGTCCACCAGAACACATGGCTGGGAAATGACCCAGACCCCAGAGATATGAATTTGCGCAAAGCGGGTCATTTAAATGCAAGCGTTGTTTCAAGGGTTCCCATATATCTCCCACAATCAGACACGGCATTTGTCTGCAAAGAGATTGCATTCCAGCTTCAGTACTAAGGTGAGGAACACGTAGTAAACGTTACACACTACTTGCTCTTAGCATTACATATTAAAGCTCACTCAAGGGGGCCATAAAATGACTGGGAGCTTGTGCAGGAAGGAATACTACATTGCTTGAAGTAACTAGGGGGATGTTTAATATCATTACTAGCATCACAAGGGGAATTAATTTCAGCATTGAACCAAAATTGGGGAGTGAAAAGCTGAACAAAGAAAGGGGGTAAGTCACCTTGGAAGGATGATATGAAATGCAGACAAGAGGACTGACTGCACTAGAAATTTACTCTCACAATACCTGGAAATCCTTGGTCTGGTTGTCTTCTCATCTGCTGATATTTCTGTGCACTATGGACGATATAAGAACACTTGTGGGATCCCAGAGGAAGTAGGGGAGCAAAAAGAAGGGGGGGGGAGGGGGTTGGAGTTTGCAGGGGAGAGGCGTCTGGCCTCTGAGAAAGTTCTGGGAGCTTCTGAGAGCTACTGAGGTTCTGAGAAAGAGCTGCTGTAGCCCCATCCTTTTAAAATCTTGGCCTGGAGAGGCTCCTCCCTACTAAGGACACCTGTGGAGATGAATTCCAGAGCAGCCAATAGGAATGAAGAAGGGGTTTAGAGAGAATGGAGGCTTTCAGTTCACAGGGGCAACTTGAGCATATAGGAATTATTTACTTTTACTTGGTTCTGGCTTAAAATCCTGAACACACACACACACACACACATATATATATATATATATATATATATATATATATATATATATATATATATATATAGTTTCATTACATAAAGAGTATGTAAAAAGGTTAACTTACTAGAACTGAACCGGAAGAATTGACATGCCCTTCATTATTATTCATTTATTAGTTACCAGTTTTTGCCATTAGTGTTGAATACTTTGGGGAATTTGAACTTCTTCCGCCACGTATTATCAAAAGCCTTTCAACAAAGGTTTAGTTTCACAACTTTCAAGAAATATGCTATAAAATGATATATCTAAATTTATCAATGCTGCTACAGCTGAAATGCAAATATTTAGACTTTTGGCAACTCAACCTTTCCTGTGACTGAAAAACTATTTTAAAAAGTAGGCATATCACCTCTGATTAGCTCCAGTGTATTCACAGGAGGATCTCATGAAAAAGAATTAATGAATTTTTAATCTAGATCATCAAGATTTTGGTGTTCACCCAATAAGTCTTGGCAGAATAATAAACTTGTTCTCGGTGTTCCTTTCACCAGAACGAACTGGAGGTCTCTTGGATACCAGTCACTGGCGATCCATCCTCAATTCCACCATCTGGCAAGACGAAATGGCGGAGCTGCTGGAGAAATTCGAGAGAGAATTGAAGGAGGCGGTCGAGGCTCAGCTGTACGACCAGGGCCCAGACGACCAGCGCGAGAGGTGGAACATCATCGGATCTCTCTTCTACTGCTTCACCGTCATCACTACCATAGGTGAGGAAAGCGTTTCTCGAACGACGGAGGAGGAAAACCCTTCTCGAATACAGGCAGGAGGTGTCTAACGATGATGTCCTCCAAAAACAAGGGAATGTCTTTCAGATAAGAATAATGAGTTTCGTACGGCAGGTGACTACAAAATTAGTTTCAGAATAAGGACGGGGTCTTTCAAAACGGGATTTTCTATTTAATAAATGTATATGTATATATATATATATATATATATATATATATATATATATATATATATATATATATATATCATAAAAATTTCAAGTAAAATGGTTTACAGTCAAAATATCTTAAGTACAAAGTAAAAGATTCGTGAATTACAATGAATTATTATTAAGAATTGGACACGCTACTATTTATTTTATTCCTGCAAGTCCAGTTGTTATAGCATGCACTAATGACACTGTGCATGCATCCGGTCTCATTGCTTAATACAAAACATATTCACGGATAGTGTGCAGACTCAGCATAGTAATGCCATCAATCTCTCTCTCTCTCTCTCTCTCTCTCTCTCTCTCTCTCGTAAATAATTTAGCAGGCAAAAAGCTAACTGATTCCTGTAGCAGGTCTCTATCACGTTATTGCAGAGCGTCCTTCTGAAAAAAATGTAGAAAAATGTGCATATCTTACATAATTCTCTACAAGCTTGTCTCTATTTGGGGTCGCTGTAACGGTTCTTCAACACATTCATTCTTCCATTTCCTTCCACACTTAATCCCAACTCTCTCATATCTCTCTTCATACAGTCAATCCATCGCAATTTTGGTCTACCTAACCCTCTCCTACCTGGTAGTCCCATATCCATCATCTTCCGTAAGCCCGCCACTAACGTTCAGTTATGCCTGTACAGTTATAACTGTGCAGTCGGACTGTACAGGCAAATCTTCGACACTAATGATACAGGCCGTTTCCTCAGTCCTCCGTAGGAGCCATAGCGTTAACACACGATGCTCTGGCTGTAACTGACTTGCTGACATCAAATGAGAAATTTGTTTCAAGTAAGACGTCAAGTGAGAGAGTGGTTGATAAACACGAATTAAATACTTCCATGTGAATTTGTTGAGTTTGAATTTGTCCCCAAGGACTTTTATAATGTTTATTGATAATTTTATGAATGAAGGAAGAATTCCATGGAAAGATGATAAGTTCGTAATCGTTTGCTTTCGTTTTAAAGTTGACACATTTAGGCTTAACATTTTCTATTTCATTAAGTGTAAATACTGATTTGTTTTCGTTTAAAGATTGACTTTCTCATGACGTGTTACAATGAATGAAAATCCTAAGTTTACTACTGTCGTCCTGCGTTTCATTAGTGTTCATTAGTCCAATTTCATTTCAAAGCGAACTTCCATGAGATGTAAGCAATGAAAAACATACATAGTTTGTTTGATTTTATTTCATTAGAAAGTAGAATATTATTTTGTTCTCATTTTCAAAACGAATTACATACATGATGCATGAAGAGACGCATATAGGCCTATTCTTGTTTTGCATTATTTTGTCATAATAAATATTTATTCTCATTAAAAGGCTTACTTGCATATATGGTTTATGACCTCGAATAAACATACATAGGCTTTATCTATTACGATAGCCTTTGCATTATACCTACCAAAGCAGTCTCATTCATTTATAGGTTTCGATGATATCTACAAGACATTCAGGAATGATGCTGCCTCTTTCAACTTTCATTATACACTACTATTTTTCCCGTGGAAAAATAGCAAAATTATAAAAATATACATTATTCTGACTTCCATATCAATTATTAAAAACAAGTAAATTCAATATATCATCAATTCAGGTATAATCACTTTTCAAATTAATAAAACCCAGCTCAATGTTCTAGATTAGTACATGTCTGTCCGCGGACAGACAGCGAAACTGAGCCAAAAAAGTTGTGTCCACCACATTAACGTTGCAATGCGCATGCACAGGCATTTGGCCTGAGGTTCATCGATTAGATGAGCTATTCACCCAGACTGCATGCGCAGGCCAGAAAAATTGTGCAGGTTGTCTACACTAACGTTATAACTGCACAGTCCAACTGTGCAGTTATAACTGCACAAGCATAACTGAACGATAGTGGCAGGCTTTATTGGGTGGTCTTCCTCTCATCTCTTTATATGTCCATACCATCTAAGTCTACTTTCCCTCACCATGGTTGTAGCTGGTGCTATTTTGAGAGTGCCTCTAACATGCTCGTTCCCAACCTTATCCTTTCTAGTAAGTCCATATTGCCATCTCAACATCCTCATCTCAGGCTCAGCCACATCAATCCTGTTCTCATCTCTCCTCTTAGTTGCCCATGTTTCCGACGAGTACAACATTGCAGGTCTCACAACCTGGAGCTGGATCTTGCTCTTTCGTTTTATTGGGATCCTACGATCACACAGCACCCCACTACATTTCCTCCAGCTACTCCACCCTGACTCTATCCTTCTGGTCAACTCTTCATATAGGTCTCCTGTATTTTGGATCACAGACCCCAGATATATAAAACTTTCTACCTCTTCTAATTCATGAAAATCAATCTCAAGATCTATTTTTCTTTTTCTTTCTGCTTCCTCAAATTCACAGCGCATTCCAACAAGCTTAATTCTATAGATTCTCAGACCCCTCTCCTCCAGACAGTTCCTCCATCCCTCCGCTTTAATATTTAGTTCTTCATCATCAGTTGTACACAAAAATCCATCATCTGCATACAGTATTGTCCAGGGGATTTCACGTCTCAGATCTTCTGTGAGTACATCCAGCAACAGAGTGAATAAGAATGGGCTTAAGGCTGACCCTTGGTGAAGGCCTACCGGTACACTAAATCCCGCGTAGTCTCCCGCTTCACATCGAACCGTTCTTGAACAATTTTCATACATATCCCTGACCAGATTTACATATACTTCAGGTATTCCTCGTGCCCTTAAACTTCTCCAAATCTCTTCTCATGGTACACGGTCATATGCTTTTTCTAGATCAATAAATATTGTATACAAGTTCTTTCTTCCTTCTCTATATTTCTCTGCTAGTTGCCGAACAGAGAAAATTGCATCTGTTGTGCTGGTATAAAACCTTGTTGGATGTCTGAAATATGTACCAACCCTCTCAATCTTCCATCTATGATTCTCTCCCAGATTTTGAAGGTATGAAATAGTAATTGTATCCCTCTATAGTTTGAACACTCCATTACTACTCCTTTTCCTTTGTATATGGTAATCAGAATACTCATCCTCCAAGCAGCTGGCATCCTTTCACCTTTCAAAATAACATTTAGCAGCTTATAAAGCACCGTTACTCCGTCTTGACCCAAAAACTTCCAAATCTCTGCCGGTAACTCGTTGGTGCCGTTGCTTTTCCGTTTTTCATCCTTTTCAAGGCTTCCTCAACTTCCCCTCTTGTTATCTCTTGGATTGGAACAGAAATGCTTTCCATTTCCTCTGTTGGTATTCTTTCATTTTCTTCATTCATTAGCCTTTCAAAATAGCTTCTCCATCTTTCCTATATTTCATCTTCGCCTCTCAAGACATAGGCATTTCCATCTTTCTGGTTCTTCATAAAGTTTATCATGCTGTTCCCTCTGTCCTTCACTCACTGCACTCTGCAATCCTGTTTGCAATCCTCTACTCTTCCTCACCCTCATTCTCCTCATCTTCAGTTTCTCTCTCTTGTTCTTAAGGATGTTTCCTATTTCTTCGTTCCACCAACATTCTTTCTTTTACCGGATGGTCTTCCACATATTTCTGTTCCTATTGTCTTTATAATATCTGCTATCACACATCAGGTGTCGTCCATATCCTGTATGTTATTTAGTCCAACTTCAACAAGCTCATTTCGAGCTCTACCTACAAAAGCTTCCCAGTTCTTTGCATCTTACAATTTCCACTAACAGATCTTTCTGATACCCTTTCTTCTTTTCAGTTTCTTCTTTGCTTTAACGCCATTATCTATCAGTAATGTTCTATGTTGGTTTGTCACTTGCTCGTCTTACTATTATATAATCAATTTGGGAGAAAAAATTACCACTTCTATATGTTACCAAGTGATTTTATCATTTGATGAACATTGTGTTCACGATTTTCATTTTATATGATAGGGCAAAGTCAAGAATACTTAGTCCATCATCATTTTGCACTCCTAGCCCATCCCCCCATGTAGGTACCTCCTCAAATCATCTATCAGTAGCCCCGACATGTCCATTAAAATCTCAACCAATTATCTTTCAGTAACTGGTAGGCACCTCCTGTAAGGCTCCATCCAAATCCATCTAAAATGTTTCCTTTTCAACCTGGGGGTTCCCAACCTGCGTAGCAGAAACACTCATGATGCTCCAATTCTCTCCAAACCTTTCTCATTTAATTTTAATGATACGATCACTTACTCTAACCACTTCCAGCACACTGTCTTTCAGATCAGGGAATAACATTATTCCCACTCCTTTCCTTCTTCCGTCTGTTCCAACATAGTACATCTTGTATCCTGCACCAATTTCTGCCGCTCGCTCTCCCTTCCACTTCGTTTCCTGTACTAGCAGAATGACCATTTTCTTATCATTCATCATTTCAACTATTTCAAAGCTTTTACCTGTCATGGTCCCTACGTTATGTGAGGGCACTCTGACGTCTTTTGTGTTGCCAAATTTATAACGGACTTTCAGTCAGGGCTGTTAGGGGAGAAAATAGGGTGTTTGGTTCAGATTGTTGCAAAAGCATCAAATTTGGGCCATATCATCCTCATATACTAAACTATTGATTTCTGCCGGGAGCCAAGACAGAGGAGGCCTGGGACTGAATAATATTAAGATGAAACAACAGATGTCATCTCTTGATTTATTCCAGTATTTTACAATTATAGGCCATTAGTTTTGTAAAACGTACAATTTCAGCAGTTTTAGACCATCCGATGTATTACAATATCAATACTTTAGCAGAATTTAATAATAGGATAATGAAAAGAGGCATTTAATAGATTTTTATATAGCAAAAATAGATGGATTATACATACAAAAATTATACAAAATTTGTCATAATGAATTAAAAAGTTGGTTACAATTAATATTTTTACTCTTTAATCTCATGACATTAATGAAAAATCAAAATACTTTATAATTTGTTAAATCTTCTCCACAAAAATATTGCAACTGATATAAGTAAGTTGACTAATGTGGCTCTTATAACAATGTTTACAATATTTCAGAATCGACTTTTCGAATTGAATCTTGTAAAATATTTATGGATTTCAAATATTACTTAACTAAAGTACTTCGAAACCATATGCAAAATAAAAAAAGAAAAAAGTGGGGGATCTAACAGATTTTTGTATAGAAAAAGATGGATTATGCATATTATATCAAACTTGATAAGACAAATGTAACAAAAATGTTGTTACATTTAACATTTTTTTATTTTAAATCTCATTAAACTAATGGCAAATCAAAATCATTCCTAATATGTTAAATGTTCTTAGACGAGTGTTTCTGTTTACAAATCTTCAGATTTCCTTTTTCTTGTTGAAAACTGAAAGACATTCATTAATTGCAGATAATATTAGCAATAACTAAACTACTTCGAAACCATTAGCAAACAAATAATAATAATAATGATAATCAATACTTACAATATAACTTAGGATGATGTAGATGAATACATGTATTTTCATGTAAAACTGAATAAATTGTCCAAAATTTACTAAAAAAAGAGGCTGGTGCATCTCACACTGGCTCTGTTACACTTTCACCGTCCTGCACAGGACTTGACACAACTGCGACGCAATAATACCGAACAGACAGATGAAGCGTCTACGAGAGCACTCCATAAGGGTTGCCATTCACCTTTGTCATCTTTCCGCCAGCCCTAACCACTGAAGTCAGGGATAGTTTGCATAGGGACAGTTGCTTTACTCCAGAAAAAACTTGGCCATAATGGCGCCCGTTTCACGCTTGGATTGGTGGGATATTCTCCAGAGACCTGCATCTGGTGATAAATAATTGATGTCTTGCTTCATTTACACCCACTGCATTGCATCCCTTCTTGTACATAAGTATAACTAATCGTTCAATTCTATTCATATGAGGCTCTGTGTTAATGAGAGTAGCATCATATGTCAAAGCAATCACTGTGTCAGTGAGGTCTGGAGTGCAATTCCAGGCTGCCCAAGCTGCCTCTTTTCCGCGTCCAAGAAAGTTAGATGTTGTATCACAACCAGTGAGGCTATGGAATAAGGGAAGTCCCAAACATGTTGGTTGTCCAAGACCCGTTGATGATGAATTGCAATATCTCGATATTTTTCCCCAGTGCCAAAACCTACCCAAAGCTCTTTGAGACCAATGGTAATGAAATGATGGGCAGCCATTACTACAACCTCGGTACAGTTTTAAAAGGGGAAAAAATATAAATGTTGGTAGCAATGACCTCATAGCAGCAAGTGCTGAAGTGACATTCGTTCTCTCTCTCTCTCTCTCTCTCTCTCTCTCTCTCTCTCTCTCTCTCTCTCTCTCTCTCTCACATAATTACCTAAGGTAACTAAATCAGACTCGTGAACTACAAAAATACATTTATTTAAGAACAAAAGGATTAACTGGTTCTTAATAAATTGTTTAACTGAAAAAGTCAAATTTAAAATACAATAACTCAAATAACCTTGGGGATCAAACTAAACCTGTCCACCCCTTTCTCTACAACAACTAACATTAGTTTAGTCATAAATGGGTAACTAGAAATGTCATAGCACAATCTTATAAGTAACACCATAACCACGGAACTATCAGTTAAGTTCCCATTTTCCAAATAAGTTCCTACCACCAGATACATAATCCAGAAACGTCTGGAAAAGTAAATTGCAAATAAACTAAAATGAGATGAACCAAAAGTAATATGGGAAAGACATCTTTGAAATAAATGTTCAAAATACAAAAGACAAACCACACTTGGGCTTAAAAGTAAGTATGTTTACTCATTCTAGCCAAAATGCATACACTGATTAAAATTCACTTAAAGAAGGCCATCTTGCGCTTCGCCGACTTCTTATAGTTCTCCATCTTAGTTATCTTACTCTCCCATTATGTAGGGGAATAGCTCGTAAGTATGCAAGCATGAATTCACTCACAAGACACTCTCACATATGGCGTCATAGTTTCATCACAAGTTCATTACACTGGAAGACCTTAACGTCACACCCATAAAATCTACTCAAAACCATATTCAAAAGGCATATCTACTTCCGCTCACGCACACACATAGAATGTGTTCTGTTCTGCTTAGGCAGTGACTTCAACCTGGCGCCACCAAGGAGGTTGCGTCAACATTTTCGAAGCCCACTCAATCTGCCCTTAAGACCTCTGTTTCCACGGAGAGTCAAAATGATGACATCTATCATTTTAAAGAATGTCATTGCTCATCACATCCGCTTATCAACCATCATTTAACAACAATAAAAGACAATTCAAAGATAACGAATCATATTCATAATGGTATTTTAATTATATTCTCAATACACTGTGCCCCTCTTTTGCTGCTTGTGCTAAATGAACAAAGATTCTGGTGTCAGCTTCAATATGGTTGCATCGCTGCAGATCAACTAGTTCATATGATCTATTGGAAAAAACTTTGTCAAGGTAAGTACTGAGGAGAAGTTTGCCATCCATATCATATTTAACAACGTTAGTGCTTAAGAACAAAAAAAAGTTCCTTCTTGTTTTCCACATTTTTCAGGAATCCATTCCAGTCACTTGAAATTTTTGTGCTTCCATCACCAATTCTTGTTCTAGCACTTGTCCCACGACGTAGTTGTGCCTATGACTTTAGGTTATCTTTATCAGGATAAGTATCCCATATAGCATCAATACACTGGGTACCATTTTTAATTGAGTTTTGAAATATGGGATAATGTGTAGTATTACATACTCACTGAGGGTTTTTGATTTTGTAGGGAACACCACAGGGACAACTGCTGCCATGTCCAACACCACAACAGTGACTCTAGAATGACTTTCTGGTCGATCTGTTGATGCCTGGATACATTGAAGAATGTCTGATTTTACACCAGTTCGAAGCATACCTCTGTCTGGTGGTTCTCACTGATTCTCATATTTGAAGAATTCTGTTACGCTTGCATCAGGGCGTGACCAGAGTGAGAGGAAGGGCTGTGTGATTAAAGCCATATTATGTTTCTGTATGTCTGTGACTTAGCCTTTTTTGGTTTTAGTTTGATCAGGAAGGTTAGCGAATGTCAGGAAGTTATTTCTCTTAATAGTATCAGTTACTGGTACTAAATATTTTTCGAGTCTCTCAGTGACATAATAGTTTATGGAGTTTCTTCCCAACTTCCCTGATATTACATAGAGATTCAGCGACTGACTGCTCTGTAATATTTTGTGTATCGAGAGCAATAAGCTTTTTATTTGCTCTCAGAAAAGGATTACCCATCTTTTCAACTGTTTTCATAAATGATAGCACATCCCATTGAAACATGACTTGTAAGCTATGTTCTTCCTCATGGTGACCTGTAGCAGAGGGCTGTTTGTCATGCACTGATTCAAACTTCTTAATAATATGAGCACATTCAGGTCCTGTCAATATGAATAAAGTCAATGCTTCTGGGTTTTCATAGAGTCCTGTTGCACCACCATGCTCCTGGAGATTCTTGTTGCACCTCAGGGTACTTGTGAGGAAGCTGCATCATATCACATACATGAACTGGAAGCCAATGAGCATAGTTTGCGCGGTCAAATGCATGAAACCAGCCACACAACTCATCACTAGATTCTACATATAGTTTAAAATCAGCATTTCAATTTCCATGACAGTGGACCAGAACATGGATTGTGGTGCAGTTTGTGAATGTTTGTCCAACTCGCCAACTGTCTGAGGTGATTCTGTAGTTTCCTTGTAGCCAGAATAGGCTGCTTGCTTAAGCAAATAAAGTGCTAGGAGAGTTACTTGATGGGCATACCTTGTGTGTTTAATGTGATGCTCATTAAGAGTAGACTACGCTTGTCCAGAAGTTAGTACATCAGCTTGAGATAAGATCGTGGTCCAACCAGAATCCTGTAGTAGCTTACCCATCATTAGTTGCATTTTATCCTCAATGTGGAATGCACCCATTATGACTACCATTTTGTCTTCTCCAAGAGTGTCTGTATATTTCCAGTGGAACAGTTTGATTATTGCATAAAGTGGCTGATCTGCTCCAAGAACACTTTTTTGTCCAGGGTTCAAAAACTTAGTTCCTCTTATTGTTAATTCCGTGATATGCTTCATTGAGGATGCAGATGCAGCTTTCTCAGGAAAGAGAGGATATATGCCTATCTCTGCAGGTTTCACGCTGTCATCACTGATAAATTTTGAGTTGTATCCAGACCACATAATGATATCATCCTTGCCAAGTTTTTCCGGTTTCAACAGATTAGATGTATGCTTCATCCAGGCCTCATCCTTAACCCAGGCATATGTTTCATCATGAGATGGTCCGAGAGGATCATCACCAATATCTGGTGCAAATATATCAATTTGAGTAAGCTCAACTGGAGCCTGAATTACATAGGAATCTAGTAACTGTGGAAATGACTTGTCTGATGAGTTTATCTTGATTGCAAGACATTTCACTTCAAGGTTATCACATGATAGATGATTTGTAACACATATGGCATGTCCATGGAACTTGCTTTATGAGAAGTTTCCCTGAGATTTACTGTCCAAATTATCAACATCATGTGTGGAGAAAATCTTCAGTCAACTTTTTGTTGTCACTACTACTCCATCCTGTTTATGACATGCACAAACTGCCGATGCTATATCTCGTTTCACTTTCATAACTTGGTTGTAAGATACAGAGATGCCATGTGTGTTACTGACCTCAATTTGGGTTCTGTTCCTTTCATGTCTATGCTGCAGTAGACCTTGGTACAAAGGAAAGAGGGTCTCCCGGTCCTAGCTGTGTTGTATTTCCGGTGACTTGACTTCATGGTGTGTGCCTTTGGTAGTATTGAATATTAAGAGATGTGATATGATAGTTGCAATTCTTTCTCTTGAACTTGGGACAGTCTCATTTTCAGATGCCTGATGATTATGAAGACATGGCCCACCTTGATGCACTACACTGAAAAAACTCTTCATCTCTTTGTCAACAGAAGTTGTGAAGCAGTTGGGTGAAAAAGAACCTTCAAATGTGTTCTGGCTTTGCAAACAGCTTATATAGCATCATAGCAGCCCTCATCAAGGTGATTGCATTTTCCTGACTTTCTTGAGGGTGGTATGTTTTAGATAACTCGTCAACAACTTTTCCTTTTTGGGACAGATATATAGCTTTTCTACACCTATTGTCTTTGGAGAAGGCATCCCACTCAGGTAGTAAACCAAGAAGATAATCTTTGAATCGAGTTGCATGTGGTTCTTTATTATCATGGCATGGAGTTCCTTGATCCTGGATGAGCTTTTGATACATATCTCGCAGTTCTGATAACTTGAATATAGATGAAGAGGAATTTTCCATAATAGCAACAATTTGAGTGCAAGCAATAGTATCACAAGGTGCAGCGCAGGTCTTGCAATTTGTGGGTTCTTAACCTCATATCTTAAATGCTTTACCCCACTTTCTTAGATTGGCATCAACTGCATCAGTTGCAACCTTGTGGAAGTTACCATTTGTCCCTTCACCGGTTACACAAGAGGTTCCATTTGTGTGAGGCTCAAATCCTCCAGATGATCTAAGCTTTTTGGGACTCTGCTCAGTGGTAGAATCTTTTGGTTGCCTTTTTCTAGCACATTTAAGACATGAAATGCTACAGTAAGTCCTACAAAGCTTATGATACCTTGCATTATGGTACTTTAGAGTCTTTGCAATGCCTGAACCATCATCCAGTTGATTCACTGACACAATGATACCGTGAGGATGTTTGTCAAGATTAATAGCATTAAAACCTTTCAGGTCTCTCTCAAGTGATAGAAACCCCTCTTTTTTTGGATTCTGCAAAGTGTCCTCACGTTTATTTATCTGTTATATTTTTTGCTCAGAAATTTTTTATGAGTGATAAGTCAGATGTTTTTCTAAGCAAATACCGTTAAAATGTTCTAGAAAAAAAAATGTATGAAATATTTTGCAAATTTCATAGCTACGGTATATTCACACACATTGTCTACAATTGCTGAAAATTTCCTACAAATATGTTGATAATTAGGGGAGTTACGGCTTTTTAAAGTGGAGAACTCAATGCGGATGGTGCCTCACTGAGCTCTTGGTGGTGGTCATATTCAAGCTTGCATTCTGATGACCTAGTCTTAGCTCCTGGCAGAAATTGAGAAGGCATGATGTGAGTTACTCATGGGCCAATTTTGGTGCTTTTGCATAATAGTGAACCAAATATCCGTAACAGCCCTAACTATTACTTCTTTAGCCTTCTTCGCCCTTCAGAAGGTAGCCTTTGCCTATTTTCCTCATACCTTAGACGAGGGGGTTGCGCATTTGGTTCCGAGTTACGCTTTAGCCATATCCGGATTTGTGTGTTGCTGAACCATCATAAAAGAGTTGACAAGATGTTTTACAGGCTGGATGTCCTTCCTGCTGCCCAACTTTCACCATTTATCCAGGCTTGAGTCCGGCACGAAGAAAGAGCTCGCTTGCTCTCCCTCGTGGCTGGTTTATGTGCATATCTTACATGGTATACTTGAAGCTTTTTTTTCTATCAAATTGCAGTAGTATAAAATAACGGTTCTTGCCGTCACTTGTCTGAAAATCTGTGCTTGGTTTATAAATGCTTTTCAGCTTTTTATGCCGCTTATTTGCAATATTCTGAATGTAAGTTCATTTTCAAGATGAGAACTCTAAAACAGCCCAATTTTACTGTTTCAAGTATTTCGATTTTTTTTTTTTTTTCTTTTTTGTAGGATCGTACGGATGGAAACTGCTTTTTAAACGGTGGGTTCTAAATGACATAGGAGTCCGTGTTTGAAATTTGGAAAGGGGAATTATGAGCCAGCCATAATATAACTCCTTTGATCCCTAACATGGCAGAATAGGATATAATTATGTTTATTTGTAATTTCTAACCTGTAACCTTGTGACTTATTTTCTTGTTTCAATTCCTTTATCCTCAAATCACCCTATGCTTCATTTGTACTCATGAAGGATATGGCCACGTCTCGCCGCAAACGCTGGAGGGGAAGATGGTGACGATACTTTATGCAATATTCGGGATTCCTCTCATGCTGCTCTGCCTAAGCAACATTGGTGATTCCATGGCTACGTCTTTCAGGTAAGATTATTATTATTATTATTATTATTATTATTATTATTACACATAAAGCAGCTTAACCAAACTGCATAGTTGCTTCCAGACT
Source organism: Macrobrachium nipponense (assembly GCF_015104395.2). Taxonomy (NCBI): domain Eukaryota; kingdom Metazoa; phylum Arthropoda; class Malacostraca; order Decapoda; family Palaemonidae; genus Macrobrachium; species Macrobrachium nipponense. Next base: position 52,355,841 of record NC_087203.1, on the reverse strand, counting down.
CACAGGATTGGGCTAGAGAGTTTGTTCTTAAAATATGAATTTTGTCAAGCAAGGATATTCGTTGTAATGGGTCCAGGGAACATTGGACAATGCAAATGACTGGGAAAAGGAGTCGGAAAGGACCAAAGTCGTTGGTAAGAGCGGATGGGGAGGATTGCTAAATGCCGTGTAGCAGAAACGCTACGTGAAGCCAACTTGTCATTGTCCGCTGCCTCCCCTCCCCCTGAGGATCCCCATACACTGAACGATTGTATGAACGATTGTCGTTATCGACAAACACACACACACTATTCTGACAGCATGAATGATTTCCGCACTGATTTCATTTTACATATATATTTGTGGCATGGATATATAAATCATACATATATTTTAAATGTCAGTACCACACAAGTTTAGTGAGAACAAATTTTTGAGGTGAATCACTTTTACTAAATCACGACCGCAGGATGGACATCAATATGGTTAAGGCACTTATTTAGAATTTATGTGTGATGTCACGTCACTGTACACTTAAAAGGCATCTAGTTATTAGATTTTTGTTTTACTAATGTGCCTTGTCATACATTACACAATAAAAACAATCTTACTATCATTTCTCCTGGAAAAGTTTGCTGTATAACACAGTATTTCTTTGAATAGTGTGATTATTTTACATAAATAAATGCTATTGATAATAGATCTACATTGAATATATAAGAAAATATTATGTGCTTTTCATGACTTCATTTATTGTCTAGTATGTCAAAACAAGTGATAAATTCCCTTAGTTTAGCGCAGGAGACTGCAAGGTTTTGGGTCTATCTGCCAATCTGAAGTTCCGCCCACAGGCTCAGTGAACTCTGTCCACTGGCCTGTATGGGGATGACGCGGGAAGGCGCCTCCATAAATTATACCTCTATGGGTGAAGCATAATAGTAGTAATAGCAATAGTAGTAGTAGTAGCAGCAGCAGCATATGTAATAGCAGTAGTGCAGTGGTTGCACAACAAAAGGCAGCAATTTCATTTATTAACATGCTTTTCTATGTAAATATAAATGTCTACATGAATAGTTTCATTGATATCAGAACAATAATTATGTGTACTTACCTTCTCTCCAGACACTGAGTTGGATGAATTTGGTGCAGGTGATTTGATCCGTTTTACTTATTTTCCAATTCTGTCGAATTCGTCTGGTTCAATTTACTTACCCTCGACAATAACGGACTTGATGTAGGCATCATATTTTTTAGAGCGCACCAGATTGACTGCAAGTGGTGTTAGTGAATTTATTTTTCTTTTCTTCTTCTTTTACTTGTAATTTCACATAAAAAAAAAACATGTTAATAACTTTCTCGGAGGTTTTACTTAATCTGACTTTTACAAGATGCTTTCAGACAGCCTGAGCTGTTCAGCATTACATAACTTCTGACTAATGATTTCACGGAGAGAAGAGTAACCGTATATACGTATAATGAATAAAGGGGACAGCATACAACATCAGAGCAGAGTAGACAAATGGAAGGCAGTGTACCTTGCATCCCAGCATGTCATCTTTTGAAAAAAAGAACCCACAGCTTTGCTGGGAGAAATTTATTTCAGCCCCAGCTGAGAGTGAGAAACAGTGAATATAAATTTTACATTTCATCTCTTAGAAAGTGTGTTATTCACACCATGTTATAAGCCCAAGAAATCCGTTTTGTACCACGAGATATATGTACCATATGCGTTCATGCCATATATTGAGAATTTAACAACCTTGATAGCACTATTTGGTGAAAGTGACAGTTATGCAACATGAGTTGCATAACTGTCAGTGGGAAGCGAGAGAGCTTCAAAAGCTCGTTGAATTGGCCCTTGAAATGGGACTTGAAGACGTAAAGGATATGCGAGATTTGATGACTGAACAGCAAGATCCATCCAATGCAGAGAGGAAGAGAGAAGGAAAAGCAGCAAAAGAAGAGAGGACAGAACTTATGAAGAAAAAGGTAAGAGAAGAAGCAAGACAAGAATCATAGAGTAGGAAAGAGGAAGGAAGACAGTGAGAAGAAATGCAGTGGAACAAATAATAGGATTCAACGCCCAAGTTAATAAAGCATATTGCTGCTTTATTGGTATAAACAGACTTACAGCTGTAAGAGCTTAGATGTCATGTTTACCGTAGTCGAAAAATGCGCCTTGCCCTTCTGTTTACATTCTCAGAACATTAGCATATATTCGGAAAAAATCTGTCTACAATCAACTTGCACATAAATCCCTGTGACAAATATTCCTGACAACTTTATGAATCATCATAGAAAATGTCATTACTGTCAAGGTGGCCTAAAATATATTTCCGACACCCTTCTCACGGTGAATGTTTTCGGAAAGAACACAATCCTAACTTCTCTATGAGTCGTACAAATTTCTCAAACCCCAAACTATTAGTAAAAATGTCTGCCAATATATCTATCGATGGACATCTGACCTTTATCACTCATTTCACGAACATAATGTTATCTAACATCAGTGGGTTTTGTTTTGCGATGATCTGTGTGATTTTTGGTGAGACAAATAGCAGCTTGATTATCTTCATCAATGACAATAGGTGCACTAACATCACCCTTAAATTATTTAACAAATGTTTTAACCATGCAGCTTATTGAGCAGCACCAGCCGAAGCAACATATTCTGCCTCTGCAGTTGTCAAAGCAACACAAGATTGTTTATTAGTACCTACCTCAGTTTATTAGCACCTATCCCATGATATCAAACCATTTTCCGAGAAAAAAAAACTGACGTTGATTTATGACCATCCCTGTCTCCAGCCTAGGCAGAATCAGAGTAACCAATGCATGAGCTACAACTAAGTTCATACAAAATACCAATCAAATAACTCAGATTCATGTGTACCGTTTCTAGTAGACAACTAACATCAAAAGGTGTTGATATTTATTTACAGTTTTCAAGACCAGATTTCTAATATGAAGACTGGTGTATAAAGAAGCTACCATCATCTTGCATAACACTGACACAGAGAAAATAATGTAATTCTCCTAAATCTTCCACTTGATAAAGAGCACTCCAAGCTGATTTTACCTTATTCAGAATATCAAGAGATTTACAAGCAGTAAGAAAATCATCCATATATACAGCGATGATACCTAAAACATCCTTAGAACAATAAGTATGAATACAAAAATCACTGCTTGACTGCTCAGAATTCCAACAAGCACACATAGCTTTATTCAACTTACCCACACAGCTGTTTACCATTTTCAATAAAACCTTCTGGTTGAATAATGTATAATTCTTCAAAGAATTCACCATTCAAAAAGGCAGTGGAAACATCCATCTGATGTACCTTAAGACCATGCTAAGCTGCTAAGGCCAAGGCAGTACAAGTGGGCTGAAATCTCACTACAGGAATAAAAGTCTCATCATAGTCTCCACAATCCGAGCCTTGTACAAACACACAGACTCATCTGGTCCTATTATCTTTAGAGTTGATAAGCTTCCATTGTTACTGGCAATAGCATTAATATCCCTTCACATAGCTTCTTTCCCATGTTTAGCTTCTGGACCAATTCTTCAACAGTTGTAGGTTCATTTCATTCTTCAATATAAGAGTTCACCCACCCAGTCTCTTATTCAAACAGGCGATTGTCTGTCCCTGGTAGACTGTCGAAGTTCCAGCCCTGATTTCACAGTTCTTCCTCTTCATCACCAGGAATATGAAACTGAATACACTTATCAATAGGGTCATCATGTCCTGACTCCTTCTTAAGTGATAAAAAATGCATTTCATCAAATATAAAATCTCTGCTGTGCAGAACCTTATTGACATTCAAGTTATAAAGACAATATCCTTTTGTTAAAGATGCATAAAACAGTTAAATGCACCTTTTGGATTTCAAATCAAGTTTATCTCTTTCATCCTTTGGAGCATGAACAAAGAAATACATCCAAAATTTGGGTTTGCAGTCATTCAGTACCTCATAAGGTGTGATATCCCTCAAAGCAGCAGCACAACTTCAGTTATGGAGATACACAATAGTAGACAGAGCCTCAGCCCAAAAATTCTTGGGCAAGTTTGAATCAGACAACATATATCTCAGTTTCAATTAAGGTTCCATTCATCCTTTTACCAACTCCATTTCTCTCATGAGTGTTTTTTGTTTTTCAGAATACATATCCTGGTATCTAGAACCCTCATCAATGAAAGTTACAAAAAAATATCCACTACCTAATGATTATGGGCTCAGTTTACCGCAAACATCCACCAGGACTGAAGTATGAATAAAGTAAAATATGTCATTCTGCTTGTTACTTTCTACCTCTGGAATTTGAACTCTGTTACAAACAAAAGACGATCAATACCATTAGCTTAATCTTTAGACATCAAATTCCTTAAGTTATTCATCCAAAGATGACGAAATCTGTTATACCATAATATCTCAGTTACACATGTGCAATTTCCCTATTTGGTTTTATATAGCCACTAGTTCATTTTTCACATTAAAAAATATAACTTATACCAACATAGAGATTTATTTTTCCCGCTTGTGTAATCTGAGAAATAGACATCACATTGTGAGTTAATTCTGGTACAAACAACACTTTCTTAAGAACTCAAGTTTCCACTTTGTCATCACTTGTTTGATAGCCAAAACACAATGATGGGAGTGGTCTTGAAGAGAGTAGCTGCAGACCTGGCCTGACTTAAATTGCCAATGTCAGAGAAGAGCAGAGGTACATCTTGATGGTGGAAACCTTTTCTACAAGGTGCCCAGAGGCAGTAACACTTCCTAAAATAGAAACTGGCTTGATAGTAGAGGGCCTACTTAAATGTTCAGGGTACAATTTCCCAAGGAGATGATCAGTGACCAAACAGTTTACATTTGTGGTGATGAGGAAGGTGAGACATTGGTCAACACCAAACATCTTTTTATGACCGTTATAATTTAAGATGCAATGGGTTTTATAAAAGGACCAAAGGTGTGCTAAAATCTATGCTGAAGAAGATATACCAGGAGAGACCAGGGGATTAGGAACAATATCTAACAGCAATCCTATTTGCATATGGAGAGGTACTACAGTTGAACACCAGATGATCACCATTTTAGCTATTGCATGGAAGGACTGTGAGAAGACAAATACAATGTGTTGGAGTTGATGAATCACCTAGAAGAGACATGTCAACTAGCCAGAGATAGCATTTATGCAGAACAGGAACACCAGAGGAATCACTACAATGTCAAGACTGTCAGTTCAAGATGGGAGAGAAAGTGGTAATGTTACTGCCAACAGAGGTAAACAAATTGGTGTTGTAATGGACGAAGCCTTACTAAGTCAAGAAGGTAATTAATCACATGGAATACAAGGTTGAAGTCAGCAGAAAAATTATGATTCTTCACATGAACATCTTAGCCAGCTACCACAAGAGGGAAGCAAGTGAATCACCAGTTGCTGTTGTCATAGAAGAAAATCCCTATGTGTGACCATCATTGAGAAGGAAAATGATGAAGACTGCATAATCCCAGATGAGGACTGGTTGGCATTTTAACTACAGAAGGAAGAAGATTTATACCGAGAGGTCAACATCGGGGGTGACATAGCAGAATGCAGAAGAAGCAGATATTGCAGTTGCTCAAGGAATACCAAGACATCTTATACAGCAATCCAGGACAGATTTCAATGGAAGAAAACTGCATAAAATTGATATCAGAGCAAGGATGTCCTTTACTGTATGCTACTAGGGATCTGATCAAAGGAGAAGTCAAGGTCAGTGTTTAGGATGCTGTTCTCGAGTACTGATGGTGAGGAGAAAGAATGGATTAAACAGGTAACCATCACTTACTGCTGTAAAATTGTTGTTCTGCTGCTGGGCTAACCTTAACTAACTCTGAAAAACAGCAGGCAGAAATGTCGCCTTGCACCAACAAAACAAAAGCACAGGAAGGTAGGTATAATAAACATGCCACACAAGGCTGTTACAAAATTAAACAGAAATATGTTCCGCAATATCTCACACCTCCCTACCTGTACAAAAACAATTCAAAATTTTTTTTTCTTAACTTGCCACACACTCACTCCCCCAAAACCGACAGAGAACCCCTAGCATCAATAGAACCAATCCTGTTACGGTTACCATTTTGTCATGAACCAACTCCTGGTTAATCAGATTCTTAAAAGCAAAGTAAGGAGGGAGCAAAATAAATGACTAAAATAACCTTAAACCTATTTATCAAATATCTCTAAAACAGTTTGCATATTTACAACTGAGTTAAGGTTATAGCCAAAAGTATAATAAAAAAATCATTACAGCAGCAGCAGTTGACAATAAAGAAAAAATATAATGAAATAATAAAGCCTAACACCATTACATTATCAGGGCCATACACCTGCCCAACACCAGAGCCATACACTTGTTCAACCCCTATCACATTATGATATGAAAATATCCTTAGCCATAAGCTGTTCATCAACATAAACAATAGTGACAAACACCTGAGCCATACACTTGCTCATCAACATCAAAAATAAAGATTTAACTAGACAGCTGAGCCATACACTTGCACATCAACATCAACAATACCTGTGAAAATAATCACAGACCAACGGCAATAAACAATAATTATTAATCAGTAATCAAATAAACTGTAGCCTTCACACACATTTACAACACTCTCAGTTGTCATAAAGATGAATCCTCCTCCGACACTTATGGTTTAACCATCCTTCATCCTTGAATCATAGACAACATAAAAGTATGAACACAGCTACTTCAAGTAATAACTCCATACTGAAGAACATCAATCTTGCCCTGCAGGACAATCTCCTCAACCTGCAGCGGCCAACGGGTAACCACCACCTGTTGCTATCGAGTCCTTAACTGCCAACATTGTCTTCAACCTGTAGGACGATCACCTCCTCGACCTGCAACAGCCAACACCTGTTGCTGTACAGATGTTTTTCTGCTGTTGGGCTAACTTTAACTAACTCAGAAAAAGAGAAGATGGCAGACATCGTCTTGCACCGCAAAACAAAAGCCCAGAAGGGCAGGTATAATAAACAAGCCACAAGAGGTGCTATAAAATTAAACAGAAATACTACAATACTTTACAGATGACAAATTACGTACTAGACTTCAGCCCAGATGCCATTTTCTCCTGGATCCTACAACTTAATGCTCAGGCAAGGGAATGGAATAGGAAGACCCACATGCATTCCTGATAACAAAATCTAGGGCTGAGAACTAAAAGGGCCAATGTAAAAAAATGGCCGATTGTAGTTTAGACCGTCACTAAACTAGAAATTTATCTCTGTTTCAGTGCTATAATGGCCAATGTTATAAGTTAAGCAATCAACCAAAAAAAAAAATGCTTTCGTTTGCTGTACTTACCTGAATTTTAATAAAGGAAGCAATATTTTAAATGCCTTTTTCTGAAAACATGGTTTTATGACATTGGCCCTTCTAGTTCTCAGCCCTAGAAATTATCCCTGTCCTTACTCACCTTTGTTTGATGGACGCTTGGCCTGTTAAACACTCTGCTTGGGGGGACTATGGCATAAGTCACCATGGGACAAACCAGAGCCCCTTTGAATGTTCCTAGAACTCAGTGCTGATATAGTCAGTAATCATTATGTATACTATGATATATGTATACTATAAAAGATACCCTGGCTACAACTATAGAAAAACCAAGTATGGTAGCCATCCAAAAAGTTCCTTGTAGACATGGGCACCTTCAAGTCAATCGTCTCTGCATTGGCAGAGGCCAGATGCAAACCCTGTACTGCAGCCTCATACTATCATATGGCCACTTCTCCCTCACCCTCTACCTATTAGAGTAAAAATACCAATGGGAGTTCATCGTTGCCCACTTCCATTTGCATTTCAACCTACTGGCAGGTATCACTCACCAAAACCTTTTGGACCTAGCCTTCTTCCTGGGGACACCACTCACCACTGGCTCCAACCAGCTGTCAGTATCTTCAGTAGGCTACACAGGCCTAGACACCATCCTGCAAGAGATCCAGATGCCTTCAGAATTGAACTCACTCAAACTCCTTCCTGCGATCCTGGCAAAGCACAGCATATGATACCACATGCAAAACAACAGGCCTCTGTTTGATAAACAATCTGCCATTTGTCCATGGAAAGACTCATCACCATGAAGAATGTCTTACCTTAAAGACAACAAAATACAAGCAACACCATTTTTATTTCTACTTGCTTCATATCATTTTAATTAACATTCAAGATATAACATTGCATTGTGTATATTGATGAGTACATAAATGATATCAATTTACTGTAATTGTAAATGACAGACTCGTTTTCCCTAGCCTAGATGGTTTCAGATCCGACTTTAGCACAGTCTCCTTCTCACTATTCTCATCCAGAGAACTCCATAGGGAATACTGCTCCATCATCAGATATGCATATCCTAAAATGGAATTTCCCCAAATGAACTTTAAGATAGGAATACTTAAGTGATTTATGCTCAGAGATCCCGATGACTTCTCAGAGATTGTTTTGAACAAGATCTTGTCCAGATGAACACTTATGAAGACTGCTGTTCACGACTGTGGTTGACAAACAACAAATGTCTGACTACTATCAAACCAACAAAACAACCGAGGGCCGGTACTTAAGAACTATTACATGTATACTTACAAACTAAAACATGAAAGAATTAAACACAATGCTTTTCCTAACTAAATACAATTATAACAAAACAATATTGTCCTTTCATACAATATGCATTTCCACTTACATAAATGAGGAAAATTTGGACAAATACATTACAACTTGTGGCAAAATACAATCTCTCTTGTCGAAGTTTTAACACACTCCATACTCAAGAAAACTCATTTCTACAGTAACCACAATAATCCTGTTCTTATCAATGACTTCCTGGCTTCTGTAGCTATCTCATCAATCTTTCTGCTCAGGCTGATGCTTGGGTGAATATCCTCTTTTGCAGGATCAACCTTTTCTATCTCCTGCCACAGCTCTAGTGGGTATACCTTAATTATAATAAGTCTTATGAGCTGGCTAAGAGCCATTCTTAGAGTAGCCACTCTTGGGACCTTTTCTCGCCCCATATGTATCTCGACCACCTGGCCCAACTTCCAAATTGCTCTTTGGCCCCTCATCATGTACAAGGACTACTTCCCCTATCCTGGGCCAAGAGCTATGCATCATTCCTACTTGATGGGTCTCTCTTAGCGTTGTTAAATATTCTCACTCTCATCTTTTCCAAAGGTTTTCCCACAACCTGGATGCATACAGGAAACTTTTCTCTGTGAACTCTTTATGTCTATAAGTAGGGTCACCAGAGATCTCTTCCCAATTTATTATTTCTCTTGGGAAGGGCTTAAGCTTTCTTCCAAGAATCAAATGGTTAGGGGTAAAAATTTAAAACTTATTCAAATCCCAGGCCATGTAACGTAATGGTCTATCATTAATGATACCTTGCAGGTCCATTAATACACAGGTCAGTTCTTCAAAACTGAGTAAGGCCAGGCCTCAAACTTTTTTAGGTATGACTTCTGAAGTCCTATCAGCCTTTCCCATATAGCACCAAACCATAGTGCTCTTGCTGGAATGAACTACCGACATGGGTACTGGGAAACCTCTTCTTCTCACAAGGAACGAGCCACACAACTGGTTGTCAACTAGTTCCACATTTATGTTTCTGGTTATCGGGCATGTAAATAGGATTATATAAGCCTTCTTTGGGCTCTGTCCATTTCCCTTAACCCATACCATGTCTGTGGTATTAAAAGGTTGCTTACATTGAACCCTGAACTCAGGTAATGGAGGAATCTCACTGGTCTTATATGGCCTCTCCTGTGTTCTCCTACAAATAATACAGTGGTGTAATATACTGATCTGTGGGATCCAGAACTCCTGCCTGACACTCACCACAGTTACATTTACACCCATAAGAGTGTTAGCCTCATGATGTTCTTTAATAATTATCCAAGTAACATAGCAATTCTTTCGCAATAGTATTGGAAATTTAATAGCTTCAGGTAACTGCACGTGCTCTAGTCTACCCTTACACTTTATTACCCCGTTGTCCAGGTAAAGATTCAGCTGTTGTATGAGAGCTAGTTTTGATTTTTTCTTAACCCCTTCATCAAACCCTTGGAAAAATTCCTTTTGCTAAAGGACAATAGTCTTATTCTTTGCCTCTTGGAGTTCTTCCAAGGTCAGTTCTCCAGTTACTTTCACATTGCTTAAACACCTATAATTACTCAAAAATCGTAGGATCCGTTTTGTTGTCCTATGGACCTTTTTAACCTTGCTGAACCTTTCCCAGTTCAGCAAATAAGTATCACCATTCAGGTTGGCCCCTACAGCATTGACCAAAATGTTCTCTTCCCTACTCTGTACAAGTGATTCACTCACCCATGACCTATCCATTGGCCAAGAGGAATTTTTAACCAAGTGGGTCCCTCCCACTAGAAAGAACTATCCAAGATCATTTCTGTCCTTTTTCCCCATGTCAGCTGATCACTGGGATTATCATCCATAGGTACATAAAACAAGACCACCTCTGGAATTAAAAAGTTTATTTCCTGTGCCCTATTTTTCACAATTACTGGTAGAACATATTTCGATACAAGCCAGCTTAGGGTGACTTTACTGTTCAATCAAACAAACAGCTCTACTAACCCTATCCTTCTCGAAGGATTCTTTAATAAAATTTGGCCATTAATGTTACCAGCAACAATGCCATCAACTCAAGCTTTGGAACAGTCATTTCTTTAATGGGCACTACTCTTGCCTTTGCTATCATTAAATGAGAGTTTTCTTTCTTAACTCTACTATATGCTACACAACTACACAACCATATGCTGACTCACTGGCATTGCAGAATATTTATGAGGTGTCCCCCTCTCCTCGGCTATTATTCCTAGGAAAGTAAATCTCAGGACATTTCTCTAAGTCTTCAGATAACTTAACCCATTGCTTCTGTAATGGGTCCAGGAGTTGATTATCCCAATCCAACTGTTGCTTCCACAAATTCTGCAAGTCTATCCTTGTCCTAATAGTACTCCCTATGGACTAGTCTGACTGGCCTTATTTATCCTAGTAGGATGTAATGTCAAGGTATCTCTCTTTTTGTCTCAATCTAGACCTTAGACCTTATGAGTTGTTTGCTCTTTGGCATTAACCCCATATGGTCTACCTATGGTTTGTAACGAGTCATTATTACTTGTCCATTCCTTTCGGTAAAAAATGGACAAGTGCAAATATCTTATTTGCTTCAGAGAAAAAATTTACCAGTTCATCATCATTGCTGGTGAACTATAGGTTATCTAAATATAGTCCTCTTTTTATCCTTTCTACATCACCTTCCACTATGGATAAGGGGTTCTTAATTGTTGCATTCAACAGAAAGGGAGAACATGTAGCTCCAAATAAAACAACTCGGAACCTATACACCAACAATCTACTGTTAGGGTCTGTTGGATCTTCCAACCATAAAATCTGGTATAGTTCCTATCCTCTTCTCTTAGTTGCACCATTAAAAATGCCTTTTGCACTAAACTGCAGCACAACTTTGAGTAGGTTGGCTGTTATATGTGGTCTTTGTCCACATATAATCATGCAAGCTTAACTCATTTTTCCCTCGTCTTACCAAACAGTCAAATACTACCCTAGGGGTTGTTGCACTGTCTTTTTTAACACAACGATGTGCCAAAAAATGACAGTCTTCATCAGTTTTAAAATGTTCCTCTTTTTATGAACTTCTTATCTTCCTGTTCCTTCAAGATTTTCTTATAGTGTTCTAGATACTGAGTGTCCTTCTGAAATTTGACACACTGTTGCTTTAATCTATTCAAACCCAACAAAGTTGTTGGTTAATCTATTTCTATTGCCATTCCAAGGCAATGCCAATAAATAATATTTGTCAATTTCAGAATAGGCTACAGTACTCTCATAGTTCACCACTTCCTTCTTTCCTTGTTCCGTTATCTCACTGCAGCTATTACCTAAGTGATCTAAACTCAAGCAAGTTTCAAGATCTTCTCTTGGTTCTTTTATCAAGATCTTCCTTTGGTTCCTTTAAAAGAGTAACACCTTCAATCATAGTTTCATTATATGTTTCTACTGCCAGTTTTAAAATAGAAACACGAGTCTTCTTGGTGGGAGAACTACAGGTTCCAGGTACCATATAACCAAATATGGTTGGTAGCAATACTAAATTCTCAAATTTCCTAAATCCTGGATGTAGTGTTGTACACACTGTCAAACACTATCACCAACTCTATATGCGATTGTTTTTTTTTATGGGTATATCAAAATCTGTATCAACCAAGCTGATTTCCGTTTTACATAACAATCTTAAATTCTTCTTAACGTCGAATTTCTTTTTATACTCTGGTAGCTAGTCCATCAATATACAGTCCATATGAATCAATCTACCCTGGTGAGGTACAAACAGCATTTCACCTCTCATACTCTTTGACTGGTTTGGAAATCAACCTCTCAATGATATGTTCTCAACTCCCTTCTCTTAAAATGGAATCCTTCAAGAGCAGTTCTCTTGATGAAAGATTTCTCGGCACAGATATCCAACAGCTCTCTCTTTCGCACAATGCGACCTCTTTTATCTTTTAGGGTTGCTGTGACTGTAGGTAAGATCGACTACTTAGTCTTCTTATTTCCCTGTGCGATACTTGTCAGAGAGAGCATTCCAACTTGTGCCCCATCTTCCTCGGTTGGTCCTGATTGCATATAACCTTATGATGTCTAACAGTGCAACCATTATTACATCACAATCGGAACTGAAATGTTTACTGGAACAGTATACAAAACAGTGTTGCAAATTAAACCCTCACAACTGGGTTTCTACTGGCTTGCCTGATGTTATTGGCAAGATGGCCTAGCCTATAGCACAGAAGTGAAGACTGGCAAATTTTACACTATTCTATTATAAAAATAGATATATATTTCATGACTACACTTACAATTGATAAAAAATGCGATTCATCAACATACAAATGCTATACTGGACCTCAATCAAAGACGAAGTGATTCTTAACAGATCCATAACTGGCTCAATCTCAACAATCACTAAATGATAGAAAAATCACAAAAAAGAAAATACGAGTCAGGGAATGATACTCATCTTAACACTTTTCAGTTAATCAAAATGATTTACACAACATGAAGAAATATTGAACCAAGTACACAAGTTACAATTCATGATAAGTTGCAGATCTGACTGCAAACACGGGAGCTCTAGAAAAACGCGGCTCACCTCTCAAATGTTTTGCAAAGGAAGGATGAGCAATTTCGCAGGTGACGCTATCTACAATAGCCAGTTAGGCAGTTTCGAATTCAAGTACCACCCAATAATTTGTTGATGTAGCAGTTTCAATACAAAACACATAAAATAAAATACGAACGAAGTTCCCACGACTCTGTCAAAGGAAGATTCAAAAGCATACATAAATACATCATACATCGCCCCTGCCACCAGCTTTCATCTTCATTACTTCAGATTCGGGACGCAGCAGATTTAAGTCCAGAGAAAATGGTGCACACATTTTTCACGACGTACAGACCAAGATTTTTAAGTTTTTCTCCCTTTCATCCTCTGGTTACATGAGTCTTACAATAGGTCCGTATATGATTGCCTCCACAAAGTGCACATCCCTTAACCTGGTTTACCTTGGCTTTGTTTATATTTTTAGGCTCCACTGTATTTTATTTTTTTATTTTTTTTTTTTTTTTTTGTTTCACAGACTTCCCTTGTCCTACTATGAAAGTAGATACTATAGTTAAGGGGTTAGCTTTCACTGGTACAATCAATATAAAAGCCATCAAATTGTGTATTGCCTCTTCAAGATATATTTTGGTGTCAAATTTAAGCCAGTCTTCCCCACACCGTTTTATTATTTTACTTACACTACTGGGTAGTTTGGTGTAGAGCAAGATGGTATACAATTCGTTCATTTCCAACTGCTCACTCTCCAATGATGTTATGCAGCATTCAAATTGCGCTCTGAATCTTTGTTGCATCTCTGCATCTACGTTAGGAGTCTCAGTCTGGAGTAGTTTTTTGACTAAACACAACTTCATTTCGTCTTCCCTGCCATAGGTTTCTTTTAACAAATTTACTGCTTGTAAATATTTATCTCCCTCTAATTTAAGACCAGATATCAATTCCAAAGCCTCACGTTCCAATAAGCCCTTCAGATAAGAAAGCTTTTGTATAGTTTCAAAGTCAGTACGTACATCACCATCGAAATGTTTGAAGTCTAATTTAGGCTGCTTTATAGTAGCTTCGACAGGCAATATTGGTGCACTAGGTTCACTTCTTACAGCTATAAGACTCGTAATGGAGGAGTTTAATCTATGGATTTCAGTGCCTATCTTTAGCTTATGATATCTTCTGTACCAATAGTGGTTTCAACCTTCTTTGACCAATTAGTTATCACAGATTTAAAACCCTCTCGTCGCCTCTTTAATTCCTTTATGTCAGACATCTTAAACTATTTTTACAAACACCAAAGTATACATGTTTTATTACTAAAAAAAAAAAAAATATGAATTGTTAGCCAAAAAATTTACTGAAATCAAAGAAGCAGTAACTTTTTTGGATTATACATGTCATCTAATATTTCTTTGCAAAATTACGATCAAAACTGACGTACTATACTATCATAAAAAATGAGAACTAAAAACAACAGGAACACCCTGGGTATATCTACGAGCAAATGTATAATAAGACATCATGTGAGGGAGAGAAGCAGTACGTGCTCCCTTGTACCTAAGATCACAATCAGCTCATGAGCCGCCTGCTTCTTGATTTTACCCAGTCTAAAAGTTGCCTTTAGTGAATTTATGTGCTATAGAAGTAATGGAAACTCTTTCCCTACATTATTCCTTCAAATCAATAGTGCAATATTATGTTCATTTGAGTGGATCCATCCATTAAGGGTTCAAGAGGCATGGCCAAAATTAAATATATTTGCTATAGCGGAATATATCTTTGTATTGACTGACAGTTTTTATATTTTCAGTATTAAAACTTGTATAATTTAGTGTTGGTAAAAATAGTTTAAGATGTATGACCTAAAGGAATTAGAGAGACGAGGGGGTTTTAAGTCTGTGAAGGTTGAAACCACTATTGGTACAGAAGATATCAATATTATTTCTTCAATAAAAGACTCCTTGAATAAATATTTATAGAAAATCCAGCAATTGGCCTATGAAATACGGTGGTACCTCGGTTTTCGTACGTAATATGTTCCGAAACCTTCCACGAAAAAACCAAAGCAATAATTCCCATAAAGGAATAATGTAAATAGAATTAAAGCGTTCTAGACCCCCCAAAATATTAACAAAAATGCATTTTTACAAGGAATAAACACTGTTTTAAAAACAGAAAAGAATAAGAAATAAAAAAACATAAATGAATAATGAAATGAATAATGAACATTTAACATCACTCTTACCTTTATGGAAGACTCTTGTTAGTGTATGGGAAACAGAGAGGATGGAAGAGGGAGGAGAAAAAGTTACTGTTTGGATGGGGAATCCCCCTCCAGAAGGACTTCAGGTATCATGAATGCTTCTGGAGTTACTTCTCTAAGTCTTTTAGTGGCACTGTCTGATGTTACGTCCCACTTCATTTTTTACTGACACTAGGATCAGCTTGAGTCACTGGACCTCTGCCGAATAACAAAACTGTCCAAAGACATTTGTTTCCATGTCTCTGTAAAATCTGCCTGAAATGGTACAAAGCGTTGTCATTAAATATGTTAGCAACACGGATTACAACGTCTTTGTTTGGGTGATGTTTTTCTCAATAAAATTTTGCAAATCACTCCACTTTGCAAACATTTCTATGCTCACGGAAGTAGGCATAGTATCTCCTCTCTCTTCCTCCTCTGCCTTCTGTTGCTATTTTTGCTGAATGTCTTGCAGCTCCTCACTGGTTAGCTCTTCCCTGTGGGCATCCACTAGCTCATCCACTTCCTCGCCACTCACATCCAAGGCCATGGACTTCCCCAGAGACATGATAGATTCCACAACAGGCGTAGGGTCATCGGGGTCAGCCTCGAACTCCTCGAAATCCTTTTCGAGGTAACACTGGCCACAATTTTCTCCAAGCAGAGTTCTTGGATCGGGAAGTCACTCCCTGCCAAACCTTGGCTATAAGTCTTATGCAATTAAAAATGTTGAAGAGTTCTTTTCAGAGCTCTCTTAGGGTCAGTTCAGTGTCTGTGGTCACTTCGAAGCACCTTTGAAACAGTGCCTTAGTGTACAGTTTCTTGAAGTTCAAGATTATTTATGGTATTAGGGGACAAGAACTTCACAGTGATGAATTTAGATTCATCCAACAACTGGTCTTCCAAGCCAAGAGGATGCGCAGGAGCATTGACCATTACCAGGAGGCACTTGAGGGGCAATTGATTTTACTGGCCTTCCACATCACAGGCAATTTATTCTTGATGGCATTGTTCTTCTTAAACACTCAGGGAGTTTCAGTGATACACCATTAGGGTTTTCACTTTGAAATCCCCACTGGCGTTTCCACAGAGCAAGAGAGTTAGCCTGCCTTTCATAGGCTTGTGCCCTGGCAATGAACTTTCCTCCTGTGTGATGTGGCATTTTTTCTTCCAGAACAAGCCTGTCTCATCGCAACTGAAGACCTGTTGTGGGAGGAATCCTTCAGCCTCAAGATACTCCTTGAATTCTCTAATGAATTCTTCGGCCGCATGTTTATCTGAGCTTGCAGCCTTCCCATGTCATACAGCACTATGGCCTTCCCATGCCGTACAACACTATGGATGCCATACAGGAATCCATAGTGTCACATGGCATGGGGAAGCTGTACAACACTATGCCGTACGGCCTCCTCATGCTGTACAACAATACGGATGCCTGTACATTTTCTAAATTTTTCAAACCAGCCTCTTACTTAAATCGCTATGCATCAACCTTGCTTTCTTGCAAATAATTGCTTCAGACACACTCTACCCACTAACTGTTTTTCATTGATCCACACCAATAACAGCTTTTCAACGTCTTCCAGTAGCTGCGATCTCTGCTTAGATAGCGACATGACCCCTTTTGCAACATCAGCTGCCTTTTTTTTTCTTTCTTTGCAAGGATAGAGCTGATTGTAGACACAGATTTGCCATACATCCTGGCGAGATCAGAAACACGTGTCCCACTTTCATACTTTGCTACAAGTTCTTTCTTAAATTCAATTTTATTCCTGGCTTTTTTTACAGAATGGGTGGCACTTGCTGCTTTCTTGGGCCCCATGATGACACTTTGCAATGAGTTTATGGCAAATTTGTTGCACAAAACACAAGGAACACGTGCAGTGATGTGGACTACTTGCGTGGAGATGCTTGTTTTATGAGAAACAAAGCCAGACTGGGTCACAGGAGAAAATAGGACTGGGCTCCGGATGGAGCATTTCTGAGTGTACGAAAACTGGGGAACCGTACAATAACAGAGACAAGTTTTTGGACAAAAAAAGTCTACGAAAACCAAAACGTACAAAATGGGATGGGTATGAATACCGAGGTTCCACTGTATTGTATCTAACGAATCCAATAGGACAGCCTGTTATAAAGTGACTTAGATGTTTTACATGGGCATGTCCTACCACAACAACTCTTCGCCCTATATGAAATACATCTAGATAGGCTGTAGCCATTTTCTCAAAAGATATTTTCTCAAGAAAAAACTGGAAAGGAAGGTTAAAATTCCCAAGAAGATACTAGCAAAGGATTAGGCTTCCATTAGGCTAGACAATGACTAACCAAATCGGTCTTACTACTGATCCATTCAGGCTAGGCTAACACATGACTATTCCTAATAAGACTGTTACCATCAGCCGGTCATGTCTTGTCCTTACCACCAAACATCACAACAATCCTCAAAATTTCGCAAACGCTAACTACGTAAATCACTGATGCAACAACCAGTCACAATAATCCATGTATTACAACTCACTTCATAATAAGTAGAGCATTCAAATCACAAGGGAACATTTAATCTGAAGTGAATTGAATCATAAATAACAAAATCATAGCCCAAGTTCTATACTACAATACCCAGATTACTATACTTACTTTAATTAATATTCAATATATGACATTGTATTGTATATTCAATGAGTTCATAAATGGTTTAGATTTACTATAATTGGGAATGATGGACTCCTTTTCCCTAGCCTAGGAGGTTTGAGATCCAGCTTTAGCAAGGTTTCCTTCTCAATATCCTTATCCAAAGAACATCATTGGAAATAATCCCCATCATCAGATATGCATATCCTAAAAAGGAATTTCCCCAAATGAACTTTAAGATAGGATCACTTAAGTGATTTAGGCTTGGAGTCCGGAGATCCCGATGACTTCTCGGAGATCGCTGAACAAGGTCTTGTCCGGATGACCATTGACCACTTAACCCTTAAACGCCTATTGGACGTATCATACGTCGACTAAAATTGTCTGTCGGGTGCTTATCAGACATGCGATACGTCGACTACAAAAAGTTTTTTTAAATATTCACGGAAAAATAGTTATAGGTCTAGTATGCGAAAAATTTGAAATCACGCACCTTGAGGGATGCTGGGAGTTCACGGATCAAGCTGTTGTTTTGTTTACAAGTGTTACCCAGCCGCGCATGTGCAAATTGCTTTCCAGCAAGCATCAGCGATGCATCGTCAGAGAGCAATCTCTTGCCGCATTCATGTTTTGCAACTTTTGCGAGTGTTAAAGTATTTGTGACGTAACAGTACGTTCACAGAGAAGTCCCAACATCGTCAGGAGCGTGTCGGTAGTGATCGTGTGAGGCGAGTTTTAGACTTGGATGCTGGAGAGGGACGTGACCCAGCTTTCCAACACCGTGTTGTGCGGCCTCGTGTGGCCGAAAGTGTCCAAGGACCACATCCTGTGCCTTTTATGACCCCTAGGAAGCATCAGGGTGTCCTGAGGGGTATTCATAAACATTTGGGAGGCTTCCAACAAAAGAACATAAACAAATACTTGTTGGAGCTCGATCGAGAGCAGCTCGAAAGTCCTCATTTTGATGGCAGTTGGTCATCTAGTGATGAGGACATCATGTCCAATGTCAGTGAAGATGAATATTTGCCCCCAATGTCCGTATGGGAGCCACAGCCTGAAAGTGAGTTGGAATTTAGTGGTTTCAGTGCATTTGAGGGAGAGTGTGAGGAGGAGGAGGAGGCGCCGAGTTTTGCTGTTGGGGACGAGACAGATGGTGAAAGGGAGGGAGATGGGCCAGTGGGGGGGTTGGGAGTGCGAAGCCATGCCCAAGCAGGTTCGCGTGCATGCGCACAGGCCCATAGAAGGTCGCAACGTCGCGGCAGCCTAGGTGAAGGCCGGTCGCCCGAAAGTGATGAGGGGTGGTTGGAGGACCCCACCCCATCTAACATGCACCCATTCACGGCAGCACCTGGACTGACCGTACCTGTGCCTCTCACTGCACTGGGGCTCATTCAGCTCTTCCTGAGGCGGGAATTGCTGGAATACCCAGTTGCAGAGATGGTGGATTACGTTTGGTACTCCACATTTTTTTTGGAATGATGCCTGCTGCCAATGTCAGGCAATATTAGAGGTATCATTGGTACCCTTCAAGAGGTTCGCTAGCCAGCTGCAACATCTGGCAAGAGAGAGACAGAGTGGCGGCAGAAGGGAGATGTCTTCGTCCTCTGTTGGAAGGGGGTCTAACACATACCCATGATTACGACGAGTCATGAGCCCATCCAAGAAGAGATTGTCCAGCGGAAGAAGACACGTCGGCAGGGCCGAGTTACGTATGAGGAGTTTCGTGTCCAGCGGCCTACTGTCATTGGGCACTACAAAAGGCACATGGGAGGAGTTGATCTTTTTGATCAACTCATCCAGTATTATCCCTTCGCCAGGAGAACCAGGAGGTGGACACAGAAGCACCTCAAATACATCCTTCAGTTGGCCATCCAGAATGCCTACATCCTCTACTGTGGGTACAATTCCAACCCCCGGAGGTTGTGCCACATGCAGTTTCTCGAGGTGGCCAGGAATGCCCTCATAAACTTCAATCCTGATGAGTGGCCTTCCAACACCGCCCCCCTGCCCCGAGTTCCAGATCTGCCCCTAGAGGATAGGAGGGCCAACCTCGGTCGTTCTGCTGCTGCCGCCGCCCTTGATGTTGCCGCCCTCTCTCAGATTCCAATTTCCAGTCAGATAATGGACCCTGTGTGTTGGCTGCAGCCAGGAGACCACACACTGGACCCCCTACAAGGGCGCAGGCAGAAACTGTGCCAGGTGTGCCATATGAATGGCAGAAGAAGAGACACCCGGTACATCTGTTGCACCTGCAAGATTGCCCTTTGCAGCAAGTTGGGGGAGTGTGACCGCAAATACCAAACTGCTGTCATATATTGGAGTGCGCCGACCCAATGGATAATGGAGGGCGCAGCAGACCGCTGAAGGGCGGCCTGTCAGCAGTAAGGGCGCGTGTCTCCCTCCTCCACCTGTACCTTGTCATGTCGAGAGGAAAAAAATGCAAGACTTTTCAATGGAGGAGGGAAAAAAGAATAAAACAAAGAGTCAGGATTATGAGTGATTATTTTGCATTGATTTTATATTTAGTTTTATATTTATTACAAGTTTTTATATATCTGTATTTATTGGTGTTTTTTATATTATTTCGTTTTCTGCAAAAAAAGTTTTTCACCTGCATTCCTCTTAGTTATGTATTCATACCAGAATAAAAAAAATTATAATATATATATATATTGGTATTTTTTTGGTAAGAAAAAAATCTTACATTCTAGTGATGTTCAATCATTTACCTTCATTTTGCAACAAACGGGAAATCTCTAGCACAATATTTCGATTTATGGTGAATTTTTGAAAATAACTTTTTCCTTCTCTCCACGCGTGGTAACTCGGCTGAATATCTCAGAAATTCTTTAGTCACCTTGTCGTAATTTTTGCGCCGCTTTTTATTAGGCCTTATATAAAGTGTTATACATGAAAATGTGCGCAATTTTATGTAAAATACAACAAAAAATAACTCATGGTTGTAGCTTTTATCAGTTTTGAAATATTTTCATATAAATCAATAAATAGAAAAAATTCGACCTTCTGTCAACTTTAACTCGACTGAAATGGTCGGAAAATGTAATCATAAGCTAAAACACTTACAGTCTAGTAATATTCAATCAATTACCTTCAATTTTCAACAAACGGGAAGTCTCTAGCACAATATTTTGATTTATGGTGAATTTAAAAAAAAAAAACTTTTTTACGTCTGCACCTTACGAATTCATGCATCATTTTGTGATAACATCTTCTCTGTGTTGCTTTGATCGTTTTACAATTTGTTATATACCAAAATTATCGCAATTTAGTGTACAATACAACGAAGAAAAATTAACTCATTAGCTTTAACCGTTTTGCTCAAAGTGCGATTTGTATACAATTATATATGAAATTTTTTTTCACGCTGTCATATATTCCAGTATTTATATATGATAATGATATTTTTTTCATTTCTAATGATTGCCTACTAAACTTCAGGCAATGACAAAAAAATGAGCCAAAAATGAACTCTTAATCTTAAAAACTAAGTGTACTGTAATTTTTGGAAAAAACTTTTTTTCCGCTTCGGCGCTAACTCCCAAACGCTGCCGGCATACGAGACACTTTGGGAAATAGCGGCTCGGC
>NC_087203.1:52279153-52329153 GCF_015104395.2 Macrobrachium nipponense | reverse complement strand
TCTTCCTCTTGTGGAGGAACCACAACCATTTCTTGTGTTGCCCGAACTTGAAAATTCCATGGTTCCCATCCAAGAGCTTCCTGCACTCACCTCGTAGAAGTGTTGTAGATCTGTCTGTTGAATCCCAGAAACCATTCTAAGTCGACTCCACACGAGCCATAGAAGATTTTGTTATCCCTTGTAGTAGTAGCGAGTCGGTGACCTCATCGCCAATGGTGAAGACCCTACACCCAGCGCAATAGATCCTGAAGTTGTTCTCATTGACACCACTTGGTATGTCTGGCAATTTTCTTCAGTCATCATGTTTCAGTGTTTCATCATGAGCAGGATCTAATTCATACCCTGACAAGTCTATGTTCTGAAACAAAAATCCCACTTACGCACGTGTATATGTCATGAGCTAACACACCCAGCCTCATAGACAATCACTGAGGATTGAAATTCCTCACCCAAAATGAACATGGTCTCTATCTAATGACCCCTTAAAAGTACTTAAAAAAAAGGCTTTTTATCACTACTGGTACCTCGACAAGGAACCCCTTATCTGACAAGTATACCTTAAAAATCCCGTAATATCTGTACAATTGATCCCCATTAAATAGGATGTTTCAACCCCATTCATATGTATTTCAAAAATAAATTCTTCAACACTCCTAGAAGCAACACATTACCCCCCTCCCCCCTAAAAAAAACATCCATGCAAAAAAACCATTAATATCACTTAACCCGGTTTCAGGTTTCCTCTAATAAAAATTTAGGTTCTTTCACAGCATTAACAAACGTAGTTTGCACCATACAAAAAACTACTGTCACAACCAAGTCCCCCGGATCTCTTTTACTGTTAGTTGCAATCTCTGCATGACCCCCTTAATTCCTCATAACGGAACGTCATCACCTATAACTCTAGAAAGAAGAAAAAACCTATGAGTATCCAAACTCCAAATGAAAACATCACAATAGTCCCATTTAGGTCACCACCAAACAACCTATTATTCCAAAATCAATAAACACCCATAGTCCTCTGTCTAACTAACCTCATAAGACCCCAAAGTCACCATTAACCCAGAACATTTTTTGTAGTTGTCATCACTGGCTCCCGCGGAGATAGAACGAGATTTCATAATTTGGGAGCCATCACTTTTGAGATGGCGTGATGTTGAAGACTGCTAGGGCATGGAGGTCGCACGTGTTTGCACATGGGTGGAAGTAACTACACTTCTGATCTGGTCTTAGTTATATCTCATGGTTGGGACCATTAGCTGTACGTATATGAGTGCGCCGGTATCTGTTCCACTTTATAATATGGGAGATGAGGGATAACTGGGCACTACTCGATGGCCACTGCTGGTAGTTTGTTTGGACTTGTCTTTTTTCTTGGTGCGTGTGTTTGCGTGGAATGGTAAGCATACTCACATTTTGTGCCCTAGTATATATTAAACATTTGTTTCACAGATGTTATCTTTCTTATATGATTTTTTTATTATTATTTTTCTGATTCTATTTGCAATTCATTTATGTGGGATTCCTGCTTCTCAGATGGATCTGGTAATCCACATAATGGAGTGGTGCTAATTGCAGGGGAGATAGCAATGATTTTTAATTTTCTATCTTTGTTATGACTGGTGTTTAGTTATTGGAGAGAAAGTGGGATGTGGGCGGGTTTTATCCAACCCCAGTTTTATTTTGGTTTCCTACTTTGAGTTATACCTTTTATGTTGGTGTGATATTTGGGGTTTTCATCGTGTTGTATTTAGAAGCTAGAGTTTCAGAATTTGACTTAATTGGTTACTTATTTGTTTTTACAAATAAAGCCTGTTTTGATAATTCTGGATCTGAATCAATGACCATAGGTAATTATGGTTCGTGAGTGCATTTGAGTTGCGAGAGAGAGAGAGAAAGAGAGAGAGATGACGGCTGAGAGAGAAAAAGAGAAAGAGGGGGGATACTTCGACATTTCCATAGTGCCCCGCCCAAGTTAACGTCACCAAGATACCTCAAAGAGTTAAGTTTTACCTGTTGCGACCTTCCCGAGGTCGTAACGCACACAGTCACACACACACACACACACACACATACGGTCAATGTGGGTCGTAAATGGCAGGGCCAAACTGTTCACACAAGCCATAGCCTACCTGGTGAGGTACGACGTAATTAGCCCGTTAGTGGCGTGGGTGCTTTCTAAGGAAGGAGCTTTCAGAAGCCTAAACGTTGTCGCCATATGGTTTCGTTAAAGGCTTCTGAAGGTAAGCATAGCTGTAGTGGGTCGGTTAATGGTGAGGCCAAAACCGTGACCCGCACACAGATGGAGAAGAATTTGTGTTTCTTAGCAGTCAATAAAATGGTAATAACAAAGGACATAATGTACATACACTGATGAATTATATATTGGCGGAAAGGCCAGGAAATTCTACATACAAACGTATACATGTGATTTTTGCTGCTTAGCTAGATGAAATACAGGATTGTGATTAGTGAGTAACGAAGATCTTGACACAGGTCTTTACATTCTACATGAGATACAAGATTGTGCGTGATTAGTAGGTAAAGAAGGTCTTTACACTGTCGTCACACCATCTAGGTTATTAACGACATAATAAAACTGAATACGAAACTAAACAAATTTTTCTTAAGGGAGTTTCACATGAGACGTCTATATATATATATATATAATATATATATATATATATATATATATATATATATATATATATATATATATATATATATATATATATATAGTATGTGTGTGTATATATGTGTATATATATTATATATATATATATATATATATATATATATATATATCTATATATATATATATATATATATATAATATATATAAAATCATACCTGTAACATGTATCAATTATACACATACATACATACTGCATATGTAAATTATCTAAATCTTGTTGAGGAGGCCTGTCTCCCTAACAAAGATATATAACTGCTGTGTATTACAATCCCCCCGAGGATCGTAACAAGGATAAAGTGTCCATCACTGTTACATCCCCAAGAGAGAAACTTATATCTTAGATCCCAAGACTGGGACATTCAACCAGCAAATGTTTCACAGTGCAGGGTACAATACAGTCATCGCAGAATGGAAGGTTTTCACCTGACATCAAGAACCCATGAGTCAGTCCAATCCTTAGCCTGTACAACAAGTCCAGTCTTCTTGGCATATAGGGATATGACCAAGGAGATACTGATGATGTAATACTGTGCAGGGTTTGGTTTGTTTCAATATTTGCTCAAAGTGACTACCGGTATACTTCATTCTATGACCTACAAGAGGAAATATATCCCTAAGGTAGTAGGCATCTCCTAGGTGACAGTTGACTTAGCAAGTTGATCAACTCATTTGTTCCTATAAACCCCAACATGGGAAGGCATCCATCAGAAATTTACTTCTTTTTGCTTACAGCAGCCATTACATAAACTAAAATCAATGAGTGTAAAAGGATAAAAGATTCTAATGAGTGAAAAACACTGATTGAGTCACAATAAATAGTAAAACTGTTTCCCATGAGTTAAAATTTACTTTACGGCCTATGAAATTGCATGCAGCTCTGCTGTAAAAATAGATTCAGCTGATGATAATCTCCCATTTCTTTCTACATCAGAAAAAACCACTCCAAAGCCAACACCAGCATCTGACTTTGAGCCACATGTTTAAACTGGAACATAACATGTGCGGTGGAATTATCTAAAAATATTGATCACATTGCCTCATTGGGATTTCTCCTTGCATCAAATTGAAATATTCACAGCATTTTATCCCTGGACGGTTCAGGGGTTTGGGGTGGAACTAATCGAAGATCTACCTAGTAAAGTCTCCACCCTTGAAATGTAAAGTTGACTGATTATACATTTTACTCTAAAAGCAAAGGGTTGTGGTTGCTTGGGGTGATCTTCATATTATTGACAATGCCTTTCATTTCTGTTACAAATGCTGGTTACGGACTTAGGGAGCCTGAAATAAGCAACAGCTCCAAACCAGCAGATGCTGCTATTGAAGAGCCAGAGGAATTTCACCAGTGTCTACAAACATGATCTCAGTGGGAGATGACTCAAATGCTCCTGTAGCCAATCTTGCTCCTCCACGATGAACTGAATTAAGCATTTTAAGGATATGTAATAGGTTTTGTTGAAGTGTACAATTCACACCCAAAAGTAAATTTTGAAAAGACCAAAGCTGTATATAGTCCCAACATCTGAGTTCAGTCAACACCCAAAGAAGTATGGGACAACTTTCAGCACATTCATTGCTTTGAGGCATTTTGCCTTAATATATTTCAGATTTGGAATCCAAGTCAGCTCGCTACAAAAAAAATCAGCTCAAAAAACCTTGTTTCACCAACACATGGAATTCTCTGCCCAAGTATGAACAGATCTGGATTAGGATGAAGTCCTACTAAATGGCAAAAGTACATGGTTACCATTTTACTAGCCAAAAACCTAAAACCATTCATCTCAGACCACTTTACTATACTATCAGTGCAGAGTTGAAAGGTCATCTAGGGGAATTATTTTGTGTACACCATTGATTGCTAAGGTGAACAAGGTTATACTTAGAACACTTCCTTGTAACACTTATTCTTTGTCTAATATATATCTGATGTTGTTGCTCCAACTTGAACCTGAAATAGCCTATGCGTGGTTGAATATCTTTATTCCACAAGCAGATACAAAGATTCAGATATGCTTTCTGGATGAGGGCAAGGTACATACAGAGATATAATTGTTACTGTTATTATTATTATTATTATTAATCTACAAAATTCACTAGTAAATAAACAGTAAGAGTAATTATTGAACAGACGTCTTAGAATAAGAGAGAGAGAAAAAATAGCAACAAAACAAAACAAAAAACAACAAATAATTGGGAATGTTAGCCAGTACATAATGACATGCTTTGACAACCTGTTTCATCATAAGAAAATTAACTTTGTTTCAACATAAGATAATCTCTTTAACATACAAAATTATCAATTGATGCCAGTATTTAATATTTAAAACCTGTCTTCCATGCAGGTTTGGATTTATTTCTTACAGGGTGAGATGGCAAAGTGGGTGTGGGCAGTGTGGTGGGCGTGGGCATAATTGTCTGCCAGTAGCGTGTTGCCCTGGGGACTTATTCACCCTAGAGTGGGTTAAGGTACTGGAGGACAGTGAAGGATAGTGATGATAGTGAGGTTTGGGCATACTAATAGGAAGAGTCTAGCCTTCTGCTGGAGGATGATGAAACCTATCCTTTCCTTACTCTAGTCTGTAATTGCTACCGTAGGGTGGGCCTCATCATAGTATGCAAGGGCTTCTTTGGCCAGCTGGCATATAGCATCCTGTGCTTGTTCAAATCTTGTCTGTAGTTGATCACCCCAACTGACATGCTTCCCTGCAGGTTTCTTTAGTTCTCTGAAAGGGGCCATGATGGGTGCTGCTGCGAGAAATGATGCCAGCTGGTTCACAAAACCATGTCTTGACCTGATGTCATTAATAATTGGGTTTGCTGGCATGAGAAGTTCTTGATGGCTGCTAAGTTTTCTTCAGTGGGTTTATAGAGGTCCCATCCCAAATGAAACCCAATAAAATCTACTTCTCTTCTGCAGAATTGAAATTTTTCAGGCTTAAGTGTGA
The DNA here is from genome assembly GCF_015104395.2 of Macrobrachium nipponense. Taxonomy (NCBI): domain Eukaryota; kingdom Metazoa; phylum Arthropoda; class Malacostraca; order Decapoda; family Palaemonidae; genus Macrobrachium; species Macrobrachium nipponense. The sequence continues at coordinate 52,323,513 of NC_087203.1, read as the reverse complement.
TAGCTTTTCTTGCACACATTGGCAGGAAGTCATAGGTGGGCCAAAATCCGCATATACAATTGCATCATAGAGAAGGGTATTGTTGACGCACTTGTATTTTTGGGGTACCTCGTAGACAGATCATTGAATTGACGCTCGTAGGCATCCAAGGGAGACCAGTGGCCCATGGGTTTCCTGTGGTAATGGTAACATCCCAAAGGTGTGATGAAGGTTACTACCTTCATCACAGTTCTACTGGATGAAATCCCTAATAAGTGTCTGTGACAGTCTTGAAGGAATTTGACAGGACTCCCGATACCATATCAAAGATCACAGGCATATGGTGCAACTATTTCATGCAGCATGCATTAGGTTGCTAGTAATCGATGGTGTGTTGGGGGCTGGCCAGACTTCTTGGCTAATACCACCAAACGATCTCACCATTCTGTTGCCTCTCAAGGGGGAACAGGTTGCAGGACCAATCTTTTTATGTCTTCATTGAGTTGGGCTTTAACTTCATCCTCCTGATGCTTAGGGATTGACGCAGAAGTGTGGCAGGCATAAGGTACTACTCCAGGGTTGAGATGGATGTGATGAGGCTTACTTTGAAGTGTTGAATGCTGAGGATGAAAGACGCTGCAATAACCATTTCTTGAGTCTTTGAACATTCTCCTCTAATGGTGGAAGAAGTACTGTTGTCAGTTTTGGAGGCATGTTGGGCATTACAGTTTGATTTGTGTCATTGAAGGCACTAAGCGCATTTACATCCAATGAGACCAAGGAAGGAGTGTGATGAGGGAATTTCTCTGGTACTAGACCCAGTTCTTTACAGGCTATTGATGAAAGGTAGTCATGTTTAGCTGTCTTCCTAAAATAAATGTCCTGCAAAGTGGAGTGCCCTTCATTCCTAATTTGGCAGGTGGTTGATCCCATGCACTTCAGGGATATGTCAGCAACATCCCTCAGGCCAGCCTAGTGTCGCAGCAGTGCAGGTTGCACATTAATCAATGACCCCCACTATACACACTTGGGCACCTTTGTCCGCCACATCTGAGGCAAATTTACCACCCTTCCCATGATCATGGTCAACCTCCACCACCGTGGGTTGATGGGTATGGTGGGCTTCAGCCACTACAACGGCTCCTGAAACATCTACAGAGGTTGCAAGTTCTTCTGTACTCTCCTTACTGCTTCTGCAATGTTCGTCATGAACCTACCTTCTGATAGCCATGGCATGTGAGGGACTTGGCTAGGCAAGAGGCCCTGTCCCAACCGTATCGACCTCCGCTATCGCTACAGCTACTGTGTGTGAAGTGCATATTACCCTTGACAGTCTGAGTCCCTGCAACTTCTGGTGCAGTATCTAAGTTGGTGTGGGTGCCAGATGTATTAGGAAAATCGGACCAAGATTTCCCACTTTAGCATCAAGATATACAGACATGATGTCAGTGCAATATGACGATATTTTCTGCTTTGAAAGGGTTCCAAAATATTGTTATAATAAGGCTTAATAGGAAGACTGATATTTCCTGGTGTGTACTTAATTATTGAGATCTTATATCATCCAGTCCAGGAGCTGATTAGCTACTTTCTACTTATGGCCGATTCAATTTCCATCATAGTAAAAGGTACATTGTATTGTTCATTCCTTGATGTATTAAAATCAATTTCTACTTGTTCCATTAGTCTTCTTTGAGCTGAATAGGGTCTGTCATATCTGGTGAAAGCTGACTTCATAGTTCTACGAGTTTCCTGGTGTTTATGAGTCCATCAGGGAAATATGCTTGAAGTTCTAGGAACTGATTGGAGACCATGAGAATATAATTCTACTGAAAAAGTCAAGAGGATCATCTATACAGGGAAAGTCACCAGACAAGTCATCTAGTGAGCGTGTTCCTGAAATGCTGCCCAATCAGCTTTACAAATGTTCCATTTAGGTAACCTAGAATATGGAGGATTTGAAGCTACATTCGTTTCTATTAGGAAATGGGGGCTAGTAAACTTGTCTTTTATCACTCTTCCATTAAAATCAATAAGGCAGTCAGCACTGCATATAGATAAATCAATTGCCAACAATGCGTCTGTTTGAATATGGAAATGTGTAGATCCCTTGTGTTTAGGATTCCCACAGTTTCACTTTCTGTGATGGAACACAGGTAGTTTCCTTTTTGACTTGTAACAATATCACCCCAAAGAGTGTTACTACTATTTTTGTCTCCCACAATAACATAGAGATGGCATAGCTGTTGAACAAGGGATTTAAATTCATCAGTAGGAAAGACTTCACTAGGTAGCAGATAGAGAGAGCATAATGCATATTCTCTTTACAAATGGATCTCCCTTATCACTTGCAGTGTAGACTGGATATTGATAGGATTTTTGAGGTGTCATTATGAATATATAAAATTACACCTCCATGGCTTCCGTTATTTATGTTATAAGGGGAATTATAGGTAGTGTGCTCTTGTCAGCTTGGACACACATTATTACTGGTCATAGTCTCCTGCAAAGCAACCTTACTTCTTCCCTTTTAACTCTTAATCCCTGACAATTCAGCTGGAGAAAATTAATGAATTCTACTTATATTTTGAGGCCATTAAACTGGAGCCCTTTTTGATTGCTTTAACTTTATTGCCTTGCTTCTGTTTTATTTCCAGAAGAGGCTGATTATTGAAGGCTGCCTTCCATTTTAAAGTCAACAATTTGCTGCTTTGTAGTGGGGGAACCTACCACAGATGGCCCAACCTCCATAGTATCATGGGCATTGGGCACACTTAATGGCATCTTCGTTAAGGAAATTTGAAGTTCAGGAGCATCAGGCAAAGCTGGAGCTGCCTGAGGAGAGGTGGAAGTGTCAGACACAAATGCTGCATCCACTGAGGTATCAGGAGACACAAGCGCCAGGTACAGATAATTCAGCCTCCAAAGAGGTTGACACACCAGGTATAACTATTGCACCTTTCAGAGAGGTGGGAGTGCCAGGTATATCCAACACTTCTTCCAAAGAGACAGGATTGCCAGAAACAACTGGCACAGTCTCTGAAGAGTCAGGAGAGCAATAAATTATTGGTGCAGCCTCGAAAGAGGCAGAAATGCCAGAAATTACTGGCGTAGCCTCCAAAGAGGCACAAGTACACGTGACCACTGATCTCTCCTTTACATTGCCAAAGGAAGCACCTCTAGTAGCATTTACATTTCTTCTTCAATTAGCAGCAATACTAGAAAATTATGTTCATGGTCTAAAATACCAGTTTAATACTTTGAGTTTTGCCTCTACAAATGAGATATGTTAAATTACCCTCAATATTTGGATTTATTTTTCCATGATATACACATCACACTATTGTGAAGAAGATAGATTGTCTTCATTATGTATACATTTTGCTTCTTTATAATATACACCATGCTCTGGTTCACTACATCTAATACAAGTGGCAGGCTTGCCTTTTATCTTCTGCCTACAAGATTCTAAGATATGACTATATTCTTGACAATAAAAACATTTCCTTGGTCTTGTGATATATTGTTTAACCTTACAACATAATCATGCTGCTTTTATTACATCGGATAAGCGGGTAGAATTAAATGGAATAATTAAATTTGAAAGTGGAGCTAAGGCTCCATTGATCTTTCTTTCAATTCTAATCACGTCACCAGTTGGAGTGCAAATATTACTCCTTTTGAATGATTCCAAAAAGTATGTACAGAGCCGTCTACTACTATAACTCCTCCAAGATCTGATAATGCTATTAATTTTTCGCTTTCTTTTGTTGAGGCTGATTCTATAGTCAGTTTTCCTCGATCTTCAAATGATATCTTAGTCTCTTGGCCATAATACTTCACATCTGTATACATTAAAAATGTCGCAATTAGCATCTTCCAGATTAAAGGTCAAATATTTATCATAAGAGGTTTCAACTATCCCTGGTCCTATTTCACATATTTTTCCAGTGAATTTCCATTTGCTCCATGCTGGAGCGTAGGATTCCAGTGTAATTACACTAGAAACTTTCCTAGCCATATCCTAACACAGGTTGCCAGAGAAGGGTGCAGGGGTCATCATCTGTGCCAAAACAATATCATTAAAGTGTCCAGGGTACTCAATACTTTATTGTTACTCATAAAGATAAAAGGGAGAAAAAAATATTCCTGAAAATCTTAAAAAGATAACATCTGCTTTTCATGGAGATTATTCTTCTACCAATGATACCCAAATAGGAGCTGATTCCAAAATGTCCATTCCCTACCCAACCCCACAAGGGATGGCACAATGCAATTTGGGTGGCTCAAGTGTATGCCAAACCCACTTACTGGGATTAAAAGTATCAAATGAATACAATAATACCCACCCTTATCATATTATAGGCAAACCAGACAGAATGTCAAGATTTCTATCCCCAGAACCAGACCACCCCTGGAATCCATGTCCAAGCTCTGCCTAATAGATAAACCCCAGTCCCAGTTATTATTATTATACCTTTTCTTATTTATCATGCCAAATAAATTTTACCAGAAGTGGAAAATTCTGCAAGACTTAACCCAAATTGATTATCTATCATAAACAGGACTCTTAGACTCAAACCAGGGAACAAATTCCAGGTGTTCAAGAGCTCCCTCACCATGTCAAGGTGATCCTAGGTCGAGGAGACTCAGTAAGCAATAGCACATTATTAATTAAGGGGAACACTGTGTATCTCTTTGGACACTCAGTAAGAAAAGGGTGTGGCCAGTCAGAGCCGTGCTATACTCTGAGATATGCAGTGCCAGGCCATGTTGCATGTCATACACTAGCTTGTTTTCCTCACCATCATTATAGCCCCCATAGGAAAGTAGTGGCATTAGTGCACTTTGTGCAGTGCACTGTAGGCATTAAATAAAGTTCTTTGCGGCATTCCTTTAGCGCCTAGCTGCACAATTTCCCTTTCAATGATGAATCACCTCATTGGTCTCAGCACTTGGCCTTTGACCCAAATTTTATATCCTTCCATCATTCAGCTATAGTGCCTCAAGATTATTTTACTTGAATCTTTTGTTGCTTTTTAGTGTAAGTCTTACATTTTTCCCACATGAGTTTGCAAATTAATAAGCAAATTTGCTCCATAAACAGAGAGTAATTCATAGAGGAGAAAGTGATGTTAGTAACAATAACAGTGAAGATACAGGTAAGATTCCCACAGATATATTCGGATTCCATTCATTTAAATCCCCATCTATATTATCGCTTTATCCGAGGGACTTTGCAAATATTGAAGACTGTGGTCAAGAGGATGATGACAGGGTATTGGTCATCATTCACTCCTTTTCTTCAGGTGTCGTTGTCTTGCTGGACACATACTGGGCAATAAAATCTACCTGCATAGGATAGTCTCTCAATAACACATAATTGATGTATACAGGATTTTTCATTAATTTTGTTTGTTTTATTAAACTTATTCTATTAATGAATCATGTTTATTCTATTACTAACAGGTTTATGTATAGACGTGTCTGCTGTGCTTGTTGCAAGAAGAATGAGGAAGAAGACAGTGCAAATGTCTCCAGAAACTTGCAAACTCCAAGGTAAGAAAGTGTGGTAAAGGACCAAATATTTTTAACTTGCTCTTCATCTTGACAAAAGAATATTACATTTAGGAATTGGGCAAAGCCTGTAATAAGGACTGAAAGTGTTGAAGATTTCTTTAAGGGATCTGTGTGAAATATTCTTCACCACTGGGCAAAGCTGGGACAATCAGACAAAACATGTTGTACCATAAAGGACTCATTTGTATCATGTACCTCTTTATACAATTTAGAAAGCTATATTCTGTTAGTGGTTTTGTATTTAAATTTTGTTCCCATTCCTCAGTTCACAATGTTGTTCATACATGACAACTTTACGTCCCTGCACTGTACAACTGAATGATTTATGTTTACTAAAACTGGCATCACAGTGTCTTGGTTAATGATACCATGCAATGTAAAAATATTCTATTTTACTTAAGCTGTATTCCCCAGAGTGGAGCGTCATTAACGAAAAAATTGGTCATTGGTTGAAGAATTCAGTACAGAGACTTCTAACGTTGAGTAACCCTCACTAGCAGGCACCCCCTCCTCACATTCCCACATACATACTACTCAGCTGGATAAGATTTTTAATAGTAGGTGCTAAATATTAAAAACGAAGCTTTACCCTTGAATAGAATCGGAATAGTGTTAGTTTCTTATTACAATCAAAATATAGGGAATAGATGTTTGACTACCACCAGTATGATGTAACTTAACCCTTCGTGATTCTGGAGGTTCAAAAGCTTATCTGCGGTAAAATATACTCCATTCTGGAATACTGCTTGAGCATGGAAATAAGTTTTGTTATTACTTGTTATCAATTTAATTATGATAGAAAATCTAGAGCATAGAAAAGCCAAATAAAGCTACAATCCTCAGAGAGAATGTCCCCGTTGCACAAGGCACTGAATTTGCTGACATAATTATTGAAGCTGTTAACTAGCAGCAGTGGGCCCGGGTAAGAGTATACCCCACTCATGTGACAGCCAACCCTCTATATTTGGATACTTTGATGATACTTCTGTGATTACTTGTGTAGATTTATTGGCATGATTAACACTGATTCAAGAAACACAAGTTTGATGCAAAAACAAAGTATGTAGGAAATGTTTCGCTTTGTCTTCAAAAGTTTGAAACCATATTAACTCCATTTATTTTTTTTTATATAGGTAGATACGGCTACCATTTCACTTGATCTTTGATGATTTGTGGAAACAACTTGATCATTCCTTTCACTGCTGCAGCTTCAAGACCTTTCTCAGCAATTGTTTTAAACTTTGTAGAGTCCAGCTAGATAAATCTTTATACAACTACTTGTGTTATACAAAGCATGATTCCAGTCACAGAACAATACGATCCATTACCAAATTAAACACATTCACTCTAACATCAACCAGGGGGTCTGAGGTGCTTCCTTCATCACTAGAAAGTTCATCTGCCATTTTTGCAAATCTTTCTTTCAATCGACAATGCATCTTCCAAAGCATCAATTTGAAATGTTCCAAGTACATTCAAATTCACCTGCAAAATCTCCTCATTACATTTCATTACAAATTCAAAAGCCTTACTGTGGATATCATCAAATGTTCTTGTCTGTTCCTTCAAGTTTTCTGTAGCCGTATCTACCTATATAAAAAAAATAAATGGAGTCAATATGGTTTCAAACTTTTGAAGACAAAGCGAAACATTTCCCTCATACTTTGTTTTTGCATCAAACTTGTGTTTCTTGAATAACTGTTAATCATGCCAATAAATCTACACAAGTAATCACAGAAGTATCATCAAAGTATCCAAATATAGTTGTTGCTGCATATGATTTCCCTGACCATCTTAGTCTCACCAATTAGCTTTAATTGTTACATTTTTTCTTGTCCTACCACTTCTATCCATACTGCCATGCACTAGTATGATGTTGTTTGTTGTTTTTGATTAAGCTGGCCTTATGCCAGCACGGGCTCTTGCTCATAGAGCAGCCCATAAACAGAACATTCTGTAGTCTCAGTTTTCACTAAATTCAAAACATGGACATGACACCAGTATTTTGTGTATTTAACATTCGAGTATGAAACTGACATCTCAAAGACTCAGACTATCACTGTATGGTAAGCAGGGGCGTAACACATGTCCCCCCCAAAGTATGAGTTAACAGGGACACAGTATACTCTGTCCCCCAAAACAATAAATATTATGTGTAGGAAACAGAAGGAACCCCGTGTATCACTTCAGTGTTTTATTACACGTCCAGTCCATGAGAGGTGTGGCTGCAAGTGAGGTGCAGACTATACATGTGGGCAACATTGGCGCCAATTGTGCTGCCCTCTTGGCAACAGACATTACACACATTCAATCATGCTGCATACCCCCTCTTAAGAATATGGCATGAAAGAATGGCATAATATTAAATGGAAATAATCAGTGATTGCAATAGGCAAATATGTATTAAATACATATATACACACAACGAACATATAGAAAAAAATCCCCATATGAAAAATTAATGGTTAATGCATAGGATACGAATGGCAGCAATATGAAAATGCATAGAAATATGTCTGCAAAAATTCATTGTAGCCAGTTTGGCTTATCAAAAACAGAAGACAAAACAAGCATGGGGGACAATAAGATATAATTTTACAATGTGGCACAAGCATGAGCATGGGTTAACACTCATTATCACCCATGACATACTCGCCTATCCACGAAGGTTGCACTGTCCGCCTTTGTGGACGAGGTGGAGTGGGTTTTGCGCATGGGAAAGTGGCTGATGACGTTGGGGGCTGCCGTTTTAGCACTTTCAGGTGCCTCCTGTTTCTAACGACGCCCGACTGCTTCCATCCAGCCTAATGAAATACTGTCGGTTTCCCTTAGACTCCACTACCAACCCAGATCAGTCCCAGGTTTTGGTTAAAGGATCCTGCACTCTTACCCTGCAGCCTACAACAAAGGGTAGAAGCTCACTGGTTCCAGCAAGTGGTAGGGTCTCCTCTTGGGACTCTGTCATTTGTAGCTCCCTCTGCTGGATTACCTCATCCCAATGTCTCTCCACCTTGTAATGCTGTCTGGGCATTGGCACTCCATCTCTGAGCTGCCTTCCAATGGCAAGTTGTGCTGGGGACTTGTCAAACCTCTTAGGAGGGGTGTTGAGGTATTGAAGAATTGCCAGAGATGCCTTGTTGCAATCGAGGCTGCCTCCTTTGCCTATATTAGACCTGATGATCAATCCTCTTGGCAGTCTTGACTGCTGCTTCAGCCCTTCCATTGGACTGGGGCTAATGGGCTGATGAAAGGCGAACCATAAACCCCCATTTTCTGAAGAATGATGTGGTCTCTTCACTAATGAGGTTTGTGCCCCCATCTGTTGAGATTAGCTCTGGTGCTCAATCTTGTGAAGTACGTCCTCAACACTGATATAATTCTTGATGACGTTGTGCCATGTGGGAAGTGTGCCTCTTCCAGCCAACCAGTGAGCCAGTCTGCATAGGCCATTTACATATGGCCCTACAACTGTAGCATGTCTACCACTATCGACTGGAATGGGTATTCTTGGGGTGGTGTGAGTACTAATGGTTCAGCAGGTTGTGATGGAGCATGTATGTCACAAGAGGCACATCCATCACTGTGGCTCTGCAGGTCACCTTCCACACCTGGCCAGTAAACTGATTGCCTAACCCTGTGGAGCATGGAGTCTACCCCCTGATGGCCTGCATGAAGGCTTGTAATGACTTGAAGGCAAAGTTCCTCTGGAATGAGCAGACATGGGCATCCTTGGTCGTAAGTGTAGACTATCAGGTCTCCTACCATAGATAACATGTCCCTAACTGAATAGAACTATAAGCAGGCCACCTCCTGTGCCTTCTGTGGGCGCCATTCATTTGCTGCAACTTTGGCTGCCAACAAATGGTATAAAGGGTCTTTAGAGGCTGCCATTTTGACACTCCTTGTCTTACTCAAGAGCAGTGGCTGAAGCAGCGACAAGGGCAGCAGTCATATCCTCTTCAAGTTCAGAGTCCTTGTCATCTGGTTTGCAATGGAGAGCAGGGAAGCGTGATAAGAAGCAGCCCAATTCCTCTTCCCTAGTAAGTATCTTACCTGGAACCTGTATTGCAGGGTTTTCTCCTTGAGACACAGGCGTCTTAGGTTCAGTATATTCTTCAGCTCTCTTTCACCCAGGAGCTTGACCAGTGGGCGGTGGCCGGTCACAATCAGTAAGTTGGGGCAGCCCAACAGGAGTAGCCTCCTTTTTGAGACACCATGTGACAGCTAAGGCCTCTCCCTCAACAGCAGCATGCCCAGCTTCAGCTTGCGAGAGGTAGCAGCTCCCACACATGACAATACACCACCCACCTTGCAGTGGAATGGGACATCAGCTGAGGTACAAGCACAGTACTGCTGCAGAATAACAAACCCGATTCCATCTCTGCTCCAGTCTGTTAGGGCTGCTGTAGGTCGGGTCTTGTCATAATATAGCAGCCCATCCTTGGCCAGCTTCCATATGGCCCCCTGTGCTTGGTGGAATCTCCCTTGTAGTTTGTTATCTCAGAAGACATTCTTGCTTGCAGACTTCTTCAGGAGGTCTCTAAAGGATTTCCATCGGTGGGGCAGTGGCAAGAAAGGGTGCCAACTGATTGACAAAGCCAAACCATGACCTGATGCCAGGGACAGAGGGGTTGTCGGGCATAGGGGATCTCCATATGGCAGCTAGCCTCTCCTCTGTGGTCCTATAGGAATCCCATCGCAGCTCAAATCCGACAATGCTCACTTCTCTTTGGCAGAAGCAGAGTTTTTCTGACTTGAGGGTTATTCCCTTTTCGGCACAGGTGTCCAAGAAATTATATGTATTCCAGAAGGCCTCTTTGATGCTGTTGTCTTACAGAAGAGTATCATCCACATACTTGTGTTTTCAGGGGATGTCCTTGATGGCGACATCAAAACTCATGGTGTAGGCATCTAAAGCTGAACAGTGTCCTATGGGCATTCTTCTGTACCGATAATGCCCCCAGGGAGTGATAAAGGTCGTGTCTGAGGTTCTCTTAATCTAACTCCACCTGATGGAAGCCCCAGTGTGCATCTGCCACTGTCCTGAAGGGATGTAAAGGCACCCCTGAGATCATGTCAAAAGGAGCAAGGATGTGACGCGTCTCTCTCCTGTAGGCGGCATTGAGGTGTTGAAAGTCCACAGTGCGGCAGGGCTAACCCAATTTCTTGGTAACAATGACCATCCTCACACACCATTCTGTTGCTTCACCAGTTGGTACCTCCTCAATGATGCCTTTCTTAACGTCCTGGTCCAACTGCGTCTTCTCTCCTGACCCCCAATGTTTTGGCACTGATGCTGCAGTGTGGCATGCATAGGGGGTTGCCCCTGGCAGTAGATGAATATGGTGCTGCTTGCCCTCCATGACAGGGAGGGGCTCCCTTTCTGTATTGAATGTCGATGACGAAAAATAGCGCAAGAACCACTGCTCCAACTTTGGGACGTTCTCCCCCACTGGTGGGAAGGGCTGGGATGAGGGCTTAGGCAGGGACTACCAAATGGGTGTGGGTACCTCATGCTCCAGTGCAAGGTAAGTGGTAGGGAAGTGGTAGGGAAAGGATTGAGGCCAAGTCCTTACAAGCAGCCAGTGAAAGAAAGAATGACCTTGCAGACTTGATGAGGTACACGTCTTGGATGGTTGTCCTGTAACCGTATTGAATGCGAAGAGGAGCGGTCCCCATACACTCCAATCTAATGTTGGCAACATCACGTAGGGCCCCGCAGCATCGTGAAAGGGCAACCCTTTCAATGAAAATCGACAGCAGGGTGGGGCCTGCAATACACACTTGGGCCCCAGTGTCTACCACAGCCTAGTAGACAGGGTTGTGACCCTTAGGCCTAGGCCTATGCACTAATGGGGACACTACCACTTGTATAGTAGGCTGCATACTGAGTTGTACCCTGGTAGTGACTGCCCCCAGTGTTACTGATGAAGCAGGGGCATCATTCACCATCTTCTTCTAGCTCCTACAAAACCGTTTCAAGTGGCTGATTTTTTGACAGCCATTACAGACTGTTTCTTGCTGGGCACAACACCTTTCTGGGCTCATGTTGCACTCCACAGTTACCACACACCCGACATTGATGGGAATCAAGGCCCTCTCACTACTCTTCACCGCTGCACACTCTCGGGGGCTGGGGTTTGTCTCCTCATTGGCTGCACATGGCTCTTGATGCCATGTGTCATGCTGGGGCATGGATAAATCTTTGCGAGCTGCATCGTATGTTGTACACACTGCCCTTAGGGCATCTACACTACAAACAGAATCACATGACTTATAAAGGTCTTTTTTTCAATACCTCATCCCTTAGACCTACCATAAGCCTTCTAAAAAGCATATATTTTACAAATCACAATGACAGCTAGGACACTGGAAGCCACAGTCCATGGCCTTTTGAGAGCACTTTGCAAAATATTAACTAATGGACTCCTCACGCCCTTGCATATACACAAAAAATTCATCCCAATGCACAGCTTGGTTCGATGCTCACAGAGCCATGGCCCCTATAGCATCCAGAGCCCTTTCCGGAGCCTAGTAAGCCCACTGTACATCACTATACCTGGCATCCAGCATACATTGCAACTTGAGTGCAATGAAGCCTACTGTATTGAACTGCATCCACTGGTTGAAGCTTATGTAGCCAAAGCCAATGTGCCATGGACCGTTTCCAAGTCCTGTAGGGGGCCCGATGACATTTCCAAAGTACACTTCTCTGGCTGTGGTGGGGCTGGGGCCCTGGGGCTGCTCTATAGATGCAAGCCACTCACCATTGTAGCCAAACAGTCATTAAGGGCTTGCAATGCATCTCGATCTTCAGCAACTACATGTTTGAAGAGCTGGTGATCTTGGGGCCACTCCAACAGGAGTACTGTGGGCACCCCTGGAGGATCTTCGTGTCCTCCTTGCCATGAAAGACGGTCTCCCTAATGTAGACATGATTATCCTTTGTGGACTCTACTCACTACGCCATGTAGGAAACAGAAGGAAACCCGTGTATCGCTCCAGTGTTTCATTACACATCCAGTCTATACTGAGATGTGACTGCAAGTGAGGTGCAGGCATGTGTGCAACATTGGCACCAATTGCGCTGCCCTCTTGGCAACAGACATTACACACATCAACCATCCTACATTATGGGTAAATACCACTTTTCTAAGAAGACAGAGCAAGGAAAATTGAATTGTTACCCCTTAAAAACAGTGTCCTCAAGTTTTCTTTGAACCTCTGAAGAAAATTTATATAAGTTTGAAAGGACATTTGGTATGTTATAAAGTATTTTAAATATTGATTAATTATTCATTTATCTGTTAATTTATTTAGGAAAATGAAAGATTAATTAATTTCTGTACATGTTTTTCTTTCCTGAATGCCAAATGGCCCAAACATTTCATTGTTTATGTTCAGTGTTTACATATGAAGACGAGTCGAGTACTGCTCAACACTCACAGTACTTAATTTACCGATAAATGTTCCAGTGTTGGGTGTTCTTGAACATTTGAATCCATCACTACAGGGATCTTCTGTAACATTATCCAGTATGCTTGAGGCAGTTGACAGTGCCAGAGAACAACTGCAGTCTGTTCAGACTAATGCAGCTTTTCATGACTTTTTTGTCATACTGAAGAGAAGTGCAATGAGCTGCAATTGGAATCATTAACTTTGCCAAGGAGACAAAAAGTTCTTAAAAAGTATGATTCTACACCTACAACTGAGTATGTCCCTGCATCAGAAGAAGAATACTATAGAGCTGATTCCTTTCAGGTCATCGAGAGTGCTAAGTTGAATTTGGATGAGTACTTCACATCAACAGATTTACTGAGGTACAATAAACGGTGACTCACTGCTCACAGATGTCATTGACACTGACACAGTCAAAAGATACCCAGAGCTTGTTGACTTTGAAAGTTTAAAACTACAACTTGGATTTTTCAGGTCACATTACAGCCAACATCCATTGCTGCATGCCAAAAACTATTCTGTGAGATGACACCTGAAGTGAGGCATATGTTTCTACTTATAGAAAACTTGTTGACAATAGTCATGATCTCACCAGCCAGCTCATGCTCAGCAGAGGATTCCTTTTCTTTTTGACAAAGACTGAAGACATACTTGAGATCTACTATGACACAAATGCGACTCAATGACATATTCCTTTGTCATATACACCAAGATCACCTGACAAGCTTGGATGACATCACCATAGCTAAAGAATTCATTGCTCAGTCAAATGAGGCTCGACAAAATATATTTGGCAACTTCTAAACCCCATGTATTTTTTTTTTATGTTAGAAAGGAAGACAAAAGTCTTGGCTGTATTGGTATCAGGCAGCAGTTTATAACTTTTTTAGTATTAAGAACTTGTGTATTTTGGTGCTGGTAAATAGTAGGCTAAGATGTCTGACATAATGAATTAAAAGAGGGGATGGTTTAAGTCTTTGATCACTAACTGGTCAAAAAAGGTTGAAACCAACCACTATTGATACAGGTGATATCAACAGTATTTCTTCATTGAGATGAGAGACTCCCTGAAGGAATATTTGCAGAAAATCCAGAACTTGGATAAGGAAATACTATTGGATCTAACGGATCGTACATGACAGACTGACCAAATTGCGAGTCAAGCAACATATAGCCCAAAGGTAGGCACTGAAATTCATAGACTAAACTCCTCCATCATGGGTCTTCTAGCTGTAAGGGTTGAACCTAGTGCACCAATATTGCCTGTTAAAGCTAGTGTAAAGTTACCCAAATTAGACTTCATACATTTCGATTGTGATATATTGGAATGCAATTCATTTTGGGAACTTTATGAAGTATTAGTACACCAACTACTGACTTTTTGAGAGTATACAAAAGTTTTTTTATTTAAAGGGGCCTGTTGGAAGATGAGGCTTTGGAACTGATATCTGGTTTCAAATTAGGTGATAAATATTTGAAAGCAGTGAACTTGTTAAAAGAAACCTATAACAGAAAAGAAGAGATCAAGTTGTCCTTAGGTAAAAAAAAAAAAAAAAAAAAAAACTTTTTGACTGAGACTCCTGAGGCAGATGCAGAATCGCTACAAAGATTCAGAGTGCAATTTGAATGCTGCGTTGGAGAGTGAATAGTTGGAATTGAGTGGGTTATATGCCATGTTGCTCTACACCAAACTACCTAGTAGTTTAAGTGAAATAATGAAACGAAGGCGTTGGGAAAATTGGCTTAAATTTGACACCTTTGAAAAATATATTGAAGTAGAAATACACAATTTGAGGGCTATTCCACAGACTGAACCAGTGAAAGCTAATACATTAACCACGTATCTACTTTCGCAGTAGAACAAGGGCAGTCTGTGATACCCACACCACACACACACACACACACTCACACATCACTGGGGCCTAAAGAAAGTACAAACAAAGCCTAGGTAAACCAAGTTAAAGGTTTACAGAGGCTGTTATATATGGACACATTGTAAATCCTATGTAACAAGAGGAGGAAAGATAGAAAACTTAACTCTAGGCCTGTGTTTCATTTGCACATCCAATAAACATTTCAGTTCCGATTATGACAGGCAACATTGTAATAATGGTTGCACTGTTAGACATCATAAGGCTATATTTAATCAAAACTGGCCAAATAAGACTAAGGAAGGTGGGTTACAAGTTGGAATGCTCTCCCTGACAAATACTGGCCAGAGAAATAAGAGGACTAAGCAGTCTATCTTATCTACAGCCACAATAACCCTAATGAGTAAAGGATGTTGCATTGTGCAAAAGAGAGGGTTGTTGGATACCTGTGCCGAGAACTCTTTTGTAAAGATCTGCTCTTGATGAACTCCATTATAAGAGCAAGGGAGTTGAAAACATATCATTGAGAAGTTATTTGACTTCTAAACCAGTCAAAGAGTAATAAATGGTAAACATCGTTGTACCTCACTGGAGTAGATTAGTACACATGGATTGTATAGTGGTAGATGGGCTACCGGGCAAAATATGCAAAGAAATTCGACGTTAAGAAGAATTTATGGTCATTGTGTAAAAGAAAAATCAGCGTGGCTGATAAAGATTTTGTTCTGCCTGTAGAGAAACAAGCAGCTATAGAACTGTTAATAGGGGCTAACAATATGTCAACAGATTACATCCAGGGTTTAAGAAATTAGAAGATTTAGTATTGCTACCAACCTTATTTGGTTGCGTGGTAACCGGAACCTGTAGTTCTCCTCCAACCAAGGAGACTTATGTTTCCATTTTAAAACTAGCAGTGGAAACCAACGATATACCTATGACTGAAGGGGTTACTCATTTAAAAACCCAGGGGAAGATCTTGAAACTTTAAGGAGTTTACATCATTTAGGTACTATTGACGTCAGTGAGATAACAGAACAGGGAAAGAAGGTATTGGAGAACTTTTAGAGTTCTGTAACCTATTCCGAAATTGACAAACAGTGTGTTGTGGCATTGCCTTGGAAAGGCAATAAAAGGAGATTAACTTCCAACTTTGGGTTGGCTTTGAACAGATCAAAGCAATATTGTGGCAAGGTTTGGAAGGACACACAGGATATAGAACACTATCAGAAAATCCTGAAGGATCAGGATGATAAGAGGTTTATAAAGCAGAATATTTTAAAACCGATGAAGATTGTCGGTGCTTGGCACATGATGATGTTAAAAAAGACAGTGCAACAACCCTATTAGGACAGTATTTGACTGTTCGGTAAAACAGGAAAAATGGGTTAAGCTTGAATGATTGTTTCTGGATGGGACTATATATAACAGCTGATCTATTCAAAGTTCTACTGCAGTTTAGAATAAAATAGTTTATCTGTATTAGTGACATAGAGAAGACATTTCTAATGGTACAGCCTAGGGGAGAAGAATGAAACTATACAAGATTGTTATGTTTGGAAGATCCAACAGACCCTAACAGTAGATTGTTGGTGTATAGATTCCAAGTTGTTTTATTTGGAGCTACATGTTCTCCCTTTTTGTTGAATGCAACAATTAAGAACCACTTATCCATGGTGGAAGGTGATGTAAAGGATAAAAAAAGGATTATATTTAGATAACCTACAGTTCACCAGCAATGATGATGAACTGGTGAATTTTTTCTCTAAAACAAATAAGATATTTGCACAAGCCCATTTTTTACCTGAAGGACAAGTAATTATGACTCGTTACAAACTATAGCTAGAGCACATAGGATTAGTGCCAGAGAACAAGCATCTCATAAGATCTTAGGTCTGAATTGGAACAAAGAGAAAGAGACCTTGACATTTCATCCTACTAAGATAAATAAGTCCAGTCAGACTTAGAGGGAAGTGGTAAGAACTAATCCACAGATTTACAATCCATTAGGAGTACGTCAACCTGTTACTATTAGGGCAAAGATATGCCTACAGAATTTGTGGAAACAACAATCAGATTGGGATGATCAACTCCCATGCCCATTACACAGGTGATTAGGTTGAGTTATCCGATGTGGAGAAATGTCTTGATATTTCCTTTCCTAGGAATACTAGCCTAGGAGAGGGGGACTCCTTACACATATTCTGTGATGCCAGTAAGTCAACATACGGCTGTGTAGCACATAGAGTTAAGAATGAAAAGTCTTATTTAATGATGACGAAGGCAAGAGTAGTGCCCATTAAAGAAGTGACTGTCCCAAAACTAGAGTTGATGGCATTGTTGCTGGCAGCAAGAAGACAAATTTATGAAAGAATCCTTCAAGAAGGATGAGTTTGTTGAATTGTTCATCTGGTCAGACAAATGGGTAGTACTGAAAAGTGTTCTCCCTGTATTTATGAAAAATAGAGTACAGGAGATAAACTCTTTAATTCCAGAGGCAGTCTTGTCCTATGTACCTATGGATGATAATCCCAGTGACTGTTTGACACATGGGAAAAGAACAGAAATTATCTTGGATAATTCTTTCTGGATAGATTTCTTCATTAAAAAAAGTCCTCTTGGCTAATAGATAGGTTATAGGTGGGTGGATCACTTATACAGGGTAAGGAAGAGAATATTTTGGTCAATATTGTAGGGGACAACCTGAATGGTGATACTCACTTGCTGAACTAGGAAAGATTCAGCAAGGTTAAGAAGGTCTATACAACCACAGCATGGATCCTACCTTTTTTAATAATTGTAATTCAACCAATTTGAAAATAACTTGTGAATTGACCTTGGAAGAACTCCAAGAGGCAATGAATAGGACTATTTTCCTCATGCAAAAGGAATTCGTTCAAGAGGAATACAAGAGTTTGATGAATGGGTAAGGAAACAAAAACTAGCCCTCGTACACCAGTTGAATCTTTACCAGGACAACGGGGTAATAAGGTGTAAGGGTAGACTAGAACACACACAGTTACCTAAAGCTACTAAGTTTTCTATGCTATTGAAGAAGTAAGCATTAGCATCATGATGCTAATGCTCACATGGGTGTAAATGCAACTGTGTCACAGATAAGGCAACTAAGAATATATCACACCATTGTGTTATTTGTAGAACACAGGGGAGGTCTTGTACCCAATGTAGCTCCTCCTGTACCTGAGTTCAGGGTGCAATGTAATCAACATTTAATACCACAGGTATGGACTACAATGGTGCATTATGGGTTAAGGGAAATGGACAGCGCACTAAGAATGCTTATAGCATCTAATTGCCCAGTAACCAGAGGCATGCATGTGACTCGTTCTTCACGAGTTTTAGAAAGTTCTGCAGCAGAAGAGGTTTCCCAGTGCTCATGTTGAGTGACAACGCCATCAAGTTGGTAGCGGCATCAAAATATCTTAGGGCCATGTCAGAGAATCCCAGGGTAAAGGGATATCTGTTAGATATAAAGTGTAACTGGAAGCTCATTCCAATTATGGGAAAGGCTGATAGGACTTCTTAAGTCATGCCTAGAAAAGATTGTAGGCAAGGTCTTACTCAGTTTTGAAGAACTGACCTGTGTACTGGTGGAGCTGGAAGGCATCACCAATGATAGACCATGCTTAGGGATTTGAATCCCCAGTAATTATGTAGCTAAGAATTTCTAAGTACCAGTAGCTAAAATTTGAAAATCACATTACTTTGGGAACAGGGAAACCTTATTTTATTATAAGAATATTCTTTTTATTTAACGCAAAGCGGCCTAATATCTTGTCGAGTACACATAAATTATACTTAAAGAAAAAGGGATCTTGCTGCACCTTAAAGTGCAAAAAGAATTGTGATGCTGTGGTGTGTTTAAAGTTTTTGAATTTGCTCTATATAGTTATAAAATCTTTGGTAAAGTTAATTTCATACACTAAATGATCAGTCTTCACTTTCTACAAGAGACATAAAATCATGATAAACGCCTGTTAAGCATTTTTAGCAAGCATGTGGCATGTGCTATAATTTTTACCTCAGTGGCCCAATGAAAATCCTGAAAACATTTTTTACTTTATATTCAAAGTCACTTTCATAGTTTGATAATATAATTAGAAGCGTCTAATTTATTAATACGATTTTTTCTTACAGCAGTTCAAATGGTACAGCAGAACCTCTACCATACACACCACCTCCCCATTACAAACCAAATCGCCGAAATATGCTCATTTCTCCGCCGATATCAGCAACCATTCATAGAGGCTCTGATAATCCACTAAGACCACCAACAGAAAATTCGGCACAGTCAACATCAGCATCAACATCATTACGTATACCACGACCTTCATATGCACATATGAGTCTGCAAGATTTAGAAGTTAACAGGGTTATAGCTGAGTGTGCAGCATATACTAAAACAACAGTACCTGGATTACTCGTGACCTCTGCAGATTCTGCAGGTAATGAATGTCATGATTATGACTTGCTGATACCCCCATTAAGGCCATCCCCTTTAAGTACATCTCACCATACACCTGTTCCTTCGTCAGCCTCTTCACCTCTTGGTCGAGATGCTTCTGATGTTTGGTCAATAAGAAGAGAAAATGGAGGGCCTAATATTGCAATTGAGGCACTAATTGAACAAGTACCATCTAACCATTCTACACGACCAGGGTCACCAACACTGATAGCTTCTGCACATCATGCCTCAAATCATTCCTTGGCTGGCAGTAGCAGTGGAAGCCGAGCTTGGCCTCGTCAAGAATCTAACTCTTCTGTGGGTGGCTTGTTATCTGTCTCTAGTGAAGATGAAGAGCCTACTATCAAGTATTATAATAAACAAAGACCTCAGAGGTCTCTAGGTAAAACACTAGTTGTTTATAACACCCTTTCTGGAGATGCATTACTAGAGCAAAGTAAAATTGCAAGAAAAATGGCTCTCATGAATAAAGGTGGTTTTGGTCCAAAACGCCAAGAAGTAACTACTGTTTTTACGGATCCTATATCTGGCCAAGCAGTTGATGGTGATATGCTTGGTTTGAACTACAGACCAATCCCTCCTGACACTTCAGATGCTGACAACAGGGTTCCAATTCCTATTGTTTTTGCTTTCCTTGTATCCTACTTGGCCATTGGTGCATTACTATTCTATTGGTTAGAAGGGTGGACACTAACAGATGCATGCTACTTTTGCTTTATCACCCTATCTACAATAGGTTTTGGCGACTTTGTTCCAGCTAAGTCATTAGGCTTTGAAACTCAAGAGGCAAAGGTTAAACTAGTCACAGGATCTTTATATCTTTTATTTGGTTTAGCAGTTCTTGCTATGTCTTTCAATTTGGTACAAGAAGAGGTTGTATTGAAGTGTAAATCATTTGCACACTGGATAGGTCTAATGAAAGATTAGTCTCAAGTGCAAAGGAAAAGTTCTGACTTATGATTATTTATACTTCGAAAAGCATGAAAATGGATTTGCATTCTTCAAAAAATATTTCACCTCCTCAAAACCATCTACTGTATGACAAAACAGATGTACAAATATTTTAATTCATAATTTACTTGATAACAAAGGCTGTGATACATTTTATTAGAACTACCTTTACAGGTTGTTCTGAATACATCACACAATGTAAATGGTTAACTCTTTACACAGGTATTTAATTTCATACCAAAGTGATTTTTATATTGTTACATTACTAACAAACCAAGATGCACTCAATTCTAACACAATGTGATAAGTTTTTGTTAAATGTGAATTTAGCATCAAGAAAACATTATCTTGCTTTGTTGTTCAAGGACTTACCAATACACAGGCAATGCTTCCTTGCACTTTTATGGATAAGGAAAAACCTACCACATAATGAAAAGGATAAAATGTTTGCAGACATGGGATTCTCCAACAGGTGGTGCACTGGTATAAATGGTATTAGTATTTTTAGGATTAAAGGGTTTATAGCAAAAGATGCTGCAGCACAGTAACATACAAAAATTTATGAAGTCTTTACGCCATCTAGAACTCATCTTAAACTACTAGAGCTAAGGCTATCATAAATCGCTGGTGAATTCTAATAACCTGTATTTGCGGATTAACCCAGCTATTTCAAATATTTCAATCACATTCAATCAAAGGATACTGACTTTATCATGAACTGTATATCGAGCTCACATTTTGAGCATAAGTAATTTATACTAGCAACAAGGTATGAAAATTGACCTGTGAGTATTCGTAAGATTTATAGCAAGAGAAACAGAGCGAGATGCAAAACTGCAATTGTTATCCCTTTTGGAAGCTTTAATTTAACTTTTAACTAAATTGATTACAAGAGCTATTAAACCTGCATTTTAAAGGAACATGGAATTATCCACTGTTCTTTGTGGAGAGCTACTCTTTCTGAAGCTAAAACATGTTAAGCAGCTCCTTATTATCAGTAGCTATAACTGCAATCTTATTGAAATTTGTATACTATAGCAGTTGAACACGTATGCCAGCTCCAGCGACCTCGTCTACCTCACCAGGAAACATTTCATACTCTATAGCCAGGCATATCATGGCCAGTTTAAGGATGAGGTCAAGACCATGAAAAGGATAACTGCCAACGGTACCACACCTACATATAACGAGTGTCTTTTCTTACTAGTCTACTGCTGCCCAAACCTGGTCAGCACCCTCCGTAGAGAGATCTGAGAGTCAATCAACATGGTATGAAAATTTAAATGTAACAAAGGGACACTTCAAGCCTTCAGAACTTGCTCCATAAGTCACACCACTACCACTCTATGATAACAATTGCTAGCCCACCGCAACCAAGGGCTAACACCCCAACATTATGTAGACACCCACAACTGTAAACCAATATTAGGAGAATTATTTTTAGGCACAGAGATCATGCATAGAGATGGCCAGTTCCATAGACTGTAAATAGCAGAAGCTGTAGATATAGATCAACAATGGCCTGCACTAAACATACAAAGTAACATGGACTTCATTCTTCCTTCTCCAAGGATATCACAAGACATCTGTGAGAATCTGAGGGAAGAAACAAGTAACAAAATACTCACTTAATTATGACAGAACATACTAACAACGGTGCTATTGGCCAGAGACAGAAATCATGGCCCCCTCTGTCACTTGCTGTGGCATAGGGCATGTCTTAAGAAGCACCAATAGTGCCCTTGCCGCTGCACAGACTACGATCAAGAGCATAATACCCACCGACCAATTTAAATTCATCACTCCAGTGACAGCATATTTTACATCTAAGGATTAGCTGTTAAGTCAGCATGGCATAATAAAAAATTTTATGTCAATTTGTAATTTAGTTCTAAAGGCACCTCCAATAGCCAAGGAAACTGTCCAATGCAATAAGAAGTAAATGGATGCAAATGTTGGAAATTCTTATTTATTTTGGAGAAGCTTACCTGATGACAAAATGTGGTAGTATAGACTGATTCAAAGTCTAAACAGAACGATAATTTCTGCAAATAATGCCATTGACTTCAATAGGGACTGCATAAGTGAAAATATGCCCAGATATAATTGTGCTTATCTGTTTACCCAATATTTCACCCAATGACATAACATTGTCTAAGTTGACTATGATTATGTTTTTTGGACAAGCAAGGATTAATAAATTTTCATATGCCATACCATATAAGAATAACTCATAGAGAGAAAGAGAAAGGCAAACAAACAATGTCAAGTGCGCGATGTTGTTTACCTCAACATTATACATAAGTGTACATATACAGGGGCACACACATTATGACACAACACAGATGGGCAGTTTATACCAATGTATTATTTCAATCTGTTCAACTTCAGAAAAGCCTATTTAATAATAAAATAATTTTGTACGTAAATTGAAGCCCTCATAAATGAATTTTCAGCATTAGTTTTCCATAAGAGGCAGGAAGTTGGAAGAAAGTGAGAAGGGGTGTGTCACACACAATTCTATGATATATTTTTCTCAGTTGTTCAGAAGCAATGAACAAAACAAGGCATAATGACTGTTGATTTCAAGCCAATAACAATCACAAAAGCTTGCACGCACATTAAGGCCACCCAACCCTCCTCAATCAGCTCTCACAGCCTTTCTACCCAGTAAGCACTTAACCCACTCAACATAAAAGGAGATGCTGGGTGTGGCCCTACTAACAAAGAGGAGAGGAGAAAGGTCACTACAACAACTTGATGAAAGAATTGGCAATTGAAACTTCAGGACTATGCCAGAACTTTACCAGGATTACAGAGGAGCTTTTCAATGAAATTGTTGAAAAGGTCTCGCCCTACATACACTAAGAAAATCCTCACATTCTGGAGAAGACCCATTGAGCCAGGCATGCGTGTTGCAATTACCCTTCGTTTCCTTGCAACTGGAGAATCCAAGAAGAACCTGTCCATCCAATTCTGAGTAGCTTCCAATACAATCTGCGGTATTGTGCCTGAAACTTGTAGGACCTTAGTGACTGCGTATGGAGATGAGGTGATGCAGTTACCCACGACCCCACACCAAAGAAAGGAAGTAGCATGTGGGTTTGAAGATCGCTGGAATTTCCCACACACCCTTGGAGCAGTAGATGGGAAACACATCAGAATCCAGAACCCACTGCAAAGAGGAACTTATTACTTCAACCATAGGAAATTCTACTTGGAGTTGTTGACGCTGAATACAAGTTCCTATACGTCGATGTAGTAGGTACCATAGGATCCGAGTCTGATGGTGGTGTCTTTGCCAAGATACAGCTCTGCCAAATGCTTGATCAGAAGAAAGCCAATCTGCCTGCCCCTGAAAGATTGCCAAACGAAACTGAAGATTAACCCCAGTCCCTCATTTCTTCATTGGAGATGAAACCTTCGCTCTGAAGAATTATATGATGAAACCATACCCTGCACGAAATCTGACAACACATGAGCCCATCTATAATTATCGACTGAGCAGGGCAAGACGTACAGTGGAGAATGCCATTGGCATACTAGCAAACAGGTAGATATTGTTCACAAATATTATACTGTCTTTATTTGGTCTGCTTGTTTAATTAACTTAAAAGCGTATTAGTATGAAACACCTTCTGCACATCATTTCTTTTCTACAGAAATAATACGTATTTAACCTGAAATACTTTTCGTATACCATCTAGCAACTAAATCAATATTTTTCATTTGTCTCCCACAGATTCAGAGTGTTTCACATCCCTATACATCTTCGCCATGACCGTATCGAGCCCGTGGTGTTGGCCGCTTGTGTGTTGCACAACTCAATTTTGATAAAAAACTAAACTCCTAATACCACGAATGAGGCAGATCAAGAAGACTGTGACACCTGAGGCCCTCCCTACCTGGTCCCTGGACTGGAGGTGTGACGAAGCTTTATTACAGAGCCTGACTCGCCCAGGCCGTCCGAGGGGAACCATGGCTTGCAAGGCTCAACGACATCACCTTTGCGATGAGTCAACTCCCCTGCAGACTCAGTTGATTGGAGAGATTCAATGATATAAAACAAGGAAGCAATAGAACATTCCTGTACATACTTTCATAAATTAAATTGAAATAACTTTGTAAATATCAAAATAAATGTTGACATTCTGAAATATTTATATTATTACCCTACACATCTTTTTGTTGTTGTATTCAGGGTCATATTTATCTATATATGACATTCTCAAAGCATATCAAGAATACTAAAAATCTAAAATGCAATTTTTACTCAAATTAGAACATGCATTTTCATTTAGTATACTTCAGAACACTAATAGATTTATATATTGCAATTCAGTCGCTGACTTATATATTTTTAAGAGATAATTTTCTATGTTACACGTCAGAAATATTTATATTGTTACATATATATTTCCTCTAAGGTTGTTTTTTGTGTCTTAGTCACGTATATGAGAATTTCTTAGACTATATGAAAATACTGAAAATCTTGATCCCCAAATATGCTAAGCAAAATATCTAAACTGGATTTTTTACTAGAACATTCTAATAAATTGTATTGATCGCAATTAAGTCACTGACATATATTTCAATAAATGAAAATTCAGTGAAAGTCCTGAATAAAAGTTATAAGTCAGAAATATTTAAATTGTTACAATAAATATTTTTCTCAAGGTTTTGTGTGTGTGTGTGTCTATTGTTCATGTATAATATGAGAAGTCCTTGGAGCATATAAAAATACTGGAAATCTTGAATCCCATATATATGTCAAGCAAAATATAAATATAAAGCCCGCTTTGTGCAATGAATTCTGCCCTTCAACTTTCTCTCTCTCTCCCTCCCTCCCTCTCCCTGGCCTTGGCCTTGGAAAGTGCAGGCGATGAAAGTACTACCCAAAAGGGAGATATTAGTACTGAGTCAAAAGGATCTTTTGTCCATTTGCCCCCAAAAACGTCTCAGGGTCACGTTCCAAACAGAATTTGAACACTTGCTTCAAACTTTCCTTATCCCTTGAATGTTTACACCCAACTTTATTAGGGTATCATTTAAATGTTTTACAAAGCGCTTTTAAGATTACCTAATATCCCGAAATATAAGGAAATATGACCACGTCTTCTGGCTAGCCTGTGCCTCCTTAATAGAAAACCTGTACTATATGCGCTTTTAATGAAGCATTATAAAAATGTTCCACATGCTCAAAATATCGACCCTTGATTTAACTGCATAGAATTTGGAGGCATGTCAATAATAAGTCAATAATAAGTATATGCCACAAAATATAAGATCATGTTGTTTAAATAAAGTACTCGTAGTGCTGAGTAAAATTGATACATTAGATACGATGACAATAAAAGGTGGATAAGTCTGCTATTGTGGATGCATAGAAACTAACAGGCATATTATACTTCTGTTAGTTACAGATTTTTTTACAGTTGGCCTTTAATTCAAACCTGTGTTAACAATAACAAAAAGGAGAAAAAAGAGAAACAATTGGCAATCAAAATCAACTTTGTATTACGTTGGTGGTTCCTCTGCAATTGCAACGGATCTGAGATGGGGTACGCGTACCCCCGGCGGCATATTTCCCAAGTCTGGAAGAGTTTAGGGATGGGGAAAATTAGGACCAATCAAAGCGTGTTGAGTTGCTCCATGGCGTCACAAGCCACGCCTTTTAGCTACACTCGGTCTCATAGCCATTACTGCCAGTCACAATGCCGAAGAAAAACTCAATTTCACAGTTGACGGCTTGTATGACCTATACATTTTAGTCAGATATATCTAAACAAACTTCAACACTATTTCAACAAACAATATATTCGTCAAATGAGATACATCGTGAAATATATTAAGCATTATTGGCTTCTCCCTCTTGGTAATAGTGCTCAGTCCTCTTAATTCCTGCTCGCAAAGTCGATATTTACTGCATAAATAATATTTTCATCGGGAGTTGCTAAATTATATACATGAAAGTGAGTGTTTAATGCCATTTAGAGAGAGTTGTGATAACACATAGAATGAATCAAACAATATACAAGATAGTAAAATTGATGGTATGGTAAAAATGATAGTATATGATCTGTAATTAGCACTACAGACTACAGACAGGAGGCCAAGAACTTCGCGGCACTTCGACTCCTATCAAGAATCTTGGACTTTGAAATTGACGATTTTAAAAGCATGGGGCATGGAACGTTTTTCAGGCGTTACTGCCTGTTGTTTCAGGCTATAAAAAGGTATTATGTACAGTACTGAAATAATAACTGCCCTATGCTTAAATAAAATGTGGAGGATACAGTTTTGTTGACAAATTTATCCAGTCCGTAGGGGGATAGTGCTGTCATTACACCTCATTTGGTGCAATGTAGGCATTACTTGAGTTTCTTCGCAGCATCCCTTTGACGCCTAGCTGCAACTACTTTCATTCATTTTACTGTTACCTCCGTTCATATTCTCTTTCTTCCATCTTATTGTCCACCCTCTCCTAACAATTACTTCATATTGCAACTGCTTTGAGGTTTTCCTCTTAGAACACCTTTCAAACCTTTTACTGTCAATTTCCATTTCAGCGCTGAATGGCCTTAGTTGCCCCAGTGATTGGCATAATGCCAAAATTCTAAATGTAAAAAAAAAATTATGCACTTAATTTTAGGCATACATTTGGCCATTGAGTGTGAGCTTGGATAGTAGTATACTTATATACTACCGTTATACCTGGCTTAAATTAATACATGTTGAATATTTGCATAAAATTTTCTGTTGAAAGACTTGGGAAAAGTGTCATCCAAATTTACTTTAAAGCATATCGCAGTTCTAATGAATTTATGCATCAGTTCTTCTCTAGTTCAGCTTGGTAAAAAGTTTACTGTAACCCCGTAAATAGGTAGTATTCTGTACTCCTATAATTCTAAAAGTATTACATACTAATGAAATACTTCTTTTGATTCTTTGTACACAATGAATGACATGTACGAAGGGTTTGCTAAGAATATTAAATAAATGAAATAATCAGGGTTTTTTTTGTACTCTGAATTTTTAAGCAAAAATCACGTAAGGGCTTGCTAAAAATATTCAATACTGAATCATATCACTTTTTATTTGTTTGTACACAATGTATGAAAAGTAGAAATCAAAAGCAAAAAATTTTCAATAAAAACTTTATATATATTTGTACACAATGAATGACAAGGACCAATCAGGTAAGGACATCTGGAAAGTTTTATCAAAACGGAATCCAGCTCATAAAGGCAATTTTTTACTACAGCTTATCAAGTACACCTTGAAAAGCAACCGTATTCAGATTAGCTACGATACAGTAGGCTAACTTAGATCACCAAAACAACAATACCGTAGGTTTCTATAAGGGCACATTAGCTCTTGAAATTATTTAATGAATGAAGTGGATACTGTGTCCCTGTAAATAGTAGGTACTATATCAGTCTGATTCCTGTTAATTGCTTTTATGCAATGCCCAGTGATATGCATTACTTCGAAATAGAAATCCGTAGTGTAAGCCTAGTCCTTCTCTCTATTTTCCCCTGCAAACAGGTCAGATACCACCATTTTTACCATTTTGTATGTTGTTTGATTCATCCCATGAGTTATCGCAACTCTTTATAAATAACCGGTTTTAAACATGCATTTTCAAGTATATAATTTAGAAATTCATGATGTGAAAATATTATTTACCAGGAGGGAGAAGCCAATGACGCATAATATATTTCACGGTGTATCTCATTTGAAGAAGATGTTGTTAAATTAGTGTTGCATTATATTTAGATATATCTGACTAAAATGTATGTTTCATACAAGCGGTAACCTGTGAAATTGAGAAGAAAGTATATATTTCTTCGGCATCGTAACTGGCGGCAGTAAAAGGGAGCTAATAGGCGTGGCTTGTGACGTCATGGATCAGCTCCACCCGCTTTGATTGGTACTAATTTTCCCTATCCTTAAACTCTTCCAGACTTGGGAAATGTGCAGCCTGGATGCACATCTGGCTTCTGTCAGGCTGATGTAATTTATTACTGCAGCGGAAGAAACTGGTCTTGGATCACTTTCGTCACCTGGCAGCCCCCCTTCCCCTTCCATTCCTCGGACGAAAGACACGTGTTATTTTAATGTCCATTGTGTGCCCTCCATCACTGCCGCCATTGAAGAAGGACAAATCCGGTTATAAGGTAGGGTTACCAGACGTCCCTGGAAACCCATTTTCAGTGACCTGTCCCCGGCTACTGCTGTCCCCGGAAATGTCCCCAGTTTTCACTGTGACTGAAAGATCCGACATTGGAATACAGGTGGAAAAAAAATGAAAATGTCAACCAAACTATACATAGCTGCACACCGTACTACTCGTACTGCACAGTGTACAGTGTATATAACTAAGGAAATGATAAACAGTTTTGCACGGCATAATTTGCGAGATGACCTTCCAAGAACATAAAACCAAATTTCCCGCCCAACCATCGTCAATATCGTCATGCACGTCCCTGACTCCCTCCCCCCTTGCCTCAATTCCCGCCAGCTGCCATCCAGCGGTGCTTTGCCCGTAGATATAATTTGAATTCTGTTCAATCACTGGTTCTTAGTCATTAAATTATAGTCTACTTTGATTTAATCAATTGAATTTTCATCCAATTTATATGCAATTTAGGATAAATAGGATGACAGAAACTTATGAACGCTGCTTTGTGAATAGTAAGGGCTGCAGTGTCCCCGTTTTAGTTTTTCAATGACAAAAACACGTCATGTTTTGGAGGTTTTTGTTCCTCTGAACCGAAAATGTCCCCGGATTTTGTCTCGGAAATCTGGTCACCTTATTGTAAGGTGATGTGTTAAGTGATGGTTCCAGGCAGTGAATCAATTCTATTTCGACTACTGTGATTTCCATCTCATTGCTACAAGCTACTTATTGTCCTTAGTTCCCCCCTTAGTGCTCTGAACAATTAAGCATCCCTGTTGTGAATATTATTGCTATTGTTACCGGGACGCAATGTAACCTTTTGTGTAAACCCATTTTCTACACCCCTGTGATTTCTCAGTAATGTAAGCCAAGCAGAAGTGATTGTGTTTGGTCTTTTGTCCAAGCAAGCCCCGACCACGTGTCTTTAGCTTGTGTATTTATGTTGCATTGCAAATTTACTTGGAGATGATCTATCATGTGCCTTGTTGTGGGGAGTGGACTTTTGTGATGTGTGTCTCAGGGATTCATCAAACCTCCGCTGTTCTTTTTCATCAAGACCGATCAGTTCCGGCCTTCCAAGTTCTGCAGTAGCGAGTATAGCCTTGCTACATTCATCTTACTTAAGAATACGAACGTTCTTTAACACCCCTCAGGTGTACTACCTAATCCAGAGTAACACTAGTAGAGTAGTAAAATATATGTAATAAAGCTAAACCTTCGAGTTTACCTAAATTCCTTCATTCTGAAATCGGCCCTAAGCCGTTATTTTTCATGTACATTATGGTTCCTATGGGTAATTTAGCCTTTAGGGGTTTTCAACCTTTTTTTCACCTCGTACCATTTCGGGTATTTTTAATGTCAGTCATGTACCCCCTCCACTTCGTACAAAGAAAGCAAAACAATATCAGAAAAAAATTCCACTGTATATATTCGCAAGTACTGTGCTGAAGGGAAGTAAGTACATCACTCTCCTGACATAACCCGTATTATTGTAAATGCAAAGGATTCCATAAAAAATAAAGATTTTTTTTATAATTATTTAAATGTTTCTATGCAGTAAATTTTCAAGGTTATGGTGTAAGGACAACGCTTTTTCCATATAATCTTGTACATAATTGTTGTAGCTGCACTTAACTTATACCATGCTGTAGAGCATTCTCCGGCCTCGCCGCCGACATATAAATCATATGTATCTAATAACTGTAACCATAAATATTCATGTATGTATGTCTGTATAAAAACACAAATCAGCTGGCCCGACCCAGTTTTCTCTCTGTTCTGGTCGGGTGCTACATATCCGTCCGCAGCCATCTTTAGTACTGTGCTACCTGCCTCTTTGTCTGGACCTCACAATGGTACTGAGTTGCAAAAACAAAATTTACTATTATTACATCAGCAGCTAAAGGAGTTAATGACATTCCTGAAACTTTTTCATCAACTAGCCTAGTCAGCCGCGGAGCAGTTTTTGTTGGCTTCCACATTCATTTGAGACCTTAGTTTTGATTTTATGACAAGTAAGCTGGAAAACCCAGTTTCACACAGATACTCCATTGATGGGAAAATCAACTGAGAACGGAGAGGAGGCTCTTCTGCGACATGTGGATGTGATTTAGATATTTTACACCAGAACCTGACCAAAGACTTTTTCACAAATAGATCACAACCACTGGAGCCATTCACAAGTTCAGTAAACTCTTCCCTAATAGCATCATTAACAAAAGCAACTTCCATATGGAAATGGTCTCTAATTAGCTTTAAGTTTCCTTCAGACACATCAGGAAAGTATCTGCCTATTCCATTTTGCAGTGAGGAAAGTCAATCCATTCTTATAAGCTTACCATCGAAACTAGAGTAGATGTGTCATGTCTGTCCACAAGTGGGCGGCCAGGACCATAACCCTAACAACCCGGGAGAGCGTACCCCCTAACAGACTTTGAGTAGTACCGCCGGGGGCCATATTTCCCAAGTCTGGAAGAGTATAGGAATGGGGGAAAATTAGGACCAATCAAAGTGCGTGGAGCTGATCCATGACGTCACAAGCCACGCCTTTTCGCTCCTTCCTCAGTCCTATATCTATTACTGCAGCCAGTCACGTACATTTTAGTCAGATATATCTAAACATGATACAACACTAATTTAACAAGAATATATTCTTCAAATGAGATACACCGTGAAATATATTATGCGTTATTGGCTTCTCCCTCTTGGTAAATAATATTATCAAATTGTGAATTTCTAAATTCTATACTTGAAAATGCATGTTTAAAGCCATTTATAAAGAGTTACGATAACTCATGGGATAAATCAAACAATATACAAGATGGTAAAAATGATGGTATCTGACCTGTTTGTAGGGGAAAATAGAGAGAGGGAGTAGGCTTACACTATAGATTGCTATGGACATATACTATTTCGTAGCAATGCACATTACTGTGCATTGTATAAAAGCAATATACTGGTCATTACTAGGCCATGAACAGGAATCAGACTGATACAGTCACTACTATTTACAGAGATGCAGTATCAGCTTCATTCGTTAAATTATTTAAGGAAACCTACGATATTGTTATTTTGGTGATCTAAGTTAACCTACTGTTACCAAATATAGTTACTTGACAAACTCATCCTGTCAGCAGTTAATCTGAATGCAGATGTTTTTCAAGGTGCAGGTACTTTATAAGCTGTGGTAAAACTGCCTTTTTGAGGTGGATTCCGTTTTCATATAAACTTCCATATGTCCTTACCCGATTGGCACTTGTCATTCATTGTGTTAAAATATTTAAAGATTTTTATTGAACATTATTTGCTTTTGATTTTTACTTTTCATACATTATGTACAAACAAATAAAAAGTGATAACACAATTCAGTATTGAATATCTTTAGCAAGCCGTTATGTGATTTTTGCTTAAAATTCATTGTGTACAAAGAAAACACTGATTATTTAATTTATTTAATATTCTTAGTAAACCTTTCGTACTTGTCATTCATTGTTTGCAAAGAATTGAAATGAGTATTTCATTAGTATGTCATACTTTAAGCAATTATAGGAGTACAGAATAGTACTAACTATTTACGGAGTTACAGTAGACTTTTTACTAAGCTGAACCAGAGCAGAATTGATGCATAAATTTATTAGAATTGCGATATGCTTTAAAATAAATATGGATGACACTTTTTTCCAACTCTCTTTCAACAGAAAATTTTATACAAATATTCAACATGTGTACGTATACTACTATTTTCATACAAGTTTACACACAATGGCCAAGTGTATGCCTTAAATTAAGTGCATAAATTTGCTTTCTTTTTTACATATAGATTTTTGGCATTATGCCAAGCGCTGGGGCAACTAAGGACTAAGGCCATTCGGCGCTGAAACGGAAACTGACAGTAAAAAGTTTGAAAGGTGTTATACAGGAGGAAAATCTCGCAGTTGCACTATGTAACAATTGTTAGAAGAGGGCGGACAATAAGATGGAAGAAAGAGGATATGAACGGAGGTAACAGTAAAATGAATGAAAGTAGTTGCAGCTAGGAGCCGAAGGGACACTGCAAAGAACCTTAAGTAATACCTAAATTGCACCGAATGAGGTGTACTGATGGCACTATCCCCCTACGGAGTGCATAAATTTGTCATCAAAATTGTATCCTCCACATTCCATTTAAGCATAAGGCAGTTATTATTTTAGTACAGTACATAATACCTTTTTATAGCCTGAAACAACAGGCAGTAACGCCTGAAAAACGTTCCATGCTCCATGCTTTTAAAGTCGTCACGTTCAAAGTCCAAGATTCTTGATGGGACTCGAAGTGCCGCGAAGTTCTTGGCCTCTTGTCTGTAGTGCTAATTAAAGGTCATATACCATCAATTTTACCATCTTGATTCATTATGTTTAGATATATCTGACTAAAATGTATAGGTCATACAAGCCGTAAACTGTGAAATTGAGATTTTCTTCGGCATTGTGACTGGCAGTAATGGCTATGAGACCGAGTGTAGCTAAAAGGTGTGGCTTGTGACGTCATGGATCAGCTCCACGCGCTTTGATTGGTCCTAATTTTCCCCATTCCTAAACTCTTCTAGACTTTGGAAATATGCATCCGGTCCATGACAGGCCCACTACAAGTGCAAGTGCCAGTAAAGTAAGTACTCATCTGAATATCTTAGTAATTTAAAAAAGTTAGGCCATATTTACTACCCTGTCATAATTCTCTAGCATGTATAGATAGGATATTCCTAACTTTGTATAGCTTACCTTATCTTAAAGCCCCCCCCAAAAAAAAGTCTGCATATGCATTTGCAAATACTTCAGATTTTTCTTACACATACAGCCTGAGCCTGCCCAAATTCAGGGTAATCAAACCCTCCATAAGATGAAAGAAATGCAGGAGATTTATAGTATAAGATCAAGGTCATTTTGCTAATGACCTGGAGGCACTCCTGATGTATATACAAATCCATAGCAGGCTGCAGGTTTAGAAAACTAGTGTTATACTATTTCATTATTTATGACAGGCTTTCCTATTTTCTTATAGGTTGATGAGCATGAAATAGGCCAGCTAAGTCAGGGCACATCAATAATAGCATGCTGCAAAGAAAAACCTAGTGAGCTGGAGTACTTTACGAGACCAAAAAATGTAGACGATTATCCATAATTTTTCAAATTTCCCTTTCATACAGTGAAGAAAGTCACATGTTATATTGCTACATCTGTATTGTTTCTGCTAATACTACTGACAAGAATATATTTATTAGCAGAATGAATGATTGGAAGCATGTCCATCAACGAGTACAGCTACACGAGCAAAGCTCTTTACACAAGCACTGTGCAGAGGCATATTTTCTAAGAGCTTCTGAGTCAGATATAAGGCATTTGTTAGGTGGCAAACAAATATCGCTACATAGAGAATAAGTTAGAAAGAGGCGTATGGTATTGCAAAGAATAACTGATGTAGTTAAAATCATTGGGAAGAGGGGGCTTAGTTATAGGTGGTACACAGTCAGAAGCCTGTTATACATTGGATGATCCAAGCATTGACCATGGTACCTTTTTAGAACTGATAATTCTCCTGGGAAAATATGATATATGCATGAAAGACCACTTAACTGAATGTTTGGAAAAGAGCAAAGAATGCAGCAGACCAAGTCAAAGGGCAGAGGTTCTTTTGTCAGCTTTTTGTCTAAGACCACTGTTAACAATATTTTAAGCACAATTCAGCAGATTATTCAGGAATCCATTGCTAATGAAGTTCGTAAAACTAGAATGTTCTCTGTGCAGATTGATACAACACAGGATATTACCTCGCAGGCCTAGTGTGCTGTTGTTCTTAGGTATGTCACAGATGTTATTCATGAAAGACTTGTTGCAGTTGTGAATTGTGAAGCAACTACAGGAGAGTATTTTGTTCAAATTTTGAAGAATGTCCCAAAAAAACTTGAACTGGATGTAAGCAATTGCATTGGTAATGTCACAGATGGAGCTTCCAACATGCAGGGGCATTTTAGGGGATTCTCTGCTTTACTTTCTTCCCATTCACCCAATCAAGTTCATGTATGGTGTTATGCACATGTTTTGAATTTAGTACTGGCAGAAACAACTGGTGCAGTAATAGCAAGTGCCTCGCTTTTCAACTTATTGAATGATATTGCAGTTTTTATCAGAGAACCTTAAAAGCGAATGATTATTTAGGTGAATGAAAACAAAAGTTCTCGCCATCAACGCTTCTCTCCTATCGGAGAAACTCGCTGGTGGGCTTAAGATAATGTTTTAAGAAAAATATTTGGAAACTTTGGCAAGCCTGATAATGCCCTATACTAGAACATGAAAATATGAAATCAGATGTTCGCAGCAAAGCCAAAGCATACATTGAATCACTACTCAAATATGAAACCATACTGCCTGCTCAAATATTTCTTCGTATACTTGAGCAAACTACTCCCCTTTCGAAATATTTGCAAATAAACAGGATGGATATTCTCTCTGCGTACAGAATGGTTGCTACTACTAAAGAGAATCTGGATGAAATAAACAGAGATTTTGGAGGTATTAAGGTGGCTGCAGATAATTTTGTTTGTTGGGCTAATGAACAGCTAGAAGATAAGAGAACGCAGATTTGGAGTTGGAGGTGCAGACAGAATTGCCACTGAAAAGAGTTAGAAAGAAGAAAACGATGCCTGGCGAGAAGGCTTATGATGAAAGGCTGAATGACGCAGAGAGGGTTTATGAAGTTGAGGTATATAATCCAATATTGGACAAAGTCACACAGAGCCTCAGTGATCGATTTCCTTCTCATGGGACTTTCTACATTCTAGACCCGAGAAATTTTAATCAGCTGAAGAACAGCAATATTGAAGAGTATGAGTCTATTTAAAGAACTCGGTAAACCATTGCTTAAGTTCGACAGCCGAGCAACAGCTGAAAACTTGAAGTTGGAATTAAGGAGTCTAGCTACACACTGGGAAAAATTGAAAAATGCACCCTTGGAAGACTACACTGTTAAAGATATGAATGATGAGGATGAACGCGTCTTATTTAAATGAAGACAGTCATGAGACAATTGCAACGAAATGTTCATCATGTAAGAATTGTCCAGTCTGCGAGAGAAGATTTTCTACCTTGAAATTCATAAAAAATCGTCTAAGAAGCAGACTCACAGGAACACCTCCAGGAGCTTATGCTAATGACAGCAGAGAGGGATATATTAATGTCTCTCGATAATGATTTAATAATTGACAAAGTTGCATCCAAGAGTGAACTATTAAGAAAAATTTTGATAATCTAAAATAAAAGAAATTCCTTTAGTTATGCCTGCATGTGTTTTATTTTTCTCAGAGCGGTTATCCGACCCATCACAACTATATATTACATATATATGTGTGTGTGCGCGCCGCCGCGCGCGCGCGTGTGTAGCCTGTTTCCCATCAAATGTATATTTTTACTTCAAGATATACCTCCCCACTTCTATTTAGCTCCATCTTCATGTCCGGTCAACATCAAAAGTCCTGGGCCGAAATTTAGTCCCAGTCCGCCCCTGGTTAAAAGTCATAGGTTAATATACTTGATATGAAAATATAGATTATAAAGAGTTAGGAACTGATATTTAGGATTGATTGATTAACGTTCGATTGTAAACCTTTAAAGCGCAAATGTCAGCATCGTATTCCCTTTGCCATGGCACAGAAACTTCTGTTTTGCACATAGAGCTAATCATCGGTATTTAATGTCTATTGTCACTGTTATTTACGATGCAGAATTCATTATTATTTTAAATTTGAAAACCGGCAATTATTACAATGACGGACTAACAAGCGAAACAGAAAAGCCAAATTCCAATGAATAAAGAATATAGTCTAGGTGATACATGTAGTTCGTGTGCATGTAGTACACTGTTTTAGTACGTGAAACTGCCCTGACAGCCTGTGTGCCAGGTATAACTTATAAGCACTTCCAGAGATTATGCCATCATGTATTGAATGTATACTGTCACTAAAAAATTTTTAAGTATACTTATATTATTTTAATCCGAGTTCGAAACTGTAATGATTCAATAAAAAAAGGTCATCTCTTAAAGATTCATTCCCAAAAATTGCCATTGTAAAAAGACACAACCTGATAATTCCAGAGCTTTAATATACTATGTAACAGCAACATAAATTTATAAGTTCACAGAAGATGCTGTGCTAAATGGGCACTTGGGGGAGGGATGCATTTAATAGTTTATACAACTATTATTACAAGCATAAAGCAAAGAGCAGTGTGGTCAACAAATTTCCATTCTTAATAAAACAAAGTTTGTTAACATACTTAATTTAATAATAATAGTGAGTGATATATATTTCTTTATTATTCATTGCTAATTATATATGTATACATATATATAGCTATATAGAACAGTAAACAATATTCTAAATATTTTCTGAACAGATATTCTACTGCTCTCTGCGATAAGCACTGTAATATTGTATGTTTTACTCGCCACCAGCTGCGCTGCTACGCTAAAATTGGTATGGCGTCCTATTGGCAAATCGCTAAGTAACGATGCTCTGGATTGCTCTAGCTACACTCAGTTTCATAGCCATTACCGCCAGTCACAATGCCGAAGAAAAACTTCTCAATTTCACAGTTTAGGCTTGTATGACCTATACATTTTAGTCAGATATATTTAAACATAATGCAACACTAATTCAACAACAACAATATATTCTTCAAATGAGATACACCGTGAAATAATACATTATGCCTTATGTGCTTCTCCCTCTTGGTAAGTGCTCAGTGCCTGTTTACGCAAATTCGATATTTACTGCGTAAATAACATTTTCAGCGCGAGTTGCTAAATTATATTACTTGAAAATGCATGTTTAATGACGTTTATAAAGAGTTGCGATAACTCATGGGATGAATCAAACAATATACAAGATGGTAAAAATGATGCTATAACTTGGGAACTAATGGAGTTTGAACAATGATTTGCCCACCGAAATGTAGCTTGTGATGAGCACAAGCACATTCATTTGATATTAGATATAATATCATTGAGTTTAATTTCAAGGTTAACTAAGGATCGCAAATATTTCACTACTGCAAATTTGAAACCTTTTCATATTACATTTACATTAAAAGTTCCTGTTAATACTGTTTAAATTTCACAACTACATACAATGACTTATTTTCTTATTTCGGGGACCTAAGAAGGATTAAACATGACTAAAGTATGATGGAAGCAGCGCCTGATGATGAGAAAGTGTGTGTTTATTGTGGAGATGGCTCCAGAGATGGTGATTTTTTAAATCATGTGGCTTTGAGATTTCAGGGTGGTGCTGGCAGAAAACACCCCTTAGATACCATAACTGAACATGCCACGAAACTAAAATTAGATACCTTAGCCACAAAGTTAATTGAGCACAAACAGCATTATGTGACAACTTATATCCACTTGTCTTGTCAAACTCTCCTAAAAAAGCAAATCACATGCAAAACTTAGAGCCACGGTGGAAAATGAGCCAGATTCTTCTAAGCATGTTTCAAGATCAGAAGTTGAAAAATTTTATTTTAAAGGTCAGTGTTTCTATCGTGGGAAAGCCTCTGTATTTTTTACAGAAAACATCGATATAGACGAGGCTTTGAGGAAGTATCCACAAATGATAATAAAATCTTCATGAAGACCCTTGAGTTATGTAAGGTTAGAGAGGATTATTTTGAAAAAAGTATAAAAAGAAGGCTTTTGAGTGTTGGTGATCTTGTTGCAGCAGTGGCTAAATATCATAAGTCGTGCAGGTCAAGTTTTGAAAATCCTGTACTTAAGTATTCATCAAAAGGAAGACCTAAATCTAATAGAAAAGTTGATGCTTTTGAAAAGACACGTCAGATTTTGGAGGATGATATGGAATTATATACCGCTAAAGAATATAAAGAACTCAAGAAAAACAAAGTGAAGAGGTTTACTGCATAAAAATAATTAAAATTAAACTTAAAAGACCTGGTCAGGTATTTGGACTGATTTGTCTAAAGAGCAAATTTTGACAAGATCTTTAAAAGGAAGAGTAGGAGTCATTGTGAAAGGTATGACAGAAAATGTATTAAATGTATGGACAAAAACTATGCACCGTTGTGCACAAGTAAGTGAAGCCATAGAAGAGTTAATGTCAGTGAACAATTCTCTTGAAAAACACAAAGAAATGCTTCCAGGAAGCATTCAGCGTGACTGTGATGACGTCAAAATTCGCACATGGTTTCGGAGTCACAACCCTTTCAATAGTGATGAAAAACTGGTATGCCTCGATTCAGGACTTATTGCTGAAAGCAATAATGTAAATTGTGATCGTGCTGAAGAAATTGGTGCTTCAATTCAGCAAAGTTTAGATGGCAAATAATTTACTGACTGCACATTCAAGAAAAAAAAAATCTCAAACTTTGCAAAGCCTTCATTCTTCAATATCAGTTGACAAAGAAGATATATCCATAGATCCATTGACTCTGTTTTTGTGTTTATTGGTTGCTGTAGATAGAAAAGCAGAAACAGGGATAGAAAATTACTTTTATTATGAGCTAACACCATATCCCACCTCTTTGTTTGCAGGAGGTGTTATGAGAGCCACTAAGAATAAAGCTACACTGGAAAATCATCTTTTGCAACTAATTACACTGAGAGAAGTGTCTGGTGGTAAAGTTGTGGCTGATGGAGGAGCTTTACTTTGGTGTTGTAATTGGACGAGAATGTTCAGCAGAATTTTTCGGAAGTATATTGTCAAATGTC
This sequence comes from Macrobrachium nipponense, assembly GCF_015104395.2. NCBI lineage: Eukaryota > Metazoa > Arthropoda > Malacostraca > Decapoda > Palaemonidae > Macrobrachium > Macrobrachium nipponense. Next base: position 52,284,253 of record NC_087203.1, on the reverse strand, counting down.
AATACCTAAGAATCAATGTTGTGGTATTTGATGGATGTGCATCCTCAACTATAGATGCTGCTCATAAATCAAGGTCAGCCAAAGTATCCAAAGTTGTGCAGATCCAGGACTATAATCTCTGCCCGTGTGATCGACCAGAATTTTTAAGTAGCTCTATTAACAAGAAAAGTTTTATAGATTGTCTAGGTAAGAGATTAGAGGAAAATAATTTCCAAGTTATTTATTGTCCAAGCGATGCAGACACTACCTGTGACTACCATCATCAAGACAGCTCTAAATGTTGTTGATAGGCCAGTTACAATTCTGACTGATGATACTGATATCCTCTGTCTTCTCCTTCATCATGTATACTTTCATAATGACTGTCAAGACATTTTCTTGAAGACCATGAGAACTTTCATTAAGGACACACAGAGCGTATCTCTTATAGTATCAATGGCATCATTGAAGATTGTAATAAAGTACACACAAAATACATTTTATTTGCTCACACCTTTACTGGGTGTGACATTACTTCCATCATGCACAAATTTGGAAAAAAATGACAAATTTTCTGAGACAATTTGTATTTTTCATAGCTACAAACCTGAGGTCTTAACAATAGGATCATTTCTGGTTCCTGGCTGGATCCTGTTAAAAAGCAGATGAAAGCAAGGAATATTGTGACATCTGGCAACGCATGCGTAGCTCAGGTGAGGAGTGGTCAAGGACCACGCCGCTATGCCAGTCTTTCCCAACTCAGGATGACTTAAACAGAAGGGTGGCTAGAGGTTGGCAGTTTAACGTTAAGACCTCAGGTTTGTAGCTATGAAAAATACAAATTGTCTTAGAAAATTTGTCATTTGTTCATATGCGAACAAACCTTCGGTCTTAACAATAGGATAGACTCATACTTGGAGGGAGGTACAAGACATCCTAGACTGGCATGGGGCCTACCAACCGGTCCAGCTCCCAGAAGAAATGATTTCTTGAGGGGGCCTGAAGCCCGTTGAGAGGCTAGATAAATTGATATCTAACCACTAAGACCCTGAGTGAAGTACAATGATGTATGAGAGAACCATTGTATAGGGAACCAAAGAGAAACTTTGACTGTCCAATAACAAACTAAGACACCAGGGTTTGTATTACTCCTAACTCATCCTTGCCAAGGAGTGGAGCATATGCTACCAAATAGCGGGTAAGATATTTGTATATTACACGACCACACTATCAGTATGACTACCTTACTCACCTGTATCAGACAAGTCCAGCGAATGACGTGTCTATTCCTTAAACCGCCCGAAGGAAGAAGGAAAGGAACAAGAGAAAGAAGGAGACCAGCCAACTCACTCATTCTCTCATCCACACAATCATCTTAGGTAAGATACAAAGGTGCCCTGTTAAGGGCAACTATGAGTTACACAACCTGTTGGGCAGCCACCACAGGACCCAGGGAAAACCTGTCTGCAGATCTGTGGGCAACATCCTTAAGATAGAAGAAGGTGAACATGGACTGGCGTAACCAAGTACCAGTGCTCAGCACTCTATGTACAGCCAAGTTCTTTTTGAAAGCCAGAGAGGGACCAATACCCTTAACGTCATGCGCTCTAGCCTGCACAGACGTGGTGGTGGAATCATCAAGAGTCAAGTATGCCTGTCTGATGGCTTCCCGTATCCAAAAAAGGGTGGTATTCTTAGACATCTCTTTCTTTGTACAGCCTGTGCTAACAAAAAGTCTGCGACAGCCTGGTCTAAGGTGCCGAGTCCTTGTAAGATAGCAATGCAGGGCCTGGACAGGGCACAACAAAAGCTCTTGAGCATCACCTCCCACAAAGTCATTCAGTGATGGAATGTAAAATGAAGTGAACCTGTCATCATGCACAGAGGGATTTTGGGTTCTGGCCACGAATTCTGAGACAAATTTGAAGGACATCGACCCCCAAACCCTGGTGTGCTTCACCTCATAGCTCAGACCGTGGAGCTCTCCTACCCTCTTGGAAGATGCCAAGGCCAGAAGGAAAACTGTCTTCAGCGTCAGGTTCCTGTCAGATGAGTGACGCAAGGGCTCATATGGACTCTTAGTGAAGCTCTTAAGAACCAAGAAAAGATCCCATGTTGGAGGCTTGAGCTCTCAAGGAGAACTCGACTGCTCAGACCCCTTAACTAGAAGAGAAAGTTCCCAGGAAGAGGAGATGTCGATACCTTTCAGGCGTAACACCAAACTCAGGGCCGCCCTGTAGCCTCTAATGGCAGAAACGGACAAACGTTTCTCGTCTCTGAGGAAGGTTAAAAAGTCTGCTATTCGCTGCATGGAGGTTGCGAGTGGAGAAAAACCCCATTTATGACACCAATCACAGTAGATTGCCCATTTGCCTTGGTAAACCGTGGAGGTCGACTTTCTAAGACTGCTGGACATATGCCCAGCTGTTCTCTGAGAAAAGCCTCTCGCTCAGAGGAGATACTTGATAGCCTCCAACCGTGAGGAGACATGGATTCTACTGACTGGTGGAACCTTTCCGCATCGGGCTGACACAGATGTCACCAAGGGGAATCTCCCTCAGAACCTCTGACAACGACGACAGCAGATCTGGGAACCATTTCACCTGAGGCCACAGAGTGGCTGCCAAAGTCATCCTGAGACCCTGTGAATTCATAAGCCTGTTCAGAACCTGATGGATCAAACAAAACGGAGGGAAGGCGTACACCTCCAGGTTGTCCCAGGGATGTTGGAATGCGCCCTCTGCTAGTGCTAAAGGATCTGGAATCACTGAACAGAATATCTCCAGCTTCCCGTTGAAGTGAGTCACAAAAAGGTCCAGCATGGGTCTCCCCCAAATCTGGAAAAGCTTGTCTGCCACCACTTGATGAAGGGATCCCTCTGTGCCTAGGATCTGATCCCAGTGACTGAGTTTGTCTGCGACCACATTCCATTTGACTGGAATATATCCGGCTGAGAGCTCTACCAAATTGCTGACTGCCCACCGGTGAAGCTCGATGGTCAAGGCGTGAAGTTGACGTGAAATCAGGCATCCCTGTTTGTTCACGTAGGCTACCACCGTGGTGTTGTCCGACATGAGACGACAGAATGACCTTCTACTTTCCCCCAAACTCCTTCAGACTCAGGAAGGCTGCCTTCAACTCCTTTCGTCGTCGTTGAAGAGTTCTTGTTGTTTTCTGAAGTCGCTCACTAAACGATGATACTAGGTTGCTTGAAGAATCTGCTGCTTTCGTCGTCGTTGACTTCTGATGATACATGATTTATTATTCTGGTTTTTCTTCGGAGAAGTTGTAGAGTTCTTTTGGTACGCTGCCACCACTTTTAGGGCTGTTGCCTTGTATAATAAGGCGCCCTATGAGGTAATGTTAGACTTGCGATAATCTTACGCTAAGTCGGTTGGTATTGCACTTCCATATTCAATGGAGTGTCCTTGGGGTTTGTAGATCACTTACGAAGTCGGTATTATCTTCTTTGGTTTATGACGACAATGTGTTAAACTCATGATGATTCAGTGATGGAGGTGAGGTTCTTGTAGAAAACACGAAGTATAAAAATATATATATTCTTCTGAGTTTACATGGTGAAGATCAGTATGAGGGGGTTGTACAAGTTCTTCTAAGGGTGACGATAGCTTGATCGCTTCTGCCAATGATGATGGCTAATTCTATTCTCTCTACATGATAAAGCTTAGGTAAAGAGATACCGGTCTTCTAATGACGATAGTAACTCTATTCTGTTCTACTGCCATCTCGGTTACCAGTCATCAGTAGCTCGAACATATGAACATACAATCGATGACATAGTTACATACGAACATACAATCAGATGAACATAGTTACTAATCACGTAGGCCACTTGAGCTATAGGTCACGGTGTTTGTCTCAAGCAGGAAGCTTGGACTAAAGTTTATAAACAATTGAATGACTACAGGTGACGGCATTTTATCTTAGCCTACTTTTATTGTATACGTCATCTCTTTAGCGTCTCTAGTCTGATCACATTCCTGCAAGCAATCTGGTTGACCTCTTTAGTTTTAGTCTTTTATATATATATATATGGACTAACATTCCATATTTTTATTATGTAAACACTTACATATATATATATATATATATATATATATATATATATATATATATATATATATATATATATATATATATGTGTATACATATATGTATACATATATGTATACATATATGTATACATATATGTATATATATATATATATATATATATATATATATATATATATATATATATATATATATATATATATATATACATATATGTATATATTGTATACATATATATATATATATATATATATATATATATATATATATATATATATATATATATATATATATATATATATATATATATATATATATATATATAATATATATCTATATATGATATATATATATATATATATATATATATATAAAATATATATATATATACATATAAATATACATATATATATATACATATATATATATATACATATACAGGGGGTCCTCGAGTTTATGACGTTGATGCCGTTCTTAAGATGCGTCGTAACACGATTTTCAGCCTAAGTCGTAACATTAAAAAATTCCACATGATTTAATGTAAATACCTATCAATAACAACGAGAGAACAATTCCTTACCTTTATTAATTTGGTTGGCTTGCACACTGGAGAGGAAGCTGCGGTGCTGAAGAGACTGGGGGAGGTTAGTGAAGAAAAAAAGAACCTTCGAAGATGCTGGAGATGCTGGGGCAGGTGATTCTTGAGGTGAGGCAGAACATACTACTGGAGATGCTGGGACAGGTGAGTCTTGAGGTGAGGCAGAACCTTCAGAAGGTGCTGGAGATGCTGGGGCAGGTGAGTCTGGGTTAGCAGAACATTCAGAAGGTGCTGGAGATTGTGGGGCAGGCGAGTCTAGGTTAGCAAAGAACATTCAGAAGGTGCTGGAGATTGTGGGGCAGGCGAGTCTGGATTATCAGAGGCAGCTGAGGTAGAGGGTACAGGATCTCTTGCAGGCCTCTCTACCTTCTTAAAATACTGCTCCAGGTTAGTCTGAACAGAGAGCAACCTCTTTTCATCCAAGATCTCCTTGTAACACTGCACATCAA
>NC_087203.1:52266653-52274153 GCF_015104395.2 Macrobrachium nipponense | reverse complement strand
CTGTTTATGTTTTATTAATCTCTGGGGAAGTGATTTTCCTGTAAGATTGGTATACTCCTGAGTTCTTGTTGATTGTTTTTTGTTTGACGTTAATCAGGGATTTGGCTACAGTATTTGGGTTGGTAAAGGCAAAATGTTAGATTTTCCGAGAGTCTGGGTCACCGTCTTCATCCTGTCCAGGTGTGGAATTTTTATTTTATTGTTGTTGGGTGTCTCTCTGGTCTTGTCTTGAGGGGATCGGTAGAAAATTACATTGGCTTTATGAATTACTTTCTCAATTATATGATCAGGATACTTTAAAGTCAATGCCTGGACTGTTACCAATCTTACATCGGTTTTACAGGAAAATCACTTCCCAAGAAATTATAGAACATAAACGGTCAGTTAGGTATGGATAACTGATCTCGGCTGTCTTTAACCATATAGGTAATCATACCCACAGCAGAATAAACAGGAATTTGTCACGTCTAATTTATAGCAGCAAATGTCAATACAAAAGCCAGATGACAGAGGCAGCCTTGATTAAACATAGAAAGGTAATGAACATCCCAAAAGCCGCCTAGGATTCAGATGTCAATAGATAAAATCTTCCTTCAACCACCACTTAAGAGGATTAAAAAGGAATTATCAGTGGGGGTGACCTAAAAACTACTCATGTGTGGATGGATCTTTTGGTATAAATACTGCCTTTTCTGTAACTTTATTCATTCATTACCTACCTGAAGAGAGCAACAGCAGCACCTGAAATATAATACTTTCTATATTTTGTCGTTTATATGGGCTCCTTTTAATAGATGGAATTCTGTTGTAACAGAACATTTTTACGAGTCATTTTTGGCCCATTATGGAATTCAACCGCCTTTCTACGCTTCTCCGCTCACATCCAGAAGTCATGCCCATTTTTCGCAAGTTTGAGAAAGAACTGATCAGACTACATCGGCTGAAAAATCAAAAACACTTTTTAGAAGAATGTCTCAATGAACAAGTACTTCCAAAACTATGGATTCGGGAGATAGACTCTGCAATCAAACCCCTTCCCACTCTCACACAAGATTTTCCTGGAGGAAGGAATTAAAAACACGAAACACATCTTGGGACTATGCAGTGATATATGGAACCCAGTCTAATCTTCGTCTCCTCACAACAGACCACATATACAGGTATCTGGTTTCATTTTGTTCCAACATTGCTGCCTATAATAGTGAGACTTATTCCAACAGACTTTCACATAAGTTAATAAACTTAATAAACAATAGTGCCTAGAATAATCTTGAGCAACAAGATAGTTTTAAATTGATCTATCACCCCCCCTTACTGTAAACCAACACTTAGTCTTAAATCTAGACTTAGCCATTGCCCTTATGCCAGACTGTAAAAATAGCCTAGAATTTTTAGTTGCTTTTGATAAATTCACATCAGACAAAAATTACAGCTGTGAAGAGACATGTTTAAAAGGAGTGTTACTAAATGCTTTAACTGATTTCAATAAGAAATATCCTGTACCCCGTAGATTTATATATTGTAATAAGTAGATCAACAAAGATGGCAATATCATAGTCATGGACAAAGACTTCTCAACAGGATATGTAACTCATCTACTTTGGTGTGCAGTCTATCTTCATCGTCATTCATCAGGCTCCACAGCTATAATATCATCATCTATAATCAACATTCATCACCAGTAAGTGCTGTATGATTTAATATTATTATTATAATATTTAATGTCACATTATATATTAAATAATATGACAATACAGAATATTGCTGTAAGATAAAATTCACATCTGCGAATAGTAGGGACCCACAAATAATTTTATTCATATGTTCCACAGAGAAGTCCTAGAATAGGAGAGTCCACAAATACCAAGAACGCGGTTAGTGGCAGGGGTTCTGTTCCTGGCCGCCGACGCTAAGTGATTCTCGACGCTATGTGATTTGAAAGCCTACGGCCACCGCACACCTCCTTTTGAAATTCTAGACCAGTTAACAGCGCCCTGACCAGTCGAGCAGCACCGTAATCCTGCGATGGTGCAATAAGTAAAATTATATTTATGCAGTATAGTACTATGGAATTTACTGTACAGTAGTACTGTACAGTACATTATAGTATTATAAATACTGTAAAGTGAAAAAAGCCTAGCTTTAATCCTTTGGGTGTCCAGAGTATGTAGAGATATAATAAGGTTTTATAAGTACAGTGTACAGGCAGCTGTAGTGTTCAAGTTACGATAATTCGTTTTACGATAATCCAACTTTATGAGAGACCAAATTACAATAGCCTAACTTTATCCCATCTTCTAGTTACATAAGTTCAAAAACAGCAAAAGAGAATTATGAAAGTATGGTTTTAATGTTATACTCATTGTGTAAACGTGTACAGCCATGAACAACCGAACGAGAAAAGACATTTTAAAATTTTTTTTCTAAGTACAACCGAATTCGATAACATCTGTTTGGCTTGTATTTCAATCATTGTACTATAGTACACTATTACCGTAGTCGTTATAAATGACGTTGTGTAGAATAGAACTGAGATATCTTAATGTAATAACTTTATTCGCTATAGATCAAAGATCAATCGGGAAATATACTATTAAATTTAAACCTAGTTATAACTGAAGCTGAGAAAACTGTTCAAGTTGCTAATGACTATTATCGTGCATCGGCAACAAGAATAAAACTCCAGTAAACGTATGCCACCAAACACAACCGTAGATAAAATCGAGATAAAATCATTTTAATCAAAACTACTGTGCTTAAAAGAACACATTTATTGCTGGTTTCACGCTGATAGAAGATAAATAACGTAAAGTTCGTATTACGATGATATAAAGGAAAATTGCGAATGGAATCACAATTTTTTTATGCAATAAACATGCCGCCAACGTAATCTGTTAACGAAAAAAAAATGAGTTCACAATCACGAGACATATTCAATTATATTTCCACCTAAAAACACAGTCGTATAAGGAAAAATAACCTTGTCTCATATAAGTCAAGTAGTATCTAGATATTCAGAATTGCGTTAAATATGGCGAAACAAACTCTTATTCGCCATCAGCTGATTTGAAACCAAAACATTGGCCGCTCCGTGGAATACTGGATTAGATTTGCCGTAGTATTTTATAATACAATAATATGAGAATACATACAATATTATTGGATACAGTGAACTTATGTATAACATTTTATAGGATTTATGGAAAAGATGCATAATTAAAATAATACCATGCATTTTTCGGAACAGTGGCCGACAAGAACGAACATGAAAAAACATCCTGACAACGTGGAGGGTAGTTACAAAAGCTGCCTTAATTTGTATCATATTTATATACAAAAATAAAAATACCTTATAGGACGTAATATATTTTCATACACATTTTAAACATAAAAGCATGAACATTTATCAAATCGACACATCGATCACTGAATTTGCCCTCTTTTTAACTCTATATTTTCGGAAGAGCGGCAGGTGGCAACTTACAAGAACGAACATGAAAAAACATTGTATTTGATAACGTGAAGGGCAGTTTCAAAAAGCTGCCTTAGTATCATATTTCTGCACAGAAATAAAAATACCCTATACGTAACACATTTTCATACACATTCTAAACATAAAAGCATGAACATTTATAAAATCGACACATCGATCGCTAAATTTGCACTTTTTTTAATTATATTTTTGGAAGAGCAGCAGACGGCGGCTTACAAGAATGAACATGAAAAAACATTGTATTTGATAACATGAAGGGCAGTTTCAAAAGCTGCCTTTGTATCATATTTCTGTGTAGAAATAAAAATACCCTATACTTAATACATTTTCATACACATTTTAAACATAAAAGCATGAACATTTATAAATCGACACATCCATAGCTAAATTTGCACTCATTTAACTCTATATTTTTAGCATACAACAGCGTCAAAAGCATATAATTTACCCTAATACTTATGTAATAACTCTATAAATTTTTTAATATCATTTGCATAACCTTTATGGGCTGAACGGCGCTGTTGACCGAAAATTGTGCTGCAAAAATACCTCAAAATGCCTTATTTTTTTAATGAATATTTTTGACGACGGCCGTAAAACCGATTCGCCGCTGAGCGGTTGCGCCTTTAACCGTGGGCCGCCTGTACTTATAACTGCTCCTTACTTCTTTAAATTAACAGCAAATTTCTCCTGTTACAATATCAATTATTTGCTCCTTTAGCTTTCTTCTTATAAAAGAGCACACACTTAAATCTAAATTGGCACTCAAATTATGACACTACTTTAACTACTTGTGAAATCCTGCTAAGAAAACAAGGAAAACTTTCAATACTAATGAGACGGAAAAACATGATGCATAGCCTTTTAAGAAGTCTCCATTATCACCTGTCAAATTTATGGTATTATCAAGTACAGAACACAGAGCAATGCATATAGCACAATAATGACTGCTAATGTATATACAGTGTCACACATTACCATTATCTTTACCTTATAAATAAAGCACTTTGTTCTTAACCTCTCACTAATAATTTCGTTTAAGAAAGTTATGGTTTCAAGTACTTTACACAACAAAAATTGTAAAACCAAAGTATTGTTGATTATTCACACCTTGTTTATGCAATTAAATTAAAATACTTTTTATATAATTGGGAAAATAAAAACCCATTTACATGATTCAAGCATTCTTTACTGCAGTGGAAGTACAATGTGCTGAAGAAAATGATCAAAAGTGCTGGAAAAATAGTACATCATGTTATAAATAAAATTGGTAGGCTTATACTAGTATCAAGAACCCCTAAGAGTTAATAGAAGTATATAGCTCCTGGCCTGAGGTAAAGGTTCAGATGTAGTAAAAATATAAAGTACTCAAATCTAATCATTTACAAAAAAAGATACTCATTACTAATCTGGACCTTCCTTATGGCACCAATTATACTGCAATATGTGACACTACCCTAACTACTTGTGAAATCCTGCTAAGAAAACAAGGAGATTCATCTCCTGCCCACATGAATGGTGAAGTTATCCAGTCAATTATAACTTTTCATTTTATGAAAGTGATAAGTACTGCTAAATAATTTTTTAATATCTACATAAATTTATTTCTGTATACAAAGATTATCTAATGAAGTCTTTGGTTGGTAGAATGCATTGGTTGGCTAATATCTACATATCACAAAGGCAAGAGGTACAAATACTATGGAAAGTTCCTTCCAATAATGCACCACAGCTGTAAACTTTAAAAGTAGTACACTAATTGGCAATATAACTACCATACCAAAAGGCTGTTTCATACAACCCTCCTGCCTATTAGAAAGGTTTCCAAGACCCCTTTCATCATTCACAATGTACCCTCCTGCCTATTAGAAAGGTTTCCAAGACCCCTTTCATCATTCACAATGTACAAGTCGATTTACATAATGAACTTAATTCATCAATGAGAAGAAAAATGATAATACATATTCTATTAAAAAACATGAAAGAAGTTAGGCTTGAGCAGGAATATAACTTATATGAAGAAAGTTGTCAGGATGGCTAAGATGTTCACTTAGCCATTGTACTGGTGTATCCAGGGGAGTTTCAATACCTTGAATCACAATTCGGTCACCTGCAACAGTTAAAAATGTAGTCATGAATTTGCATTACCTAAGGATATTAATTTAGCTTTAGATGTAGTTTTGAACTTTCAAAACTATTATGCATCATAAACTCATGTATGGGGTCTGAAAAGCTTTTCCCTTGAAAGAAATATATTACCTCCTTAAATATGTAATATGAGATAATATTCAAAGGAAAAAGTCTATTCTACCAGATTTGTCCTAGTTAGATCTTACAGAAAAAAGGAAAGGAACCTAAAAATTTCATGAAAAGAAGATATGAAAGGTGAAAGAAATAGGTGAACAACAGGTGTACAGTAGTTGGAACCAAACGACTTGGACTGATATGTTAGACTGGGTTTTCTAAACCACTTATAAAGAATTCAAAGAATACAGAAAGGACAGCCATGATATGTAAAATAAAAAGTTTAGGAAGACTGTATCATGGGAGAAATAGCTCAAAAACATTATTTATAATTTTCTAGGAAATTCCATATATTCCCAAACGTTTTTTTTCTTTTTATGCATATCAATCATATTCTCTCTCTCTCTCCTTTAAGCATGTCTCAAGAAGGCATGAGATGATGTTACAAAATAAAAAACACGACTTGTACTTCCATTCAATACAGTATTGATCAGTACTAACTTTTAAGAAAATCTGGCTTCTAACATTACTCTACCAGCAAAATTCATTCACCAATACTAAGTGACAAAACAATCCATCCTTATAATTTCTGATTAATTCTGCATCCATTTCAGTTAAATATCCTTTAATTACTGCATGATGAAGGAATGAAAATGATTCTTGTATTTTGGTGATGAAAAAACAAATCCTCATGAAATAAAAGTACTTACCTTCCATTATTGCATCTGGTAAGGCATCATGAAGGAGATCTGCCAAGGTGACTTTCCTCCCATCATCAGTGAGGGGTTTTATAAGTTTTTGTATGGGTGGTCGGTAAAGTGTGTGAAGACGGAATGGAATATTTTTAAATCCCTCATCAGAGGAACATTCCATAAGTTTTCTATTAATAGCCCAAAACTGGTCAAATTTATCTGTGAACAAAACTTTGAGTTAAATCTAAAGCACATTTCCAAGAGGTAAGTAAAGCTTAACAAAGACATTTTTATGATAAAAGTTTTATAAAATACTTGGCAAGTAATTACTTCATAGCTGGTTTCAACTCGCATGACAGCTTAAATTTTGAAATTCACGAGAGTGATCTTGCAATTACTGAACTACCAATCCAATTTATCCAATGGTTGTTTTCACTTAAATGAATGAATATTGCATTAGATGTTTGCCCAGGTTTGACAGAATATTTATGCTGGTTGATTCTTACTTCTAAGCTCTTGCTAGATTGCCCTCCTTTTATGTCGGGCAATCTAGCAGGAGCTTAGAAGTAAGAATCAATCAACATAAATATTCTGACAAAACGGGGCAAGCCCCTAATGCAATATTCATTTATTTAAAAGAAAACAAGCACTGGATAAATTGGATTAGTAGTTCAGTAATTGCAAGATCAAAAGATGTCTATCACAAAATCTTTTAGAATCTGCCAATATACAACTTACTTCCCATTGTACTTTTAATATTAGTCGTGGCCTGTTTCATTTAGACCCTTGTATTTGTAACATGTTTAAGAATGACCTCAAAGATACAATCACAGACTTAAGTATAAATTAATTGCCTTAAAACTATTTTCTTTGTAAATTTATGTTTAATATGTTTTTTCAATGAGTTTTTGTTTACCAAAGGTTTGAATGTGGTCAGTTGCCGCCCTGTATAATCCTTTAATTATCTTGTCCCTGTGTCTGAGCAGTTGGATTTAATCTTTTTGTAACTCTTAAATTGTACCCCTGTTTAAGTATGTTTGGGAAGGTTACTAATTCTCCAGTTGTGTTAGA
>NC_087203.1:52091653-52251653 GCF_015104395.2 Macrobrachium nipponense | reverse complement strand
TTGGGTAGAGCATCTTTTAAGAAAACCAGACTTTGTTACCGACATTTTGCTGTTTACATGAAAGTATTACAGAACTGTAATTCTTGAAAATTAACAACACTTTTTTTCATCATAAAAATTTATTTTGTCACGAAAATATACTCATTATGTACATATGAAAAATACACGTACATGTACGTACTGCGTGCCCGCAGACAGAAAAATATGTAAGTTGCTACAAATAGGTAATCATTGTCTTACATACTTTAGATATGGTCTACATACTTTTATTATCATCCTAAAACAATTTATGTACATACATATCATATTTAGAAATCATCTTTAAACATTTCATAAAAAGTACAGCCTGCACAATGCGTACCCAATTGACCCAATACGTATGTATGTAAGTTAAATGGCAGTGTTTTATAAAATCTCGTTTCACGCTAGATCTGGAGTTTTCAGATTTAATCTAGCACCACTGTTTTCCAATTTGCGCGGTCGCGCAATCCTAGAGATTTTTATGATTATCAAGCGTGAAATTTGGCGTGTTATCGAAGGTAATGGAAAAATTATTATTAATATATTAACACAGTGGTGCTTAAAAATCTGTCCTGACGCCAATTTTACACAAACAACAACTGTCACGTGTGTGACACACCTTTGAATGTCTTTGAGACAACCCTGCGGCTATAATTATAAGATTATAGTTTTTTTTTTCATTTCCACGTATTACTTAACCTTTAAACGCCGAAACGGTATTTTAAAAATCGTCTCACGAGTGAGCGCCCAATTTTTTTTTTTTTTTTTTTTTTTTTTTTTTTTATCACAGCATGCTTAGTTTTCAAGATTAAGAGTTCATTTTTGGCTCCTTTTTTTTGTCATTGCCTGAAGTTTAGTATGCAACCATCAGAAATGAAAAAAATATCACTATCATATATAAATATTGGGATACGTATATGACAGCGCAAAAAAAAAATTTCATATGTAATTGTATACAAATCGCGCTGTGAGCAAAACGGTTAAAGCTAACAAGTTAATTTTTTTTCATTGTATTGTACACTAAACTGCAATCATTTTGGTATATAACACATTGTAAAACGATTAAGGCAACACAGAGAAAATATTATCACAAAAGGATGCATGAATTCGTAACGTGCGGACAAAAAAAAAGCGGTTTTCAAAAATTCACCATAAATCAAAATATTGCGCTAGAGACTTCCTGTTTGTTGCAAAATGAAGGTAATTGATTGAATATTACTAGACTCTAAGTGTTGTAGCTTAAAATTGCAGTTTTTGACCATTTCAGTCGAGTTAAAATTGACCGAAGGACAAATTTTTTCTATTTATCGTTATTTATATGAAAATATTTCAAAACTGATAAAAGCTACAACCATGGGTTGTTTTTCGTTGTATTCTACATGAAATTGCGCACATTTTCATATATAAAACTTTATGAACCGGCTAATTTAAAATGGTGCAAACATTACGACAATCGGACGAAAAAAGTTATGATTTTTTCGGAAAAGTTACCGCGCGGACGTAAGGAAAAAGTTTATTTCATAAATTCACCATAAATCGAAATATTGTGTTAGAGACTTCCAATTTATTGTAAAATAAAGGTAAATATTTGAATATTACTAGAATGTAATAGTTTTAGCTTACAACTGCATTTTTAGACCATTTCGGTCGAGTCAAAGTTGACCGAAGGTTGAAATTTTGCCACTTATCGTTATTTATATGAAAATATTTCAAAAATGATAAAAGCTACAACCATGGGTTGTTTAATGTTGCATTCTACATGAAATTGTGCACATTTTCATGTGTAAAACTTTAAGTTACGGCTAATTTAAAATGGTGCAAACATTACGACAACTGGACGAAAAAAGTTATTATTTTTTTTGGAAGAGTTACCGAGCGGACATAAGGAATTTTTTTTTTCATAAATTCACCATAAATCGAAATATTGTGCTAGAGACTTCCAATTTGTTGCAAAATAAAGGTAAATGATTGAATATTACTAGAATGTAAGAGTTTTAGCTTACAATTGCGTTTTTTTTACCATTTTGGTCGAGTCAAAGTTGACCGAACATTGAAATTTTGGCACTTATTGTTATTTATATGAAAATATTTCAAAACTGATAAAAGCTACAACCATGGGTTGTTTTTAGTTGTATTCTACATGAAATTGCACACATTTCCATATGTAAAACTTTATGTAACGGCTAATTTAAAATGGTGCAAACATTACGAAATCGGACAAAAAAATTTATGATTTTTTCGGAAGAGTTACCATGCCGACGTAAGGAAGTTTTTTTTCATAAATTCACCATAAATCAAAATATTGTGCTAGAGACTTCCAATTTGTTGCAAAATGAAAGTAAATGATTGAATATTAATAGAGTATAAGAGTTTTAGCTTACAATTGCGTTTTTCAACCATTTTGGTAGAGTCAAAGTTGACCGAAGGTTGAAATTTTGCCACTTATTGTTATTTATATGAAAATATTTCAAAACTGATAAAAGCTACAACCTTGAGTTGTTTTTGTTATATTCTACATGAAATTGCACACATTTTCATATATAATACTCCATGTAACGGCTAATATAAAATGGTGAAAAAATTATGTGACGAAATAATTTCTGAGATGTGTCACTGATGCTTTTTAGTGTGAGAAGAAAGAAATTCGCGCTTGCGTGCCTGGGTAAAGATTGTAAACAAAACAATGCCTTGATCTGTGAGCTCCCAGCATCCCCCAAGGAGCGTGATTCAAAAGTTTTCGCCTAGTAGGCCTATAAGTATTTTTCCGTGAATTTTTAAAAAAACTTTTATATCGACGAATATACGTCCAATCGGCACCCAACAGACAATTTATATCGACGTTTAATACGTCCAATCGGCGTTAAAGGGTTAAATCTCCTTCCTACATCGGCCCTGCCCTCGATCTCTCTCTCTCTTCTACATCTCACAGTTATCCAAGCGAGTGTTTTTTTTTATGGGATAACATAGGCCCTCCAATTGCCTTTTCATCTGGAAAAAATTTATTTAGTATACAATTGCCTTTTCTCGGCTGTGAAGTTGATGTCTATCCATGGCTGTGAGGTGACCAGGAATGACATGTAAGTCAGTGTCAAAGTAACTCTAAACTTCAGTCAGACCAAAAGTTTGGTGCCATATCGTATTCAAGCAATATTCCGTTATTATTTCCTATCTATTATTTTGTCAGAGAGAGAGAGGAGAGAGGAGCGAGAGCGAGAGAAGAGCTAGAGTGAGAGAGATAGAGAGAGAGCGAGAGAGAGAGAGAAGAAGAGAGAAGAGAAGAGAGACGAGAGAGAGAGAGAGAGAGAGAGAGAGAGAAATGGCTGTACACAATTGTTTATTTTCTCAATCACCAAACTCACTCTGTTATGCTTTGTTTCATATTACCTTGCTCACCCATTTATACCTACGATATTTTTATTCAATTCACTACATTAAGATTTATAAGGAATGTCTAATAAACAGAATAACCATATCATTATGAAATGTCCATGTACGAATAGTAAACACATAAAAATTCGCATCCGCGAATAGCCAGGGGTGACCGCGAATAATTATGTATATGTTCCACAGAGAACCCCACGAATGGGTGAGTCCTCCCATGAATAATTTCTAGATAGGTTCCAAAGAAAAATCCGTGAATCAGTGAGTCCGCGAATCCGGAGAACACAAATACGGAGGGCCCACTGTACATACATACATACATACATACATACATACATACATACATCATACATACATACATACATACATACATACATACATACATACATACATACATACATCATACTACATACATACATACATACATACTACTACATACATACATACATACATACATATATATATATATATATATATATATATATATATATATATATATATATATATATATATATATATATATATATATATATATATATATTGCAGTTACACACAGAGAGGTAAGTGAGAACAGTCAAGCACTGTTTGAACTGGAAAAGATTGGAGAAAAGCAGGGACGTGCAGAGAACTTTTTCAGGGCAGGTGCTCAAGTGAAAAAAAGGGCAAAAATATAGAAATGAAGGAGGCTAAATATATACCGGGAGCTCAATATTCTTTCAATTTATCTAAACTAGTCATTAATAATTCAAGAAAGAGATAAACATGACTGATATCAGGTACCAGTGGGCTAATGTTTTATATGAACATAAAATCTACAGTACTGACTACCAGTAGAACTAGAAATTTAACAAAAGAAAAATGATAATTATTACTTTTACATAAATGACTGCAAGAAAATCAATCTGTATGATCAATACACTTGGCTAATAACCAGACATTATCATTTTATATTTATAAGAGATCCCTTCTATGTGCCATTTCTTTGAATATGCTGATAATTTCGCTGTTGTTGATTGTGATATCCTTTTCAACTGCTAGCTACAAAGATCATTTAAAATCGAAAACTAAATATCACGGGCAGCTCAAGAACTTAATTGGACACATTATGCAACAAATGAAATGAAACACAAGCTGTGTGTGTCTCATTCAGTAGGTTAATGGCCACCTACAATGAATCATACATGTACCTGTACCTGTACCGTTTGGCGTTCCACTCCACATTACTGTTCCCATTTTCCTCTCCAAATCTATTAATTTACTCGACTCGCTTGGTCCACTGTCTCTCTCCCTCTTTTTGCTATTACACTTTTTATAGCTAAAAAAGGAGTCAAAGCCTTAATGCAGAAGCAATACCAGTTAAAATAACTAGGAAAGCTTACCTGGCCTGTTGTCAGTCTAGCTCAGCTGAGCTTGCCTTGTCCCCAGTGTTACCAGACAGTGAGACATATAGTCAGCTGATCTTTGGTGACCCAGTGTTGCCGAGATATAATACCCATTTCTACAAGCTCCTGTTTATTATTATTATCATTATTCTTATTATTATTATTATACAAATAATAATAATAATAATAATAATAATAATAATAATAATAATAATAATTAATTATTATTATTATTATTATTATTATTATTATTATTATTATCATTGACACAGATAGGCGGCGGGCCTATAATACATCCCTCTCAAAAGGGCACTTTTAATACAGTAGCAAAAGGGTGCAGGTGCTTGGGCACCCCTAGCACCTTTCCTCTGCACGTCCCTGGAGAAAAGCAATACAGTGAATTTGTTCAAAAGGTAATAGTTGAGAGGACCACATCTAATAAAAAAGGAAAATATTCTCATCTTTAAAATCAAACCATGTCAGACACCTCAGTCAAAGAAACTGCATTTCTTCAGGTCTAGTGCATCCCTCTTCAGTAGACTGTATACTGCCTCAGACAAACAAGGAGACTTTGGAATCTTTTTTATGCATGAAGCACATTTCTTTCCCCCTTCAATGGCCTACAACAAGGAGAAAATGTACCACTAAATAAGTAAGCCATTGTGGACTGCATCCTTAATGAAGTATGTGATGATGAAAGCCACTTCAATTCTTTGTATTGGTATGATGCAGTCATTCATGATGGAGGGGCCCTTATTCATTCTCTCACTCCTTGTGGAATTCACACCTTCCAGGATTTAAACCAAATTCTCAAACTCGTTCAAATGGAATTGCAATGTTTTTTGGGACTGTTACCAGAAAGATTCAATCAAAGAACAAATTCGCAGTGACAGAGGTAAGGGGTCAAGGTTAAAAGTTTCTCCCAAGACTCTGATCCCTAAAAACTGGGGTGAGTTTTTAAAGGACAGCAAGAACAAGAACAAGCTGTTTTGCTTTCTTACACAAACTGTGATGCAAAGAGACAGTGGCATGGGAGATGTTTACATAACTGATTTTGACAACTACACAGTGTGGCATACTGGCCCTGCGGAAGAAATGCATGGTGAATTCAAACAGGAAGAGGCTGACACCAGAATTGTAGTACATATGCTCCATGCACTGAAGTAATCATGCACCTCTATTATTGTAAAGACATCAGATTCTGATGTAGTGGTAATCTTAATAGGCAACTATGGTCGATTCCATGGGATCAACGAAGACTGCCAAATTCATGTTCTTTAAGGAAGTGGGAAAAACAAAAGAATTATAGATATTGGCTCAATGACAAATGCAACTGGTCCTACCCAATCAGTTGCATTCCTTCTATTTATCACAATGACAGGCTATGACACAACTTCCGCTTTTAAAGGAAGATCAAAAGCAATTTGTTTTAAGGCCTGGAAAAGATCTTCACCAGAACTGACCAAAGCTTTCTGTGATCTTGTGCAACAACCCTTCCAGACATTCAGTGAGGATTCAGCTATTTTCAAGGAACTCGAGAGAGTTTTTGTAAAAATATATGAAGGAAAATATGGACCTATCAGTGACCTCCATTGCATTATGTTTTGTGAAAAAATTCAAAACACTGAGTACATTCCTCCAACTCAAAATGCCCTCCTGCAGCATTGTCCTAAAATCAGCCTTCTACCAAAAAAACTAACAGAATTATGAAGGATACCCCAGGCTGAAAAAGTGGGGCTCCCCTGGGCCCCCTTATGGAATGTGAACTTGGTCCCTCCCCTAGATATGGCCCCAGTGATCTTAAGAATCACCCTATATCAACAGCCAAACTTTTACAAATATGGTAAATCTCAACAGTGTATTCACACACTAAGAGAAGAAGATGGCAGGATGGGAGAAGGTAGAGGGTTCTCACATGACGTTACTGCCAAACTAAGACAACTGCTGGAGCTGTCTGAACAACACTATGAAATGGGAATTGGGGAAGAAGAAAAGTTTCTAGTTACAATTAGGTACAATTGTCATTAGGTGAGGAATGTCAGACAACAGAGGTGGGGAAAATTGAGTAAGAGGGGGAGGGGGAGGGGGAGGGTTAACATCAGAAGCAGATGGAATGAATGAGAATAAACAGCAAGTAAATAATTGAACTATAAAGCACTGACAGGCAGCTTAGAAACTACTGGAGTAATTGGAATACTATGACTGTAATCCCTAAATAACTCCACTGGGTCACACACATCACTCTCACACTCCAAAAGATGATAACCTGTGTGCTGGATGATGCAAGCACTAATTCTAACTACTAAATCCTTTGGAGAACACGTCAAATTCAAGCCAGAACAAGGTTGAGAGAGAGATGATGAAGTACAAAACCTTCGCCCCAAGATACTCCTTGGTTCCCTGGCAGAGGAGACCTATGACACAGGGCAGTCCAAAGGGTGGCCTAATGCTTCTATCTTCTGCACACTGCAGATGACATAACACAAGAATAGAAAACAAGCACAATACTGTATGGGAGAAACACAGCCAGAAAGTAAAAATAATTACTGATAATTCACACCGTATGCACAAGGATACAGCAAGAGGAATTCTGACAAGAACGTACACATTCCAACACCACCTGCTGGGCAACAGGCAATTGCAAAGACAGTCCATCTAGGTCAACCAAGCATTATTCTTTTGTTTATTATTAATGCCACTCACACCAAACAGTGAAAAGGTGTAAGCTAACTTTAACAGTATGTAATAATCAACCCAAATAATTACTAACTATGAAGCCATCACCTGTTACTAATATAGCATTAATGAATTCTATGTCATAATTCTGTACATACCATTACAAAGACCCATCCACAATTGTTTATGATCTTTACTTTGCATGTTTGTTATGACTTGTCCACGGTGCTTCAATCCATCAGCTTCTTTTAAGGACGACATAAACTGTGACTCTACGACTTCCCTAAACAGAAAAAGAAAAATTAAACGTAGGAGACTTATTTCAACTAGAGAAAACCTATGACATCTGAAGATATTTTAATACCTAGTATTTTTATGTCATATTAATGAGACAAAAAAGTTTGCACAGCATTGACAGCTAAATACAAAGGGGAAATACGGAATACACTGGTAGCCTTCTCAAAGGACAAAAGATAAAATAAGAGAGCCAAAATACATAATTTACCTTAACATTACCAAAGTAATTTCAAAACAAATGACATAACTTTATCTTGAATTTAGAATACATATCTAAAATTATTAGTGAATAATTTTATATATATATTCTAAATAGTAATCCAAGAAAGAAGAGGCTCAATTATAAAACAGGTGGAAAAGTTTAAATACTTAGAATCTACTTTAAGCTAAGAGGGAGGATGTGAGGCAGAACTGATAGTAGGATAAAAGCTGCATAGGGGAAGTGGAGAGGGGTAGCAGGAGTAGCGTGATAAGTAAATGCCAATCAAGCTAAAAGTCAAGATCTATAGCACAGTGATAAAAGCACTGTTAATGTATGGACCAGAAACATGGGCTCTGAGAAGAAAAGAGAAAGTAAAGCTTGAGAGAACAGAGATGAGAATGCTGAGGTGGATTATGGGAATATCGCTGCTTGACAGATTGGAAAATGACAAAATAAGAAGGGCAGGCTTAGTAAAGATTACAGAGGTAATAAGAGAGTCATGATTGATGTGGTATAGGCATGTGTTGAGGATGGATGATGAGGAGGGAGTGAAGAGGGCTTGGAAGGAATCTGTTAGAGGAAGAAGATCTAAAGGGAAACAGAGAATTAGATGGTGAGATCAAGTGAAAGAAGATATGGAGAGAAAAGGTTTGGTAGAGGATGATGCTCTGATAGAAGGCAGTGGAGAAGGCGCATAAGGCAACCAACCCCTTAATGTAGGGATAACGGTGGGAAAGAAGAAATGATCTAAAATCATTAGTGAATATCTCAAAAATCTTCCTTATGATAATACATGTATTTTCAAATTAAAAGGGTTGTAAAATATACTACACTTTAAAGTAATTTGAGTTTTTCCTAGTTATACAAACTAGTTTTTCATAAATGGAGTTATCCAATGCATAGCAAGTGTTGGCTATGTACTGAATGATAAACAAACGCTTTCAACAGGCAGTCCTGGGGCATCTGCCCTGACCTCTCTCAGACTACCTAGACCACTGTAGGGTCCAGCCTGTATGTAAACACATTGTCCAATAGGTAAATCTGGAACAAAGAGGTGTAGTAGAGGTGGGCTAGTCCTTTATTAAAGCTATCTATAGTACCCCTAAGAAGAGTTCAAATTAATTTAAAATTTTGTATTTGTTCCTACGGGGATAGAAACCTCTCCTTTTCCATAAATGGACCCTCACTCCTTAGGAGGGAGCACAATCTGATCCACCTACTACTATAGTAGATTCAGATGAGCCACACATCTGATGTCTAGGCCTGTCCCTTAGGATGCTTCTGATTGGCTGTTCTGGCTCGTTTTTCCCGAGTACATCTCAGGTTTCTGGCGCCTCAGCTTCCTCCTCTGGCGCTCACCCTTTGAAACGTGGGAGAGGTTCTTGGCATGTATCTAAGGGCAGAGGAAGAGCTCAACCTCCAAAGAGGCAGAAACACAAGAAATTACTAGTGCGGCCTCCAAGGCAGGATTGTAGGTTGCCACTGATATTCCCTTTAAATTTGGAAAGGAAGCATTTCTGGTGACATTTACATTCTTCTTCAGCTTTCAGCAGTAGTTGACAGTGATATTCGTAGCCTAACATCCTGACTTTATAATTTCTCTTTAGCCTCTGCTAACATGATGTGTTCAGTTACCCATAATGTCTAAATTTCTTTTTCCAAGCGGTAGGCATCAAGATTTTGTGAAGACGATGGACGATTACCTCCACAAAGTAATACACCATGCTCTGGTTCACTACACTTAACAGATGTGGCTGGCTTGCCTTGTTTTTTCATCCTACAATATCCTAAGATGTGACCATATTCTTGACAATAAAAACATCTCCTTGGTCTTGGGATATATTACTTAACCTCAAAATGTAACCATGATGCTTTTATTCCATTAGGTATGAAGGTGAAATTAACTGTAATAATTAAATTTGGAAGTGGGACTAAGGCAACACTAATCATCATCTTCACTCTTTCAATTCTAATCACACCTTAATCTTTTAATTCTTCTGCAAGTTTCTCTTCCAAATACACTATAAGTTGGGGTGCAAATATCATTCCTTTGGGATGATTCCAAAATGCATATATGAAGCAGTCAACTTTGACTATTCCAAAATAATAATGCTTTGAATTTTTCACTATCCTTTGGTGAGGTTGATTCTAATCAGTTTTCCCAGATCTTCAGATGAAATCTTAGGTTCTTGGCTACAAAATTTCACAATGTCTTTGTACATATTAAAAATGTCACAATTAGGATCTTCCAGAATAAAGATTAAATAGTTATCATAAAAGTGTTTTGAATATCCCTGGTCCTACTTCACAAACATTCCAGGTGAATTTCCCTTTTCTCAGTGCTGAATCATAGGGCTCCAGTGTAATTACACTTGAGGATTTCCTAGACATGTCCAAGCAAAGGTTGACAGTGGAGGGTGCAAAGGTCGTCAACTCCATCAAGAGGTCATGAGGTCCAGGGATAACTAGCTTTATAGTTACATTCTTATGATTTATCATAAATGACAGAAAAAAGAACTTTCTGGAAATAAGAAAGAGAAGCCATTAGTATTTCCTGGCGTTCAACCCTCCACCAATGACACCAATGAGTACTTACTCCCAAATGTCCACCCCCTACTCTATCCTTAGGGGAAGGTACTAATATTGTGGCTCAAGTGTAAGCAAAACCCACCTGATGGGACTGAGAGCATTATATAAATACAGTCATCCCCACTCTATTCATCTTGATGGGCAATCCAAATAAAACACCGAGAGTCCCATTCCAAGAACTAACCTACCCACGGAATCTGAAGGCTAGTTCTAATGAATAGTAATGTCAAATACAGCTAGCATATTGATAACTCTCAGGTCCAAACATTATTGGATGGCTGACAAGGCCACTAGAGCTCCCACTAATTGGCTATGAAGATGAACAACTCCAGCATTGTCATCCCTTCCCAATAATCCAGAAAGTAAAAAAGAGGAGACAGAGAGGCTTGAACGATAGATAAAGAAGCATTAAAGAAACTGAGACGAGAAAAAATTATTTTAAAGGTGTTACAGGGGGAAAACTTGCAGCTGCCCTATACAACAATTGATAGGAGAGGGTGGAAAGTAAGATGGAAAGAAGTGAATATGAAAGAAGGTACAGTGAAAGGAATGAAAGGGGTTGGGTTTAGGGGACGAAAAATTGCCACAAAGACCCCTAAGTAATGCCTAAAGTGCACTGTGTGAGGTGCACTGACAGCACTACCCCCATACAGGGAAGGACTTCCTGTACGTCCTTATTGTTAAAGATAAGAGTTAATGTGACAAAGCACAAAGGATAACACTGACCTTTGATAGCAACACAGAGGGTTGCTTAGTCTATATGAGGAATTGGAAAAAATTAAATGGTTTTGTCTAGAGGGGTACAGGAGCAGGAAATCCCTAACAATCAACATGAAATCCATAAAGTATCCCACTGTTTTTTATTGAATTTCTTAACTAACTCACTCATGAATTTGAGAGATTTCCACGATTAGGTTAAAAAACCTCTAGCTCTTAGGAGACGACCGAGTGTCTCCAAGTAGTTAGCTGAAGCATGGGAGGGTTTTGGTGACATCTTAACATATGTGATTTTCTGAGTAGATCTGGTGTTTAAGGTATGTAAAATGGCTGATCTATCACCAAAGACTGGAACAATTCCAATGACCATTCCCACTGTGAACATTATGATATGAGACTATGAAGGCCATTCTTGCATTCCTGGAGGTCTGGAATTTGTTCAGAACTTGCATCATGAAAGAGAAGGGTAGAGATATCCATAAAAGACTAGAATGGACCAGTTGCACAGCATTGTATCAAATGCCTAAGATTGATGGTCCCTATGGGAAGAGCTAAAGATCTGCAGTTTTTTATTCTGTACTAACTCATTGTAAACATATTGTTTTGTGAGCCCTGCAGCTTCAACAAGGTCCTGACATACTTGTAGATGTAGTAACCATTCTGTCTGTAACAACTGGCCCTTCATGCTTAACTGATCAACAACAGTGTTGTGTTTGCCTGGAACTAACTGTGGCATCAAAAGTATGCTCTTGGACTCTGACCAACAGAATTTCCATTATCAGCAAGAACAGTGACTTGAACTTGATCCCTACCTGCTCCCTAAGATATGAAAGGGTCAATGTATTGTCAGACAAAAATGATGGCTTCCTGAGGGCAAAATCTTCAGCTTGCATAAGACTAATAACCAGCCAAGAACTTACCATTTCTATGTACCCTACAATGGCACCTCAGCCTACTTTCAATGTACTTGAATACAATATGAAGTCTGGGTTCCTTACATCTGTCATGAGTAATAGCCTGTCCTTCAACTGACTCTGATTCTTCTTAATAACTGATGGAATCTGGACTAATAGTATGCCTAGGACTGAAGATTTGTTTAGCACCCCTTCAGATAGAATTGAATGTCTGGGACTGAAGATTTGTTCGAGCACTCCTTCAGATGGAATTGAATTAGTCTCACTCTCAATCTGGGAAGGGGAGCAACCTTCTCCTGAGGGGACATGTCCTGGAATAGATCACCATTTCTTGCCTGACAAGGCCTTTAAAGAATGAAACTGTGAGAACTGTAAGAAATTAATCTATTTTTCTGATGAAAGAATGAAGATAGATTCTGAGAGTCTATCTTTATTCCTAGATTGGCTATAACCTAAGATGGAACTAGGTCTGATTTCTGAATATTAATTGATATTTCTTCACATTGAGACTGGGTATCAAATCTTTCACCCTCAAGATCCTCTAAGAGATCTTGCCAGGACTTGCCAGTTGCCCTGGTACATGAAAATTCAGACTCCCAGAAGGAGATACCACCTTGAAAGTGCGCTAGTAACCTTGTGAGTACCAGTGGTGCTGTACTCAGGCAAAAGTAAAGGCCCCAAATTGGGAAACTTGGCCACTGAAAACAAAGCAGGGAAACTTGTGAGAAAGAGGATAAATAAATACATAAAAGTAAGCATCCTAACTTCCATCTAGAGTTCTGCTCGAGTTTGAATACTCCTCTTTAAAGTGAATTTTCTGTTGAATATGACTCTTTTTGGCTTAAGCAAGTCAATAATAACATAAATATCAGTATATACTTACTGTTTACAGCAAAACAAATGCAATATGAATCCAGTCAAAATCACTTTCCTCACACTAAAACTAAAACAAAACCTGTGCAAGAGTGAATTAAGGTCACTTGTGGTATAATCGGATTCATAGACAAATGCTCAACATCCACAGGTGCCACCCAAGCAAAAATGATGTAGAAATTAAAAGATAATAAAGACATCCTGATCTACTGTCTTTTGACAGTTATCAAGAATAACCATGCAGAGTTTAAATACCCAAAGGCAATTACTGCCTTAAAATCACAAAACAAAACAAAAAATTTAAATATAGTTTCACTACATTACAGACCATTTTCTAGTGTCCAAATTTTGAAAAATGTATACCTACAGAAAATAAAATTCAAGGTACCTTAAGACCTAAAATGGTTGCTTACATAGCTCTGAAAAAGCCAAATGGCACACAGATGATTTCTCTTGCCAAAAAATAGTCTATGATGAAGTGGTAGTGGACACACAAGGGCACAACTTGCTTCCCTGGAAAACAGCTCTCTTAAGAAAGTCACTGCACTAACACAAGGCAGTACAGACTGGTTCCCATACAAATGTGGGCACAAGTATCTCCCTGTTGGGGGATGCGACCCAATGTTGTGAGCCTAGTTTCCTTGTCCTTCTTTTACTATTTAATCAATTCCACTATAAAAGACCTTGTATTCTTTTGAAATTTAAAAAATTTTGCTCAAAATCCATCTGCATCCTAGTTTGAACAATACACCAAACCTACAATTAGAGCAGTGATTTTCCCATGCCACATGCTTTACTAATACACACTGGACATTGTGTGTGTCCGTCATGCTTCACCAAAGACATGGTTCCCATGCTAATCCTCAAATACTCAAATACTACCGTATATAGTTTCTGGAATTGGCTTACTATATGTATGACAAAGATATCATACACAAAAAAGTAGAACTATTAACAATTTTCTAGTGAAGCATAAGAAAAGCCACTATAATTATTCCCCAACAGCCAAGGAACATTACCAGTGATGTGGACAGCACTGCAACAGTAAACAGAGGCTAGAAAATTACATCGCTCTACACTTGCCAACTGACGGGATGTTATACAGGAAGAAAAGATACAGTAGACACCATACAGCCAACCCACTACCCTCAAGTTCCCAAGGAGCTGCTTGATCACAGTGAAACCCTTGTGCATGCACAACCATATGTAAGACCCTGATCTTTCCTCTCATGACATTCCCCCATCTAGTTGGAGGTTTCTGATAAAATCCTATTGTACACCATTTTCTAACACTTGTTTTTCTCACTCCTTAGGTTTCTTTCTTGGTGACTGGGCATGAATATACAAATAAGTCTGCACTGCCACTAAAGCCAATATCTACTTAGTCAAATTCAGCAACAATGGTTATCTCAGTAGTTGAGCCTATACTAATTAGCAATGCATGGAAGCTGACAGGTAGCCAAAAAGGAAAAAAAAAAAAAAAAAGATGTTTCCTCCTGTCGAAGGAGCTCCATGGGTTATGGATTACTAAGACCTCAAAGACAAAGGCTACCACAAACAGATGATGCCAGACATCCAGTTCTCCACAAGATCTTGTAGATCTGGCAAACCCAGAGAGGCATATGGTAAAGAGGAAATCCCTTACAGAGCCACAAGAAAAGAAGACTTTCCTACTTGTATAGGACAGGTGATCCAGAGACCAACAAAGAGAGCACATCTGTCAAGATATAATGCTCAATCTTCAAGGCATGCTTTCCATGCCTCTGGGCTTGGAGACACTCATGGCTCTGCCACTGTTCCTCAACAAAGACCTCAAAACTCAAGAGGCATCAATTTCAAGCCCACCCAGGTACTTTTAAATGAGATTTGGTGAATGTCTTGGTTATAAAATGCATAAGCTTCTGATTTCACTCTAAACTGGATACTACTGATGTTTCACATCCTCTAGCTTAGAGATATTTAGGTGCAGAACATCAATCACTTTTATAACAAATAAAACAGAAAAGATAAATAATTGCCACGATAAGAATTTCTGAGAAACAATGGGGAAGAGGAGGGTATCTTTGCACCAGCATAAACCAAACACCAAATCCTATCACAAGCTACAAAATATGTAGATGAGATTCATCATGCAAAAAAATCCAGAACATATAAATGCCAGTATTCATTCTACTGGAAAAGAAAAGTGAACGAAAAGGGAAATAGATGTTTTGTCTAATTTCATGTGTGGTCAATTTCTAGAGAGAGTTGTTGCCTCTCTGGATACAAAGCTAAAAGTAAATGTTCTGTAATGAGGAGTGAAGGCTTCTTCTAAAGTGACAAAACTACTGCTCACTCCTTTTGTCAATACAGTAATTTGATTTCTGGAACTGGTTTAGCCTGACCCAAATGACAAAAAATAAAGAAATATAAAGCAAAATGCATACAGTATTGATATATACTTTATCTAAACACCTCAAATTATTATTACTCACCTTGAAGGACATCTTATTAATTCCTTTTCAGGAAAATGAGAAAAATGTGCAGTAATAGTCCATGGCAAAGCTGTTCCACCACAATGAAGATCGAATAACACTCCCACTGGATAATGCCTGCACAAAAATATAAATATACTAGACTAGATATACAAAAATAGATTAGACATACTACAGACATATGTGCATACTTATATTTCGTGGGATCAAAAGCAAAAATTATTATTAAAGTAAACTTTACTGAAGACACAATTTGCTTTTTATTAAAGTAAATGATACTGAAGACATCAACCAATTAAATAATTCTACTTGACATAATATTTACCCATTTGACTATGGTTTTATTTATTTCTACTTATAGTTTCTATTAAGATTTCTATAACCAACTGGAATCCTTGTGCCTCTAGTTTTAGCTTCTAATCTATTTCAGAGTCACATTTACCTACATTATGCTGGGTGATGACCATATACAACAGTAACCTATACATATTCTTATGTTATTGCCTTCACAGAGCATAAATTCCCCTCAGTAATTGTAAGAAATGTTGTAAAGTGTCTGCAATATGTTCAGGTTCCATATTAAAGTTAGTTTAGAGTTAATACATTTAAATAATGTATGTTCAGAATTCACAAAAGCATAAATCACAGTTAACCCTCTTACGCCGACTGGACGTATTTTACGTCGACATTTTTTGTCTCCCGTGTGCCGACTGGACGTATTTTACATCGACTTACAAAAGTTTTTTTTTAAATTCGCGGAAAAATACTTATAGGCCTACCAGCCTAAAACTTTTGAATCACACGCCTTGGGGGATGCTGGGAGTTCACGGATCAAGGTGTTGTTTTGTTTACAATCGTTACGCAGCGCGCAAGCGCGAATTTCTTTCTTGCCGCACTAAAAAGTATCTGTGACACATCTCAGAAATTATTTCGTCACTTTGACATAATTTTTGTACCATTGTAAATTAGCCGTTACATGAAGTATTATATATGAAAATGTGCGCATTTTTATGTAGAATAAAACAATAAAATACTCATGATTGTAGCTTTTATCAGTTTTGAGATATTTTCATATAAATAACGATAATTGCCAAAATTTCAACCTTCTGTCAACTTTGACTCTACCGAAATGGTCGAAAAACGCAATTGTAAGCTAAAATTCTTATATTTTAGTAATATTCAATCATTTACCTTAATTTTGCAACTAATTGGAAGTCTCTAGCATAATATTTTGATTTATGGTGAATTTATGAAAAACTTTTTCCTTACGTCCGCGCGGTAACTCTTCCGAAAAAAATCATACATGCGATTGTGGTAATGTTTGCACCATTTTAAAATTAGCCGTTATATAAAGTTTTATATATGGAAATGTGCGCAATTTCATGCACAATACAACTAAAAACAACCCATGGTTGTAGCTTTTATCAGTTTTGAGATATTTTCATATAAATAACGATAATTGCCAAAATTTCAACCTTTGGTCAACTTTGACTCTACTGAAAGGGTCGAAAAACGCAATTGTAAGCTAAAACGCTTATATTCTAGTAATATTCAAGCATTTACCTTCATTTTGCAACAAATTGGAAGTCTCTAGCACAATATTTTGATTTATGGTGAATTTATGAAAAAAATAACATTTTCTTTACGTCCGCGCGGTAACTCTTCCGAAAAAATCATATGTGCAATTGTGGTAATGTTTGCACCATTTTAAATTAGCTGTTACATAAAATTTTATATATAAAAATGTGTGCAATTTCATGTAGAATACAACAAAAAATAATTGAAGGTTGTAGCTTTTCTCATTTTTGAAATATTTGCATATAAATCACGATAAATCGAAAAAAAAAACACGTTCGGTCAACTTTGACTCTACCAAAATGGTCGAAAAACGCAATTGTAAGCTAAAACTCTTACAGTCTAGTAATATTCAGTCATTTATCTTCATCTTGAAACAAATTCGAAATCTCTAGCAAAATATTTAGATTTATGGTGAATTTTTAAAAAAATCTTTCCTTCCCTCCGCCCGCGGATTCTCCGCCACAAATCTCCGAAATGCGTACGTCCCATTCTCGGAATATTTGCTCCATTTCATTTTAGGCATTTCATAGAGTTTTATATATGAAAATGTGTGCAATTTTATGTAGAATAAAACGAAAAATCTTTGAAGGTTGTAGCTTTTCTTATTTCTGAAATAATTGCACATAAAAAATATATAAAAAAATTTGACATTCGGTCAACTTTAACTCGTCAGATATGGTCGAAAACTGCAATTGTAAGCTAATACTCTTACAGTATAGTAATATTCAATCATTTGTCTTCATTTTGAAAGAAATTGGAAGTCTCTAGGACAATATTTAGATTTATGGTGAATTTTTGAAAAAAATATTTGTTTACGTCCGCTCGTTACGAATTCATGCATTATTTTGTGATAATATTTTCTCTGTGTTGCTTTTATCATTTTACAATGTGTTATATACCAAAATGATTGCAATTTAGTGTACATTACAACAAAAAAAAGTAACTTGTTACCTTTAACCGTTTTGCGCACAGCGCGATTTGAATACAATTATATATGAAATTTCGTTTTTGCGCTATCATATATCGCATTATTTATATGTGATAATGATAATTTTTTTCATTTCTGATGGTTGCATACTAAACTTCAGCCAATGACAAAAAAAGGAGCCAAAAATGAACTCTTAATCTTGAAAACTAAGCGCACTGTGATTTTTTGAAAAAAATATTTTTTCCGCTTCCGCGCTCACTCTGAAACACCTCCGGCACACGGGAGACAATTTTTTTTTTACTGCTTCGGCGTAAGAGGGTTAAGAAAGAACGTAGAGTGAAAAGAGAGAGAAATTAACTTTGTTTGCGAAAGCAGATGTGGCCGTCAGCACATCAGGGCACAAGTCCTTTGTGTTGAACCAGTATAATTTGTCTTTGTCTAAACCATGTACTTACATGGTCACTCGTAACTTTTAGGTTAATCTAATTTCTCAATAGCATAGAGGTTATTTACGGAATCTGAACAGACAGTGTAAACGTGTTTTGTAATGCCCCCTGTGAAAGAGTATGTATAGTGAATTTGGAAGCTGCAGCAAAAAGGAAAACCTGGTACAAGGTAATGTGTATTACAAGTTTTAAGTGCACTTAAAAATATTTACAATGGTTAGGTAAAATTATTTAATTTTTTTACACATTGTAATTTTTTGTGTCTGTTTGAATAAACTTTTTGAAGTGTTTATTTTATGTTCAGTGTGATTAATGTTTTCTTAGTGTTTTTACATTTTTGGTACTTTTCCCCATTGTGTTTACATATTTTTGTACTCACATTTTGTTTGATTAACTTAGGTGTTTCTTAATGATTTACTGTTACATTACTCGATTTAATTTAACACTTGTGAATTGATTCACATCTACTTAGATTTCTTTTCAAATATTATATAATTATTACTTAACAGTTTGAATTCTGATTGAATAATTTAATTTCTTGATTAATTAACTTTCTTGATAAACTTTTATTTAATTTTGCTTAATAATTAATTCAAGATTTAATTAAACTTTGTGTTATTTTCAAATAATAGTAAATTTCCCCGAGATTGTGAATTTCACATAAATTTTGAATTTAAAAATAAATTTCTTATATTTAAAATTTGTATAACAGTTTCATTTCTTGACCACCAGTGACAATTTTATTTAGGTAGAAATATAGAGTGGTAATTGTGCTTTTTTCCTTCAATTTTATTGAAGTGAGTTAGAACCAAGGAAATAGTACTCACTTTTAAACTATTGATGGAGTGATGCCCCTAATTAATTCAATCTCATATATGGTTACATCACACCTGTTTTAATTAACTTAGTCTGATTTCTTGTATGATTAATAAGCTTTTAAGGGATAACTGTTGCCTTTAGGGTAATCAGTAGTATTTTATCTGTGATGAAGGTTTAGGTGTCTGGCTGTTTTGAGGTAAATATTTTTTTATTAGCAAGTGTAGTAACCAGATATCTTCAAGCTTTAGGGAATATATAGCTACGTACTTTGAAGGTGCAGTATAGATCAAGCACACCTTTTTTGCTGATACATACAGTTTATTGATTTTAACTATTTAATAAATTTTCAAGAGTTATAAATAGTACTAGTATATTCTTTCCCAAACCATGCATAAAATAGTTTTGTGGAGAAACTGAAACCTGTTGAATTAACAATTTTATTTAAGTTGCCAAAAATAAATTTTCATATAATTTATTACGATATGTACTGTTAAAAATAGCTACAACTTTGTGCCAGCAGGTGCAGTTGGCATTGAAAAATTAAGAAGATTGCTTGGCTGATTCAGATGACTGTCTAGCTCACCTATTCTCTGCCATGTGTGTCTTTAATACTATTTTAGGTCTCATTCCAGTTCTAATTTACATCCAGTAAGCTGCGCAGAGGCTGAGTGGGTCACACTTTAACAGCAGATAATTATCCAAATAGTATACAGTCAAACCTTGGTTTTCATAGGCCTCTCTTTTCATATATTTCAGTTTTCATAGACTTTTTTTCTACTAAATTTTGCCTTGCTTATCGTACGTTTCCTCGGTTTTCGTACACTCAGAAATGCTCCATCTGGGGCCCAGCATATGGCCGGGACCCATATCAAGCGCCCAAACAAAGCATCCCATCTCCTCTCGTGACCCATTCAGGCTTTGTTTCTCGCTGAACAACCATCTCTGTGCTCGGCATCCAAAGCAACATGATATTGTTATAATGCAATAAAGTTTCATACATACTTACCTGGCAGATATATACTTAGCTAAGACTCCGTCGTCCCCGACAGAAATTCAAATTTCGCGCCACTCGCTACCGGTAGGTCAGGTGATCTACCTGCCTGCCCTGGGCGGCAGGACTAGGAACCATTCCCGTTTTCTATCATATTTTCTCTCTTCCACCTGTCTCCTGCGGGGAGGCTGGGTGGGCCATTAATCGTATATATCTGCCAGGTAAGTATGTATGAAACTTTATTGTATTATAACAATATCATTTTCATACAATGAACTTACCTGTCAGATATATACTTAGCTGATTGGCACCCTTTGGTGGAGGGTAAGAGACAGCTAATATGGAATAGACAGGTAAACAACATATGTTGTAGGTATAAAAGATAAACCTTGGTTCCTACCTGATAGGTGGTAGACTTCGTGGCTGTAGCCCGGTAGTCTGCATCACCTCAAGACTTTAGCAAGATATTAGATCTATGGCTAGAGTTCTTGTGGGTCTGTCGATGGGTATATGAACCGCTTACTCGGCAGAGCCTGAAAGGACTTTGTCAATGGGTACTGGACCACTTCTATGACAACACACCTTATGAAGGAGCATAACCAATCCCGACCACCTGATCCTAACCACCATGTTAGTATAAAGAATTGTTCTGAGTTATCCCCGAACTCATTACAAACAACCCATAACTCGAAACTAAAACGCATTCATACAAAAATTCTCAAAAAAAAAAAAAAAATTTAATACTCCTCTAAAAGATATCACAAGAGTTCCTTACTGAACAACAGTGACTGGCCGCCAGTGCAGCACCGAGCCCTCTTTGTCAGCAGAAATCTAGAACATATCTAGTAGAAGGTATGTACAAAGTTAAGGATTGTGTTTGCTCCCGTACCCCAGTATCGTTATCCGCCGATACAAAAAGGGGTTGGGCCCCCCCAGAGAAAAACATTTCTCGTAGGTCACGCGAACGTCTTTCAGATAGTGAGATGCAAATACCGAATTGCACCTCCAATATGTCGTATCAATGATTTTCTTTAGCGACATATTCTTCTGAAAAGAGAGAGACGTCGCCACTGCTCTCACTTCATGAGCTTTTACTCTTAAAAGCGGAAAAGAGTCGTCAGGACAGAACTTGTGAGCATCTGTAATGACGCTCCTAATGAAGAAAGCTAATGCGTTCTTAGACATGATTCTTGTGGGGTCCTTAAATCGAACACCAAAGACTTTGTCTAGAGCCTCCATTTGTTTCTTCCTTTGTAAGTAGAACTTCAAGGCTCTTACAGGGCAAAGAGACCTTTCTGTTTCTCTACCTACTAGACTCGATAAGCCTTTAATCTCGAATCTCTTGGGCCAGGGATTCGATGGGTTCTCATTTTTCGCTAGAAAAAGAGTTCTAAACGAGCAGAAGGCCGAGTCTCTGTTAAAGCCGACTTCATCTTCCAGGGCATGAAGTTCCCCAACTCTTTTGGCTGTCGCCAAAGATAGGAGAAACAAGCATTTCCTTGTTATATCCCTGAACGAAGCTAAATGAGGAGGCTCAAATCTGTCAGACGAAAGGAACTTGAGAACTACATCCAGGTTCCAGTTGGGAGGAGTTAGTTCCTTAGATTTTGTCATTTCAAACGAATCTAATCAAGTCGTTGCAGATCTTTATTATCAGCAATCTCTGAGGCCATCTGTTTCTGGAGACTGCCGAAAGCATGCTCCTGTATCCTTTGATCGTCGATACAGATAAGTGAGAGACCTCTCTCAAGAACAAAAGGAAAAAATCAGCGATTTCGGTTATAGAGGTACTGGAGGAGGACAACTTCTTAGACTTACACCACCTTCTGAATACCTCCCACTTCGACTGATAGACCCGTCTAGTGGAAGCTCTGCGGGCTCTAGCGATAGCGCTTGCAGCTTCGCGAGAAAAACCCCTCGCTCTGACAAGTCTTTCGATAGTCGAAAGGCAGTCAGCGCGAGAGCAGGGAGGTTTTGATGAAACCTCTCGAAGTGTGGCTGTCTGAGAAGATCCATCCTTCTTGGAAGGGATCTTGGGAAGTCTACTGTCCACTCCAGCACCTCTGCAAACCAATCTTGTGCTGGCCAAAACGGGGCTATCAGGGTCATCCTTGTCCCGTTGACGCTACAAACTTTCTCAACACTTGCCCCAGGATTTTGAAAGGGGGGAAAGCGTACACGTCCACATGAGACCAGTCTAGCAGGAAGGCATCGACCACGAGAGCTCTTGGGTCTTCCACCACTGAACAAAAGACTTCCAGCCTTTTGGAAAGGAATGTGGCGAACAGATCTACTGTGAGGAATGCCCCAAAGATCCCAAGAACTCTGACACAGACCTCTCTGAATGAAGGGTCCATTCTGTGTGAAGGACCTGGCTTCTCCTGCTCAGTCTGTCCGCCCTGACGTTTCTCGTACCCTGAACAAATCTTGTCAGGAGGGAGATGTTCCTCTGTGAGGTCCAAAGTAGCAGATCTCTTGCAATCTCGTATAGAGACACGGAGTGCGTTCCTCCTTGCTTCCGATGTAGGACAGGGCGGTAGTGTTGTCACATTCACTTGGACCACACTGTTTTGTCACAAAGGGTTCGAAGAACTTTAGCGCCAAGTGAACTGCTAGAAGTTCTTTGCAATTTATGTGCCAGGACACCTGTGCTGCCTTCCAGGTGCCTGACACTTCTCTCGTCCTAGTGTTGCTCCCCAACCCTTCTCCGATGCGTCTGAATACAACACTCGGCTTGGGTTTCGGAACTTCCAGAGAAAAGGGATTTTGACGTAAGGAAAAATCTATTTCTGGGCGATTGGCTCGTGTCGCCAGCGAAATATCCTTTAATCTATTATTTCTAGGGTAAATGTACTAACACATACCAGAGAATAAATAAATAAAGAAAAAGGTCAGTATAACTGACTCGCTCACCCTCCCAGAGAGTGTCGGTATGAACACTATGGCGAGTGAGACCACTACCACGAGCCAAATACCAATAGAATTCTCCCACTACAAAATCCCCCCAAGAGGGGAGCCGACCCACAGAGTGGGCAGCACCTACTACTACTACTCCATCCCATGCTGCCGACTGCTGCGCCTCTGGTGGCCATCCTGAAGTTAGCAGACAATCTTGGCGATGGGATGGGTAGGGCGGGATTTCGCTGGCGACACGAGCCAATCGCCCAGAAATAGATTTTTCCTTACGTCAAAATCCCTTTTCTGGGCTCAGCTCGTGTCGCTGCGCGAAATCGTACCAGAGAAATAGACAAGATTGTAAAGAAATTCAACAAAATATAAAGGGTCTCAAATAAAAGATAAAATAAAAATAAATCAATATAATTGCTAATAAAGATACATATACACAGTGATACAAATAGAAATATTACTTAATTATACTTAATGCTAATAATATTTCTTAACTTAAGGTGTAATATACCATATATACAGGAGCCAAATATCATATATGTACAACAATGGTATCTGTGTAAAGCTTATGTATCAAAACCATTTAAAGCAATTAATATACAAGTTGAATAAAACAAACTCAACAATAACAAAATATAAAAGAATGTATATGACTTAATATACAAAACCCGTAACCATTATAAGAAGATGTATCTCCTATCATAAAAATAAGGAGTATGTACATCCCACGAGATCAGTAATCATCACAAATGTGAGTGTCCCTAGCAAAAAATAAGGGACACCCACTATATCATCATTAAAGCAGCTAAGACACAAGGTGATCGTAAATGAACAAGGCAGGAATAGACGAACTGTTGGTGAGGCAGGTAGAAGGAGGACTGAATCTTCTACTAAGGATTAGTCAGAGTCAGGGGAAACTATGTTACCCGCTGCAACTGCTGAAAATTTCAGGGCTTCCAAGGACTTTAAGTAATGACGTTTGAACACTGTCGGTGATTTCCATCCAGTATACTTTTTCAACTCATCGAAGTTCATATGTTGGAAATAGTTAATTGAGGTGGCTACTGCCCTGACATCATGTGCTTTTGGGAAAGAGTCAGGATTGGCTTGTTTAATGAAGTACAGGATTTGTTGCCTGATGCCTTTAATAGATAAAGTACCACCTTTTTCTCTCCTAAAGAGAGGACCCGATGAGGATGAGGAGGTCCTAGATAGAAAGGCTCGTAACGTTGAAACTGGGCAAAGAGATATATCTTGTGGAAGGGGTATTACCTTCCATGGTTCCCACCTCATCAAAGGATCTTCATTCTTAGCTAAAAAGCTACGTTCTGGTGAAAGTAGCACTTCCCCTGTGGGAAGGAACTGAATATGATCCGGATCTCTGGATAAAGCCGACAGTTCTGAAATTCTAGCTCCTGAGGCCAAGCTTAATAAAATAGGGTTTTTCTTAACAGCATTATAAATGAGCATGTGTCATTATTGGTTTCTGAAGCCAGTTTTAGAACATCGTTTAAGAACCATGATACTGACGTAGGCCTTACAGAAGGTCTAAGTCTAGCACAGGCCTTGGGAATAGACGAGAAGTAGGAATCTGTCAAGTCTATGTTGAACCCAAATTGAAAAATCTTTTTCAAGGCTGACTTGTTTGTCGTAATTGTGCTAGCTGCTAAGCCTTTTTCAAATAAGGATCTGAAAAAGGATATAGCTGAATTGATTGTCATGATCTTAATATCTGATTCTTTCAGGAAGGTTGCTAACTTTTTGACAGCAGCATCATACTGTCTCAAAGTTGAATCTCTCTTATCTGATTCCAAGAAGAGAATATTCTGAGGGTCAATATTCGCATCCCTTTTCGCTGCAAACTTCATGAAATCCATAAAGTTAGGGTTTTGAGAATCCCTGAGGAAGCGAACACAGTCTTCGTTTGTACTGACTGGGAGAGCTTGGGATTGGGGATCCGAAGAGGACGGAGACCCAGTTCCAGGATGAGAGGATACCAATTGCTCTTCGGCCAGTCTGGGGCTACTAGAGCCACTTGACCCCTGAATGTCCTGAGTTTGTTTAGCACCTTCATGAGAAGATTCACCGGAGGAAAGACATAAATCTTCTCCCAGTTGTTCCAATCTAGAGCCAGGGCGTCCGTGGCATAGGCCAGAGGGTCCAGGTTGGGGGCCACATAACACGGGAGTTTGTGGTTCGCCTGGGATGCGAAGAGATCTACCTGTAGACCTGGAACTCTCTGAAGAATCCATTGGAACGAACTGTTGTCCAGTGACCATTCCGACTCTAGAGGTACTGATCGGGATAGAGCATCTGCTATGACGTTTTCTCACTCCAGCTATATGGGTGGAGGAGAGATGCCAACTGAACTTGTCCGCCAGGGAGAATATGGCTACCATGACATGGTTTAGATGACGTGACTTGGAGCCTCCTCTGTTTATACAATGTACTACCACTGCGCTGTCCAGGACTAGCTTTATGTGGGAGTACTTTGGCGGACGTAACCTTTTTAGAGTCAAGAACAGTGCCATTGCCTCCAGTACGTTTATATGGAACTGACGGAACTGAGGTGACCACGTTCCCTGAACCTTTTTGAACTGGGAATATCCTCCCCAACCGCTTAATGAAGCGTCTGTGTGGATAGTGATCCCTGGAGGAGGAAACTGAAGGGGCACTGACACCGATAGGTTCTTGACTTTCGCCCACGGCCGAAGTCGATTCTTTAGAATCAGAGGGACTGAAGACAATTTGTCCCTGGACCTGATATTTGCCCGTGAGCGCCAAATTCTGGTTAGGTCTTTCAGTTTGGCTTTCATTAGGATGTTCGTCACTGATGCAAACTGGAGAGAACCCAGGATCCTTTCCTGAGATCTTCTTGAAGCCAGTTTGTGACTTAGAAATTGCTTGACTGACTTTGCTATTTCCTTCCTTTTGGACGATGGAATCGACAGAGTATGGGAGGATAGATTCCATTGAATGCCTAGCCACTGAAAGTTTGACTCTGGAGTGAGTCTTGATTTGGTCCTGTTTATCTTGAAGCCTAGATATTCCAGGAACTGAATCACTTTCAGTGTTGCTTTGTTGCATTCCTCGACTGTTGAAGCCCAGATCAACCAATCGTCGAGATACGCTACTACCATAACCCCTTGCGATCTGAGTTGTTGAACAACTACTTCCGCCAGCTTCGTAAACACTCTGGGTGCTACGTTGAGCCCGAAAGGAACTACCTTGAAGGAGAATGTCTGGTCGCCTATCTTGAAGCCTAGATAAGGCCGGAAGTGTCTTGCAATAGGGATATGATAGTAAGCGTCTGTAAGATCGATAGAGGTGGTGACGGCCCCACGGGGAAGTAAGGTCCGCACCTGCGAGATCGTGAGCATCTTGAACTTGTCGCAGCGAATGGCTAAGTTTAAGCGGGACAAGTCTAAGATTACTCTTCTTTTTTGTGAGCCTTTCTTTGGCACGCTGAACAAGCGACCTTGAAACTTTAATCTTTTGACTCTCGCTATAGCTCCTTTTTGAAGGAGATCCTCCGCATACTCCGTCAGTTCTTTGGAAGGAAGTTGACGGAAAGGCTGGATGGAGTGGGTTCGTTAACCAGCTCCAACCCAGGCCTTTTGACACAATGCTCTGAGCCCACTTGCTGAAGTTCCACCGGTGGCGAAAGTGAAACAGCCTCCCTCCTACCTGAAGTTCTTCATTGGTTCTGGTAACCCCCTCGGCCTCCTCTGAAGTGTTTTCCCCTATTAAAGGGACCTCCCGATCCTCTCCCACGAAAGGAACGTTTACCTCTGCCTCCCTTACCCGAGCGGTCATACTTCTGTGAAGATTGACTCTCGAAGGTTTGATTGTAAGCTGGAGAGATGGCATAAGAGGTGGAGGGCTGAGGGGAGATCACATAAATTGGCTGTGATTGAGCCTTTGAAGTGGAGGGCTGGGCTGTTTGCACTAAGGGAACCGCCGGAACTTGCTGAGAAAAGCGTGGCTGCTTTTTCTGGTAGGGCTGGAAACGCCTGGGTTTCCTTTGCCCTTTACCTCTAGCTGCAGGATCTTGCCTCCTCCTAGCCGTAAGGCCCCAACGGTCCTTAAGCTCTGGTTCAACCCTCGTAGCCTCTGACTGGACTCCCTTCACCATCGCTTCTGGGAAGAGATCGGCTCCCCAGATGCTTGACGAGAGTAACCTATTCGGCTCGTGCCGAATGGTTGCTTCTTGTAGGACATGCTTCCTACAATTCGTTCTAGCAGTGGCAAACTCAAACATATCTGACTGTACCGTTTGAGTCAGGGATTTGGTCATAAGTTTGAAAAGCGGCTCTGAACCATAGGCTATGGTGGCCACCTCGGTCATAGCCATAGAATTAATTGATCTGGCTAATCGCGATTTAGCGTCAAACTCAGCCTGAATAAGGCTATCTGGAAGCTGGGTGCTCTTTTCACCAAACTGCTCCATAGCACAGTCCGGTTTGAGTTTGCCAGCTGAGAAGGTGTTCGGTAAGTCTTCCCATAATTTTCCGGCTGAAGGAAGTAACGGAGATGTAGGATCTGCTTCCTTCAGTTGAGGCATGGGGTCCCCCTTCTGGCCGCTGGAATGGTAGAGGTCGCGATCTTAGTCAGGAAAGGGAGCGGGGTACTCTCATCCATCGTGAAGATCGTAAAGGGACTCTTGAAGGGTTGGATTTTCGTATTAGAACAATCCATGTCCTCCAAACACCTGAGCCATTCTCTCTGAGCCTGGTCACGTGAATAGAGGACGTCTCCTTGGTACCCTATCATCTCGAATCATGGCTGAGGCGGTGAGCCTTGCGTAGCCGATGAACGGAGGCTGAAGGTCTTCCGGGTAGAACTCGAAGTCCTCTATCCTTCGAGTTCCAAATTCCGGTATAGAAATGAGACCGTCTTGGAAGGGGGCGTATGACGCTACTCTCCACGGGTTGTTCATCGAGAACGGAGGTAGCGAGTCATACGGGGGAAGCTGAGCTCCACCTGTATTGGAGGTGGAGGAGAGGCTAGAGGAGCTTGGCTCAGTCCGGCTATAATGGAGTCTTGAGAAGTAATCCTATCCGACAACCGAGAGATCATTTGTTCCATGCTACTCTTTAGAGACCCAACCAGGTCGCCCACCTGTTGTAACAGGCCAGCATTGGAGTCAAAGCCGGAGCTGCTGCGGAGGTGGAGGGGTAGCTTTGAATTGGAACCAAAGGTAGCGGAACTGACGACTCAGCCGGAGTGTGAGGATCTCTCTCTGGAGGATTTACTCCTCGAGGACTTAGAGCCGGACCCAGAAGCTTTAGATCTGTCTGCTCCGGATTCCTAGCCGGAGACTTACGAGAGGAGGATGAGGTCGAAGTCGTCTTCTTAGACGACGACGACGTCTTTGTCAAGGATTTCACTGCTTGACCCTTGACCTTGGGTCTAACCGAAGCGTCAGGAGGAGTATACAATTCATCATCCGTAAAGCCTTGGAAGGATGGAGAGGTTGCAGGAGTAGAAGAAACAGTTACGCCCAAAGGTATCCCTTGGGTGTCCACCTTACCTACCTCGACCAACAGGTCGTCTACACCTACCATAGGTTCTACATTAATATCCAACGTCGCGACTTCGAGGAGATATCCTGGCCTTGGTCAGTCAATGAGGCAGCCAGCTGTTGCTGGATGAAGGCGATAGTCGGGGCAGCCTCTGCTGGGTCGACGTATCCTGTCGCCTTGCCTCCGGGGAAGGATTGTACCGCCAACCTTTTCTCCAGGATGTAGGGCATACCCTTGGCGGCGTTCTTCCCGAAACCGCCGACCCAGGCCCGCAGGGTTGCCAGTGCGGTATCCCTCACTGCGGCGCCTGGAAGAGAGGGTATCAATTAGATTTAAGAATAACTTAAAACTAAAGATAACTTAAAGTATAACTTAAACTTATAGGGCTATAAGGCCCTTTGAATTTCTTAAGTTAGAGTAATTGATACAAACTTAAGCACTAAAACAGATGCGGACCAGCTACCGGAGATGGGATACTTACCCCGTCTACAAGCTGGCTCACCAGATCGTAACATATGGTACACGTCTCATGGTACCAGACCTGGATGTCCCCGTGCGGAGTCGCGCATGGAGCATGGGACCGGCAAACTTCGTGTCCACACGGGTCCTGAAGTGTGGCGGCGCATCCGGATGCTCACAGTTGGTGGTCTGTAAGTGGAAAGACACATGAGTATCTTAAAGAATATCACTTACAGGCTAAAGGACAGAAGAACTCCATTGCATGCCGGGAGCTCGGAAAAAATTCGGGCATAGCCCCTCCCTTACTAGCCTGAATAGGCTATAAACCCCGGAGGTATCCGGTGAAAAGAAGGGAGGGGGAATGGTTTAAGGTACTTAAAATAAACTTAACATCTTAAACCTAAAAGCTCGAACGTACCGGACTAAGTCCAGTGCGAGGCGGAGTGATAACTCAGTGAAACGGAGAGGTTAGACGAGACCGACTGTATGTTCCGGTCCACCCCGTGGGGTAGACTAAGCACGTTTCCGCTAGATGCCAGGCCTCCGGTGGTAAAGGAGCCCTAGTAAGGTGGGAAAGAGCGGGGCAATACAGACTCGGGGCTAGTAACGGAGCGACGAAGTAGTAATGGAGAGGGGGAAAGGCCAGTCCCCCCCCCACCTTACCATCCGACCGGACCGAGAGCCGGAGAGGTCGAGTCCAGTCTGGGTCTGTCCCGTCCCTCTACCCCCTCCGCCTGGGGGGAGAGAGGGAGGCAGGCTCGGGTATGCGGAGCGAGCATGGGCAGGCCTAGCCACCCCCCCCGACTCTATGGAAGAGCGGGAGGGGGGAAAGGTGACTGGACAGGCGTCTGGCTGCCTCGTGATCACATAGTGACCACGGGGCGATAAGAACAACAACTAAGCCTAAAATAAAACCAACTGATCAGCGAGATGCTATCGGGAAGCAACCGAGCTGACCAACGGTAACATAAAGGCCCAATAGGCCGTGACCTAGGCTAAGCGAGCCAGACGCCTAACTAACCTAACAAAATCACATAGATAACAATATGAATAATAAAATGAAGAAAGAAAAAACAAATAGTAGGAGAAAAAATCCAGGAGTGTACGACTAACCCGAAGGAAAGTCTACCACTCAAAGCTAGCCGATGCCGATAAATAAGAGCCGTGGCTAGGTCTGGATGGAAGAGCCTACATAAGGTAAAAGACATGCATGCATGACAAAACCGTGTAGACCTTACTCTAAACAAAGCGGATAATAAAATAGAGCGTACAAAGACAGGGGATGTTCTGGGTATGGGAGACCCAGAACGGACCCATCACGAGGCAGAACCATGCTGCCATGCTTCCGACCTAGAGATCGTATTTATACCTAAAAAACGGCAAATACATGCTCAGGGCCGGAAAAAACCAAATAGCAATAAACACTGAGTAAACCTTACTTAGCTGCTGCGATGGCTGCACGCTCCATTGTAATAAAATCCAAACGAAAGGGCACAAAAAACACAGAGAAGAAAATGGCACGTGTGTATCGTGTGCGCTAACTGAAAAGGATGGCCACCAGAGGCGCAGCAGTCGGCAGCATGGGATGGAGTAGTAGTAGTAGGTGCTGCCCACTCTGTGGGTCGGCTCCCCTCTTGGGGGGATTTTGTAGTGGGAGAATTCTATTGGTATTTGGCTCGTGGTAGTGGTCTCACTCGCCATAGTGTTCATACCGACACTCTCTGGGAGGGTTGAGCGAGTCAGTTATACTGACCTTTTTCTTTATTTATTTATTCTCTGGTATGTGTTAGTACATTTACCCTAGAAATAATAGATTAAAGGATATTTCGCGCAGCGACACGAGCTGAGCCCAGAAATTCCCTTGTTCTCTTTTAGAGGGGACAACCACCATTGCAGGTGTGGTTTCATCTCCATTGGAAGGAGAAAACTGTCGGAGAGAAGTCCAGTTGTTCCATGATCTCCTTAGGAAAAACTGAAGAGGACGAAGATGCAGTCTTCCTAGAGGAAAGAACTGTTCGAGCGAGGAAAGGGTGCCTAGAAGGCTTAACCATTCCCTCGCCGAAGTCCGTTCTTTCCCTAAGAAGAGAGAGACTTTTTCCAAGCCTCTCACGATTGTCTCTTGCGAAGGAAATACTCGAAAACCCCGAGAATCCATCTGAATCCCCAGATAGACCAAGTTCTGTCTGGGAATCAGCTGTGACTTCTCGAGGTTCACGAGTAGTCCCAACGCCTTTATCAGGTCTAGGGTCAAAGAAAGGTCCTCCAAACACTGTCTCTCTGTTCTGGCCCTGATGAGCCAATCGTCCAGATATAGAGAGATGTTGACGCCTTTGAGGTGAAGAAACCTCGCCACATTCTTCATCAGGTTTGTGAAGACCTGAGGAGCTGTGGACAGGCCGAAACACAAGGCCCTGAACTGAAAGATCCTTCCCCCCGTCATGAAACGGAGGTACTTCTTCGACGAAGGGTGAATCGGGACATGAAAATAGGCGTCCTGGAGATCCAGCGACACCATCCAATCTCCTTGACGCAAAGCCGCAAGGACTGAGGCCGAAGTCTCCATAGAGAACTTCTCCTTTAGAACGAACTTGTTCAGAGCGCTGACATCTAGTACTGGTCTCCAGCCCCCCGAGGCTTTCGCAACCAGGAAAAGCCGATTGTAAAACCCCGGAGAGTTTTGCTCTAGAACTAATTCTATAGCTCTTTTGTCCCACATTTGATTCACCATCAGACGAAGAGTATCCCTCAGTACAGGGTCCCTGTATCTGGCTGACAGTTCCCGCGGAATGGTCGTTAGGGAGGACTGTCCTGGAAGGGGATAAGATATCCCTTCCTGATTATGGACATCGAAGAGGCGTCCGAGTTTATGAGTGACCAGGCGTCTGCAAATTCGAGAAGCCTGGCACCCACTGGTGTTTGGAGGCTGTCTGTCTCACTTCCCTTTCTTAAAGGGACGGGAAGAAGCTTTACCTCTCCTCTCAGGACCTCTTC
Organism: Macrobrachium nipponense; assembly: GCF_015104395.2. NCBI lineage: Eukaryota > Metazoa > Arthropoda > Malacostraca > Decapoda > Palaemonidae > Macrobrachium > Macrobrachium nipponense. The sequence continues at coordinate 52,219,483 of NC_087203.1, read as the reverse complement.
TCTTAGAGGGAGCTCTGGAGGGAGGGCCTCCTCGAAAGGGCTGAACCGTAGAAGTCGTTCCTTTCTTGTCAACCGAAACTAGGGGTCTCTTCTTCCTTGCAGTTTGCAGGAGAAGATCCTGTGTCGCCTTCTCAGTCAGTGAGCGAGAAATGTCCTTCACTAACTGAGAAGGAAACAAGAAGTCCGACATGGGAGCGAAAACCAGGGCTGCTCTCTGTGAGGGAGAAACCGCCTTGGTTAAGAAGGCACTAAAAATACTCCTCTTCTTAAGGAGTACCACTCCAAAAAGAGAGGAGATTTCTCCCGATCCGTCTTGTACTGCCTTGTCAATACAAGAAAGAATACTCAGAATGACTTCGGGGTCTAGACCTTCTGAGTCATGAGCCTTCTTAGACATCACCCCAAGGGACCAGTCTAGGAAATTAAACACTTCCAAAATATGGAAGAGGCCCTTGAGGAGATGATCCGTCTCAGAAATCGCCCAAGACACACGAGCTCCATTCAAAGCGTGTCTCCGCGATGAATCAACCAAGGTTGAAAAGTCCGCTTCGGCTGCCGCTGGGAGAGAAAGTCCCATGTTCTCCCCAGTTCGGTACCAGAAACCTCTCTTGCCAGAAAGTATGGCTGGAGGCATACAGAAGGTGGTTCTGCCCAGATCCTTCTTTGACAACATCCATTTGTCTAGAGACTGTAGCGCTCTCTTCATAGAGATCGTAGGTCTCATCTTCAAGACCGACGAAGACTTTGGTACAACCGCACTCGAAAACAGTGATCGAGGCGAAGGAGGAGCCGCAGGAGTCAAAGAATCTCCGTACTCCTGCAAAAGAAGGTCTGTCAGAACTCTATAGTTAGAGACTCCTTCTCTACCGATACCCTCTTCTTCCGAATCTCCTTCTACACCGTGCGGAGAATCGGCCTGAAAAACGAGAGGATCTTCATCCCGTTCTCTCTCTACTGGTGACAAACTCCTACTAGGAGAGGGACTCATAGAGTGAACAGAATCTCTCTCAAGTCTAAAAGAAGTCTCGCGTCTGCTTGACTTCTCACGCCTGGAAAGCTCCTCGCGCTTGGCTGGCGCCTCGCGCTTGGCTGGTGCTTCTCGCTTGGCTGGAGCTTGTAGCCTGGCTGGCATCTCGCGCCTGGCTGACGCCTCGCGCTTGTCTGGCATCTCGCGCCTGGCTGACGCCTCGCACTTGTCTGGCGCCTCACGCAACGCTGACTCCTCGCGCCTGGCTGGCGTCTCGCGCTTGGCTGAATCCTCGCGCCTGGCTGGCGCCTCGCGCTTGGCTGATTCCTCGCGCCTAACTGGCGCCTCGCGCCTGGCTGGCGCCTGCGCCTGGCTGCCTCGCGCCGAACTGGCGCCTCGCGCCCTGGCTGGCGCGCGCTGGCTGGCGCCTCGCGCTGCTGGCGCCTCGGCGCCTGAGCGTATCCTTATCCAGAGCAACTCGCTCGGATAGCTCCTGACGCTTGCAAGACTCTTCGCGCCTGGAAGACGTCCCATGTCTGGAGGACGCTTCACGTCTGGCAGGTGAAAGAAGACGAGACTTCTTAATAGGAAGTCTAGCGTCCTTCTTGCGAGGGGGATCCCTCGAAAGAACTCCAACCAAAGAGGCTATCTGCTCTTGTACTGCAAGCAATATCCTCTTGGAAGCCACACCAGCGTCCTCTTCAATAGAAGAAGCAGGAGAACTCGAAGGAGTGCGATCCTCAAATACCGTTCGAGGAGGCGTCGAAACCAGCTTAGCCTTCTTGATAGAAGAAGGGGCTTCCTCCGAGAAGCGCTCCGGGCTCGAGTCAAACGCGCGCTCTTTCCAGTGCCTTTTCAGTGGCCTAGAAAGAGTCCTTCCACCCTCGTTTAGGTGAAGGAGAACCGGACGACGAGAAACAATCTCGTAGGACGCTTCTATTAAAGCGGTCCTGAGCAGACTGTAGCGAAACAGAACCTGCTGAAGGGACGCCTGACCGTTGGGGATTCCCAACAACCTCCGTACGACTTTCGACTTTCCTTCTCCTCTGGGTATGTGAGTTTGGAAGAGGTCTAGGCCTGGGAGCATCGCAGGGACGGTCAGACGCCCCCTCCACAACACTGGGAACACTCACTTCACTAAGTAATTCACTATCACTTCCCTTACCTTGCATGGCCGCCATCTTTGTCTTCATTTTACGAAGAGTAGCCTTCAGATTGGCGATTTCCGAAGCCGAATCCGAATGCAAAGCCTGTGAGGGTTCAGATACATAGGGAGAATCAAATTCATTAATAAAAGGAGAGTTAGACTCAGAAAAAGGCTCAATAGGCCTTGTACTCACACTCTTTTGTGCAGCCCGTCTAATTCTATCCCTCTCTAACTTCTTCAAGTAAGAAGTTAGAGTCTTCCATTCATTAGCATTCAACTTTTCACACTCAATACAGGTGTTAGCCAAAGAACAGTCAAACCCCCTACATTTACGACATACAGTGTGAGGATCAACCGAAGCCTTCGGTATCCTCACCTTGCAGCCTACATTCACACACACACTCACACTAACACTTGAATCAGACATTCTATCAGAAAAATCAAAAGCAAGTCCAAATCCAGTCCACAGTAGCGAATGCCAAAACAACGATCCAGTACGTCACCAAGAAATCCAATATAGATGATCAAAAAAGTCTTGAAAAGCAAATTCCAGTCAGGAGGTAGTAACAACAATGTTGATACCACCGGCGACAGAGAAAATATGATAGAAAACGGGAATGGTTCCTAGTCCTGCCGCCCAGGGCAGGCAGGTAGATCACCTGACCTACCAGTAGCGAGTGGCGCGAAATTTGAATTTCTGTCGGGGACGACGGAGTCTTAGCTAAGTATATATCTGACAGGTAAGTTCATTGTATGAAAATACATGTTTGTGGTGTTTTGTGCTATTTTGCGGTAAAAACAAATGGCAAAGTAGCCATCATGGGGCCAAAGAAAGCTGCAAGTGCCACCCCTTCGGTATAAAAGACCAGGAATATGATTGAATTTAAGAAAAACTTGTAGCTGATCTCGTTAGGATGTATGGCAAGTCAGTTTCAACGATCAGCTCTATACTAGCAAAGAAACATGAAATCAAGGCAGCTGATGTTGCGAGAGGGGTCACTTCATCAACAAAACTGAGATCGCAACTAGTGGAAGACATCGAAAAGCTTCCGTTACTGTGGATCAATGAAAAACAATTAGTGGGGGATAGTGTGTCTGAAGCAATCATTTGTGAGATGGCTAGGATGCTACATGCTGATTTAAGTAAGAAAATGCCAAAAACTAGTGATGCTCTTGGTGATTTCAAGGCCAGCAGACGCTGTTTTGAAAAATTCAGAGAGCATACGGGCATCCATAGTGTCGCACAGCATGGAGAGGCTGCAGGCTCGGATAAACATGCCGCCAAAGAATTCGTTGGTAAATTCAAAGTGTGTCTTGAGACTGAAGGATTCCTCCCACAATAGGTCTTCAATTGTGATGAGACAGACCTGTTTTGGAAAAAAAATGCCAAAACGGACCTATGTCACGCAGGAGGAAAGTTCATTGCCAGAGCACAAGCCTATGAAGGATAGGCTAACACTCTTGGTCTGTGGGAATGCCAGCGGGGATTTCAAAATGAAGCCCCTACTGGTGTATCACTCTGAACTCCCAGAGTGTTTAAGAATAAATTGCCTGTGATGTGGAAGACCAATAAAAAGGCACGGGTCATGAGGCAAATTTTTTTGTTGATTGGGTAAAGGAAATGTTTGGCCCAAGTGCAAAAAGATACCTCAACAAAAATCAATTGCCCCTCAAGTGCCTCCTGCACATCCTCCTGGCTTGGAAGACCAGCTGTTAGATGAATTTAAATTCATCACTGTGAAGTTCTTTCTCCCTAATACCACTCCTCTCATCCAGCCCATGGACCAGCTAATCATCCCGAACTTTAGAAACTGCACACAAAGGCAATGTTTCAAAGGTCCTTTTAAGTGATCTTAGACCCTGAATTGACCCTATAAGAGTTCTGGAAGGATCGCTTCAGTATCTTTAATTGCATAAGTCTTATAGATAAGGCTTGGCAGTGAGTGACTTCCAGGACAATGAACTCTGCTTGGAGAAAATTTTGGCCAGAGTGTTATCTCGAGAAGAATTTAGAAGAGTTTAAGGCTAATCCTGATGATCCTACGCCTGTTGTGGAGTCTACTGTGTCTCTGGGGAAGTCCATAGGCTTGGATGTGAGTGGCGAGGATGTGGAAGACCTAGTGGATGCCCACAGGGAAGAGCTAACCACTGAGGAACTGCAAGGCCTTCAGCAGGAACAGCAACAGATGGCAGATGAAGAATCTGAGGAGGAGGAGGAACAGAGAGGGGATACTGAGCCTACCTCAGTGATTAAAGAAATGTTTGCCAAGTGGAGTGATCTAAAAAATTTTGTTGAGACACATCATCCTAACAAAGACATTGCAATCCGTGTCTCTAACATGTTTACTGACAATGCTTTGTACCATTTCAGGCAGATATTGAAGAGACGTCAGAAACAAATGTCTCTGGACAGTTTTGTTTTTTGCCTGGGGTCCAGTGACTCTCAAGCTGGTCCTAGTGCCAATAAAAAATGGAGTGGGGAAGTAACCTCAGATAGTGCCACTAAAAAAACGTAGAGAAGTAACCCCAGATAGGTTCATGATACCTGAAGTCCTTCTGGAGGGGCATTCCCCTTCCACACAGTAACCTCTCCTCCTCCCTCTCCCCTCCTCTCCGTCTTCCATACGCTAACAAGAGTCTTCCATAAAGGTAAGAGTGATATTAAATCTTCATTACTCATTCCATTATTCATTTACAGCAGTACCTCGGCTCATGAACAGTCCTGTTCGTGAACAAATCAGGTTATGAACCAGGTGTTCAAACAATTTTTTTCCGGTTCGCAAACCATGCTTCAAGCCATGAGCACACAAACAATAGGCTAACCTCTTTTCCTCCTCTATATATATGCCATTTTCTACTTAGGCTAACCCCTTTTCCTCCATTTCTTAATCTATCCATCTTCTAGTTAAGTTAAAAATGTAAAAGAGAATGCTAAAAGTATGTGTTGTGTAAACCCATGCAGCCAGAAAAAACAGAATCCAATAAAAATAGTGGTTTGCTTGCTTTCCAACCATCATACGAGAGTAAAAAATTATCGTAGTTATGTTACAAATGACATTAAGTAGAATAGGACTGATATATTTTTACATTACTATATCCTTATTTGCTATAGAGAAAAGATCAGCAAGATCATATACTGCTAAATTTAAGCTGCAAGTTGTAGCTGAAGCTGAGGAAAGAATGTTCATCTGCTAACGACTATTACAGTGGATCAGCAACATGGATGAAATTCCAGCAAACTTCGGTATAGCACCATCAAACTCGACCATAAACAAAATTTGAGAGAAACCTGTTTTAATCAAAATTATTTAGCATGAAAGAACACATTTTACTGTTTTCACTCCAATTAAAGATAAATATGTAAAGCTCATAATATTCTGATGAAATCAAGCGAAAATATCGAAAGCACTCCGCTGATTTTTTAAACAATAAACATGCCCTCAGCTCCACCTATAATGAAAAATATAACTAAATTTCATTCATAACGATACATATTCAAGTGATATTTCTATTTGAAAACACTTTGTATAACGTAAAATAACCCTGTCCCATACCAATAGAGTATCTCAAGATTCATTTACATTAACCAGAAGCAAGAAAATCTCTCTGATTTGAGTTCAATAGGTACAGCAAAATAATCTTACCTCGCAATCTCCCTCAGCTGATTTCTAAACCAAAACATTGATTGTTGTTTATTTCTAAACCAAAACATTGCTTGTTGTTTATATTTCATAATACAACAATAGTAATATGAAAATATGTACAATATCATTGGATGCAGTGAAGTAGTGCTAGAAAACCATAAAAAATGAAAAAAAAATAGTGTTTCTGAGGTTTAAACAAATTATTTGTTTTTACATTATTTTAAATGGGGAAAGTTGATTCAGCTTACAAATTTTTCAAGTCACAAACAGTGTCCTTGAACGGATTAGGTTTATGAACCGAGGTACCATTGTATATTTCTTAGTTTTCTGTATGTAAAACTTGTTTATTCCCTGTAAAATGTTTTTTTTTTTTTTTTGAGTCTGGAAAGCATTAATACTATTTTAATTATTCCTTATGCTTCGGTTTTGGAAATTGTTGGAGGTTCCGGAACAGATTATGTACAAAAACCGAGGTACCACTGTATTTAGTTATGAAAATTTACATTATTTGGGATGAATCTTACCATTACAGATAACTGATTTCCATATTGAGAGAAGGATGCTGGGTTAGAGCAACTGGACAAGAATCCACCAAAGCCAAGCAAACTAAAAGTTTACATGAAACCCAGACATTTTTACCTGATCTGGGATCCTTCCAAGATAGTACTGACAACAGAAGTTGAATCCATCTCAGGGAAGTAATGCTCTCTGTTGTATGACAAACTAAGAGTAGCCTTATGGAGAAAGCTCCAACTTCAGAAGTGATACATACTAGAGACCCCTGTGGCCAAATTTAACAACCCAACAAATGACAGTCAAGACAAAACGAATATTTATTGAAACAAAGGTATGCTCCCATACATACTATGTAGTATGTAGGTCCGTGCTTCCCATAAGTCAAGAACAGGCTTTAATATTCAAGAGATTTCAAGGTTGCTCTTTTGTTCAGTACAGGACAAGATTACCCACTACAACTAGTTAACTAAGGGCCTTACAATTTCCAAGATGAAATTTCCAAATCTTTAAAGTAATATGGAACAAAAATGGAATTACATCTCCACTGCATGCATTAACTACATCTTCCAGAAACAAATTTTTCAAAACATTAAATGAAGTAGCAACGTGTTCTTGCATTATAAATATTTACCTTCAGCACTTAAAAATTCCAAGACAGAGGTTGATATGGGAATCTAGATGCTTCAATCTCAAAGGATGTGAAGCCCTCTATAAGATCTGGATTGCTACAGACATTGAATTGAATAAGACATAGCTCAAAGAAAAGCATTGACCTATATCCTCCAGTAGCAAAATCTGATGGCATCAAATTGATAGCAACTTAGCATATTGAAAAAAATAAATAATTTTATAATGTTACCTGTCGAGGTAAGGTATAGAAAATTCCTCTAGAGCAGTGGTTCTCAAATTTTTTGGTATTGTTACCCCAGTCCGTGGTGTGATAGATCACCATTGCCCCTAACCCATTCCTCTTCAGTCATGTGGAATGCAGAACACTCACTCGAGACTGGAGAGTCCGTAGCAATCAACAAATGTGCTATCTCATAATGTTTCACTTGCTTATATCACAAAGATTCTTCATGGCACTCTTATTTTCTTTCAGGATTGAAGAAAACAAATGTCGGGGATATAATTTGCATAATTATGATAAAAATGAATCTATTTACTTCTGCATTATCTATTAATTAACTTATTTACTTATTAATTTATTTATTATTATTTCTAAATTTACTTAATTTTACACCAAAGAACTACTACTTTTACAAAGTGCCTTGTTACCCAACCGAATAAGCTTCATTACCCTTAGGGACGTAATTACCCCCAGTTTGAGTACCAGTTTTAGAGCAACACAAGGAGTAACTGACAACACAGATACCTTAAAAAACTTCATGATCATAAGACAGTTAAGAGTATCTATGCGTTAACTGAAGCGTGTGGAGATTTCGATGATCCCGTAGGGAGTTTGGTTGTCTAAATAAACCTCTCCTGATAGGATGAGATCTAGGACGATCTACCTGCCACAGACAGAAGATCTGGAAACCATTCCCTCTGTGGCCACCAAGGACTATGGACTACAATCATCCTAGAGTTCCTGAATTCTCTGAGGTTGTTCAGAACCTTTCTTATAGTCGTGAAAGGAATAAAGGTGTAAGAATCTAGGTGAAACCAGTCTTGAAAAGCATTCACTATGGGGCCTAGAAGGAGAGCAGTAATCTATAAGCTTCTTGTTTGAAGCTGATCCCTTCTACTAAGCTTATCTGCTATCATGTTTTCCTTCCCTGGAATGAAGTGGGGAATATGAATAGTATCCCTTGCTTCTGACCAAAGAAGCAGTTTTTCTGCGAGGAGGAACACTGAAGAGGATTTTGTGCTGCCCTGATTTCTGATACATATAAGCCACGGAGGTCATATTGTCTGAAAATACCGCTATCACTTAGTCTCTCACAAGGTATATGCGATGTTGATATGTTGGAATTTTTTTCCATGACAACCATATTTGCATTTCCAGATTCTCCAGAAACATGCCCAAGTCCTTCACAAAGGTATCTTAAATACCGAGATAAACCTCTAAGTAGTCTCTGATGATTGTTCCACTATTCTAGAATCTCCCTGAAGACCCATCAGCATTGAAATCAAAATAGAATAAAAAAGGGACTGCCTGTCCTAGCTCTCTTTCAGCAAGAAATTATTAGTCTCATCGTGAATCTAGACAGGTTGAAGAACTCCAGTGAAGCCACGTGCCCCAGAAGAGCTAGGCACTGCTTTGCTGGAAGCTGCTTTGAGGGCTCAAATCTTCCTAGAACAGAAAAGTTGTCTACTCATTTCTTTCAAGAGAAAGCCTGAAAATTTAGTTGATTCTCATCCCCATATGGAGAAGACTGGGTGAGAGAAAGCAACCGGTCCTTGTCCCTCAGAATCCTTTTGTACACACTGGCTAGAACTAGACCAAGTACAGAAGAATTCTAATTCCTACAAAAAGACACCAAACTCCTATGGGAACTCTCACTATCATCATCATTTGAGGAGCTGTACAGAGACCAAAGCACAGCACCTTGAATTGATACACTTTCTCCACAAGTGCAAAGCGAAGATATATGCGTGAGCTAGGGTTTATAGACATGGAAATAAGCATCCCTCATATCTACTGAAATCAACCAAGTGTCTCATCGAGCTGCTGCAAGAACTGTGTTGGATTATTCCACAGGAAATGTAAACAGCCCAACAAACATGTCTATTCGATAAATCCAACACTTGGCACCAACCACTATATGCTTTTCAAACCAGAAACAGTCTGTTGCAAAAACCTGGAGAGTTTATCAACAAGTGTTCAATTACTTCCTTCTTTTACAAGAACTGGCTTCCTTTTGCTAAACTAGGAACCACTAACGGTACTCTAGATATAAAGGGAAGGCTGTCAGAGATGCCAATAGAGGAGGAAATATTAAAAAAAAAAAAAAAAAAAGATGGCATAACACTCCCAAGTACTGTAACAAAGTCATGCCAAACTCACCAAAAGGCATGTAGATGGCTTCAATGAGAGCTTGAGGACTGCAAGTAATTTTTTCCTAAAACAGCAAGGAGTTTTGCCTTTAAGGAATCCCTTTGAGGAACAACAAGATGGGATATAGTGAGGAAGTAGCACAGTAGCCCCCAGTTTTACGCGTTTCACATTTCCAAGGTCCACTTTGTCGCAGATTTTTGTGGAACACATTATTCACTTTTCCACGGAGAACTTTCACTAATTTGCAGATTTTTCTTTGGGCAGTATCTCTAAAATTATCACGAATTTGCTCTTTTTTTGTATAACTACACTGTATTCACTAGTTAGTTACTGTATTTTTTTATTAAAGGATATGTATACTGTTAGAGAGAGAGAGAGAAACTGGATTTTACATCAAGTCTAAGCACAGTATAAGTGGATTCAGAATTTCAATATTTATTACTGAGATTAGAGAAATATCAAGTGATAAAATGATAAAATAATTTCTTCTGTACTGTTATAACATGTGTGATAATCATAGTCAACTAAACTTGTAATGACATATGGTACAATAAGTCAGACAAAGCAAAAAATATGGGAACCATCCTCCATGATCTGTCCGAACTTGCTGGATTTGTTATGTTTGTCTTTCTTGTGTTTATGGTAAAATAATAGATATTTTTTCATTAAAAGGATATGTCCTTTTCATTAAAAGGATATGTCCAACACAGTACTGACATAAAAGAGAGAATGAGAGAGAGCTCTTTCCTGTTATGGCTGCAGAACACAACTATATATATTTTGTAAATAAATAGTACATTTATGATAAAAAATCATACACTGTACTAATTACAGTACTGCTGCACTATAATACTAATGTATAAATACAGCAAAATACAGAAATCAAAGTGTATTTTTGTCATTTGTTTATGCTCTGAGAATCAATCAGCTGATGACACTTATTACCTAAAGAATTCTTTAGGACAATAATTATTTGCTAAAAGAAAGTAATATGTTAATGGAATTATTATTTTTAATTTTGTACATAAAAGTTTGGGATAGTCATTCATACTTCATTTTGTGAGAGAGAGAGAGAGAGAGAGAGAGAGAGAGAGAGAGAGAGAGAGAGAGAGAGAGAGAGAGAGAGGATTATACATTATCATAGAAAATTTGCTACAATATTGAAGTCTGGAGGTTTTAAGTTGCCTACGTAAGAAATTCAGATGGATTTTAAATATTTTAGTCGTGATTACATCCATTCATTATAAGTAAACGGTTCTGTACGTGAAATATGTAATAGATATTTTGCTGTGTTTCCTCTTTAAAGTATTATTTGTATAGAAAGAGAGAGAGAGAGAGAGAGAGAGAGAGAGAGAGAGAGAGAGAGAGAGAGAGAGAGAGAGAGTCTTTAATAAATTTAAGGGAGATGGCAAGGACTAACCACAATATGACATAAACCAAGAACTTACTGTAGTAAATAATGTTTTTATGTTAAATGTACTTTTATGTAATCACAAAAATACTACCATGACGTAACAAAAGCAGCTTTCTATTTGGAGGGACGTACATGTCCTGTCATTCTAAACTACCTACGTGCTTAAGTTATGCTCTATAGTCTATACAATAGTACAATCCTAAAATATGTACGTGTACAGTAAATAATTCAAAATCATCTTACTACACCGGAAAATATCAATATACATAAAATGGAGGCACAAAACGATGAGTAAAGTTATGTAGGCCAAAGAATACTTGCGTTTGAATGGCAGGGGATACTTAAGAATAACAGTTATCGGCTGCAACATAATTTTGCAACCTGACTTTGAAATGATATTAGGGTGTTCTGGGATGATATTTTGAGGTATACTTTTGTTTGAACTATCAAGTCTGGCAATGAACTGTTAAAGTAGGCATTTAGTATAGGCATTTTAGGGGTGTATATAGCTTACTTAGTAACAGTAGTAGGAGAGTACTGTACTGTAATCTTACTTTGGGTGTTTTGAGATCATGGTTTGGGGTGCATTTTTACTTGAAATGACACTAAATTGTTTTACTATGATAATTTAGGGTATATTTTTGTTTTACCTATCAATTTGAGCAGTGAAATGTTGAAATAGACAGTTATAAGCATTTTAGCTTAAGGGATTACTGGGTAATTAGCAGTCATGAGCCAGTTATAAACATTTTCAGAAGGGATTTTTGTATTTCCGTGGCAGGTATTGGAACCTATTCCTGCATAAAAGTGGTGGAGAACTGTATTTTGAGACACAGACAGACAAGATTGGGAAACTGACCAGGAGGAGGTGCAGGTGTGGGCCTTTTCAAGGCTGACTTCCAGGAAGTGTACAAAAAGATTGCATGAAGAAATTCCTCATAATTTCAGCTTGGATGTCAACTAAAATAAACTCCATAGTGATCCTAAAATTGTGTTGACTTTCGTGATTGTCTTGGATTATTCCAAGATGAAGTGCTGGGAAATATAAGGCACTATTTTGGGACATATGCCAGAGTTGAGAGATTTGTTGATAATATTTTGATTATTGGTAGTATTAAGTTAGGCTACGTTAGGTATAGGAAGGTTTTAATAAACTTTAGTGGTAGTAAATATGAAATAAGCTAGATTAAGTAAGGAAAGATGATAATTAATACTGTGGCTAATATAGATAAAATTAGGATAAGGTTCTGTTGAAGGTCTTCAGACCATTGTAATATTAAGGTTAATAAATTAGGATAGGTTAAAAAGTCATTTTAACCTCTGAATTTGCTCTCATCATCCTGCATCAATTGTGTAAAAAGAAAAAGCCCCTACAACCCAACCTGGGATGTCACCTTTCTTGTCCAATACAAGCACAGAAAGAAAACTCACGCTCTAGCATACTGCACATATGGGATTTGTAGATCTTAGACTTCTGGACCATCAAACAATGATAAGACTGGAAAAACTGAGGTAATCCAGTCAGCAGAGATAGTAAAACTGGCTAAATAAAATCAACAGGCTTGTTCTATGTCAATCCTTCTATCCTCTTGTCAAAATTAAAGGTGAAAGTTGCATCCTTACGTAATACAAAGCATAATGTGAAGATGTGAAGGACAGGTGCCTAGTCACACCGCTTACTTCCACAGCTCATCCATCTACCCCATACTCAGACATGCCTCAGACTCTCTGCCCAATGAGAGAGACAATAAAGAAATAGAGGGGGGACCTGTCACTCGCATGCACACTCCCTCTCTCACTGCATGCCTTAGATGAGGTGCTACCTGTTCCCTTTAGGGGACCTGGGTTAGCTACACAACTTGTTGAGCAGCCACCACAGGACCCAAGGTAAACATGTCCAAGGAATTGTAGGCACTATCCTGCAGGTAAGAGGTGAACATGGTCTAACACCTGCTGTACTGACTGGTTTTCCAGAATGCCAAGGAGAGGGCAATGCCTCTGACCTTGTGAGCTCTTGCAAAGACTGTACACTCTCTCTCCTCACTGGATGAGTCATACTTCTGCTTCATCGTCTCAAGCAGTCGGAATGAGATTGTGATCTTGGACACCTTTCCTGGCCCAGCCATTTTGTAATAAGTGTGCTGATGCCCACTCCTGGCAGCACACACAACAAGAATCCTCCCTATTGCAGAAATGCTTTCTCCAATAGGTGCAAAGTGTATGAGAATCTATCTCACAGCTTAATTAAAAACCTTTTACATGGCCTGTCCTTTCTAGGACAGTGCAAATGGCAATGGTTTTCACCAGTGTAGAGGAAGATAAAGGTTGATTTGTGGGTCTGATCCATTGCAAAATACAAGCACAACAAATCTCGGAACAACAGACAAAAGCAAGGTAAATAATACTCATGATCTACAAGCATAAGCAAGTAAATAACCCTCAAGGTTGGTGCAGATAGGTGAAGGAAGATATAATTGCATCAGATGGCAGCTGAAAGCAAAGTGGAGTGCAAACCGACAGGGGGACAAGGCTTACCCCTACATGACAATAGTTTAATACCTTGTCAGTAAATTTTTTACAGCTGTGCCAGCTCATTTGCAAGCTCATCCTTATGTAAAGAACTTCAGCTTTGTATCTGATTATGAACAACAAATTTCATAGCTTTTGCCTTTCAAATATCTTCTTCTGGATTACTGAAAATTATGCAATACAGAACCTGCCCCATGGATCCAAGTGCCTATTCCCATTATTACAGATCAATCTCCATCCTTCCCACATTTTAGCAGGTTGATGAAAGTTGATTTACCTAAGATTTCAACACTTGTTTCTTGATGGAGAGTATGCATACAAGAAACAATGATGCTCTTTTTCATCCCACAAGTTAAATTAAAGACACCTTAAAAACATATATGAATCTTGGCTTGTATAGATTGATTTTGGTGCTACCTTTACTTTAGGTACTACACAAGCATTAAAATTAGATATTAGTTTACAGAAACAACCAAGTCACATTTCTCAACCTTTTATGTTCTGGAATCAGATAATGTTCACAAAGCAATAAGACTGTGACATAAATTGTAACTTGAAATCTAAACTACTTTTTTTTAGAATGTTTACAAAATAAATTTACTGAGCAACAATTATCTTTATACAAGCTAAATAATGTATAAATCAAAGTTACATCTGAATATGAGCTTACCATTTTAAAGGATATCCGTCACATTCAAACCACATTTCTGCTTCCTGAAGATCAGGAGGAATAAACCGTAGCAAATGTTTCCTCACCTGCATAAATAAAATTATGAATGAACACATGAAGACAAGAACATAAAGTAGAAAGCCAGAGAGAGTGCCTTTTATTGTCAATAATCCAAACCATTATATGCAATTTTTAAGTTAAGAAAAAAATTGGAACACAGACATTATGTATTTACGAATTTAAATTACAACAAATATGTCAAAGAATATCCATCACATTCAGAGCACATTTCTGCTTCCCAAAGATTAAGGAGAAATAGACCTTAGCAAATGTTTCCTTACCAGCAGAGGTAAAAAATATTATGACTCAACATGTGAAGACAAGAACATTAAAGAAGAGAGAGAGAGAGAGAGAGAGAGAGAGAGAGAGAGAGAGAGAGAGGAGAGAGAGAGAGAGAGAGAGAGAGAGAGATAATAATGATCATTATAATAATATTAACCTTTATTTCCAATATACAGTACAGTGCTATGCAAAATCACAAACATACATGGTGTTACACACAAGATTTATTTCCATTATGATTATTAAAACAGTTTAACCAAACCACAGAGCTGACTATCAGCTCTCATAGGACTGGCCTGAAGGATTTGGATGAAATGCCAGGTCTAGGCCAGAGGCCAAGCTCTGGGACCAAATAGGTCATTCAGTATGGTCATGGATGAGTGAATATGAAATTAAAAACTGCACAAAGGCATATGATCCTACACTGGAACACACTCACACAATAAATATGTTTACTCATTTCTCTATATATACTCACTAAAATGGTATATTAAAATTCAAAATAAGTTAATTACCATTTTAAAATTACATATGCTGTTTTAAAATTCTTTACATGCCCTAAGTTTTTTGTATTTTTATTATTTACTTATTTTTATATTTCATTAATTAAATCACAGTCCTTCATGAACATTAAAATTGGAATTACTGAAAATGTAGAAGATTCTGATGAAATTTCCCTCATTGTTTTATTGCCAAAGGTTGACAGTCATTGCGGGTCATACATTGGGTACTCACACAATACATGTCTGACCATTACTCTCACCTTGCACTCTGAGCACTCAGGAGCAGGACTATGTGGGATGGTCATCAAGTGTCCATGTGTCAGATTAGTAAGGCCTATTCGGAGACTAGTCAAAATTACTTGCACGTCTATCTCTTTGATATGATCATTTTTTTCTAACGCCAGGGTTTATTTGTTTTAATTTATTATTTTCTGGTTCTTCATTCCATACATTTTGCCATTTACTTACCATGATTGTTTTTATATACTGTGGTACCTTGACCTATGAGTTTAATTTGTTCTCGTAGGTCAATTTGCTCGCACATCAAATTAATTTTCCCCATTGAAAATATTTAAAGTGCCCTTAATCCGTTCCAACCCTCAAAATGCCACCTCATATTTTTATGCTATTAAATAAGAAAAATACATTTCTAAATAACAAATACAGTGGTATCTTGACCTACGAGTGAATTACTGTACGAGTTTTCCAAGGTACAAGATGTCACTCGGTCGATTTTTTGCTTTGTTACACGAGCAAAAAATTGAGGTACGAGCTTGAGATGCGGCTGCTACTTGAATGGCATAGTGATGAAAATTAAGATAAGCAAAGAAGGAAAAGTAAATATGCATATTTTCCATGAATCTTTTAAAAAGTTAAACATTACTGTACTTCACTGTATCCAGTAATACTGTATGTATTCTCATAATATTGTATTATAAAATACTAATAACATAGCAGTCATTGCTTTGGTTTGGAAATCAGCTGATGGCGAACACAAGTTTGTTTCGCCATATTTAATTTGATTCTGAGCAAATTTTCTTCCTTCTAGTTAGAATAAACGAATATCTAGATACTTGACTTATATGAGACAAGGGAATTTTTCGTTATACGACGTGTTTTTAAGTAGAAATATGACTTGAATACGACTCGTTGTCATTGTGAACAAAATTATTTTTTTCGTTAAGATTATGTTAGCGGCATGTTTATTGAGTAAAAAAATTATGTGATTCCGATCGCTATTTTCAGGATATTTATCTTTTATCAGAGTGAAAACAACAGTAAAATGTATTCTTTCAACCCCAGTAGTTTTGATTAAAATAATTTTCTATCAATTTTATCTACGGTTGTTTTTGATGGCATAAGTTTACAGGAATTTTATCCTTGTTGCCGGTGTACGATAAAAGTCATTGGCAGCTTGAACAGTTTTCTCAGCTTCAGCTACAACTTGGTTTAAATTTAACGTATATTTCTTTGTTGATCTTTGATATACCTATAGCGAATAAAGTGATTACATAAAAATATTTGTCCTATTCTACATAACATCATTTATAACATAACTACGGTAATCATTTGCTATCGTACGATGGTTGAAATGCAAGCCAAACAGATGTTATTGTTATCCAATTCAGTTGTACTTAGCAAAAAAAGTTTTTTCTCGTTCGGTTGTTCAAGGCTGTACACATTTATGCAACGAATATAACATTAAAACTATACTTTCATCATTCTCTTTTGCTGTTTTTGAATTTATTTACCTAGAAGATGGAATAAAGTTAGGCTATTGTAACTTAGTCTCTCGTAAAATTGGATTATCGTAAGACGAATTATCATAACTTGAACACTACCTGTACACTGTATGAAACCTTATTATATATTTACATACTCTTTCTATTATGTTTTTATACAATATTTGTTATTTAGAAGTGTATTTTCCTTATTTAACAACATGAAACATATAAATATGGGGTGGTACTTTGAAGGTTGGAACGGATTAAGGGCATTTTAAGTATTTTCAATGGGGGAAATTAATTTGACGTGCGAGCAAATTGAACTACGAGTTCAGCCACGGAACGAATTAAATTGTAGGTCAAAGTACTACTGTATTGTATAAAATATAATAGAAAGTATATGTAAAAATATAATAAGGTTTCATACAATGCACAGTGTTCAAGTTACAATAATTCATCTTACAATACAGTGTTCCCCCCGTATTCGCGGGGGATGTGTACCAGACACCCCCGTGAATAGTTAGAACCTGCGAATAGTTGGAACCCCTATAAAAATGCTTAAAACCTATTCTGGTAGTTAAAACTCAAGAAAAACCCACTAAAATTTTGTATACCTGCTTTTTTAAATAGTTTATCACAGAAAGTGCATTTTATGATGAAATTGATAAAAAAAAAAAAAAAAACAGGAATTTGTGGATATTTCTCATAGAAAAATACCGCGAATAGGCAAATTTTCCATGAATAATGTGGGGAAACGTTCCTGAGAGAAATCCGCAAATGTGTGAATCTGCAAATCCTGAGAATGCGAATTCGGG
The DNA here is from genome assembly GCF_015104395.2 of Macrobrachium nipponense. Taxonomy (NCBI): domain Eukaryota; kingdom Metazoa; phylum Arthropoda; class Malacostraca; order Decapoda; family Palaemonidae; genus Macrobrachium; species Macrobrachium nipponense. The sequence continues at coordinate 52,202,211 of NC_087203.1, read as the reverse complement.
GGGTCCACTGTACTCGGCATGGCTTTCCTGGATGAAGATGAGAGGACCATTTTCAGTGAAGTCCATGCTTCTCCAAGTTATCTCATCAAAAAACCCATTCTTGAAGATGAAGGAGTTGCTGGAGAGAAAAAAAAGTCAGAAAGCAATGGAGGAAAAAGCATAACAGACACCTAGGCTGACAAAGGTTGATCCTGGAGAATTGGCTACATCTTAAGGTTCTCTGTTAGCCGGCTGGTTCTGAGCCAAGTCGAGGATACTGTCGAGTTGACGCCGGACAAGATCTAAATAAGGATCCTGTTATGAAAGGAAGTGTGTGCTACTCGCACCTGTCTGATGACGAAGATATAGAAGAGAAGTCGACTCTCACCTGAGCTGGAGAACGCACCTGTACTGCTGAGCTCTTGCGCACAACATACTTAGGTACAGCACCTGTAACAGTTTCTGGGAGATCGAGTCCTACAGACCTCTTGGCACTCGTTGGATACCTAGATCCCTTGAATCCCACCAAATGCTTCGATCTAAGATCCGACTGTAAGCTTGGATCCAACTGATACAGATCTTCCTAATCCCACAACACCTTTGGATCCATCGGACCCCACAGAACACTTGGATCTCTCCGTTTCCACAGATTTTTGGAAGACCGTTTGGGTACTGCATAACGGCGATCCGACTTAGAAATCACGGGCGAAGCATAGTTGGGAACATTCCAAAAACTACATGAAGGTTCAGGACTATGCTCCCGATCCTTAGATCTCTTACATGGCAGAGGAGTGACGATCCATGAAAGATATTGGCCTTTTCAGAGGCCTACAAGATCTTTTGAATCGCCAACCACTCCCCTTACTAGCACAAGAATCAGAACCACTCGATGAGAGAGCATGAACATCAAGTTGGACACCTTTCCATTCGTTGTCCACTGATACCTGGGATCCATGAACAACAGGTTCGGCTGAGGGGGCAACTACCCATGGGCAAACCCAACTGACCTCACATAGATTTCCAGTTTGCCTCCTCCCAGGGGTAGGGGTTTGAAAGTGACCATAGTCCGAGAGCATTGGGGGAACTAGTAGCCACCTGCTCCACTGCATTTACACCCTCACTGGCACTGAGGCACTGATTTTATCCATAAAACATTTAACAGAATGTCCCAATTTGGGTAACAGTACTAACAAACAAATTGATTTTATGATCCATCCTAGCTTCTAAACTGGCAATGGTATTGGGATCAGAAGGTTGGGAGCTAGGTAAAAAGTTAAAGGAAATGTAGGAGGGTTGTTAATAGGTGAGAAATTTGTCACAGGTGTCAAAGGAGTGGGAATAAAAGGAAAGCTGTGGCTAACAGACACTTTAGCTTCGGCTTTAGCAACCACCCTTCTCTGTTTATGTTTCTCTAACATGTCTAGATAATTAGATAAAAGTCCTCCACTTCCCCTGATCCCAGTCTTTATATTCGTCACAAGTTAGGTTAACAGAACAATTTTGTCCCTTACACTAACAACAAATACAGTGAGTCATATTTAATGGAGGTAATCCTGGTATTGCAACCTAACTGCAAAGCTGGACACTTGATGATACTAGTCACAATCGGCATCAAGTCAAAAATACTAAATAGCTAATATAATTAGCAAGAAAGCCACCAAACTCAAAGAGTACTTCACCAAACACAGCGTGAAAAACAACCATCCGGTGAAAGAATTTCCAACCACAGCTAACCAAATAATCGACATGCAGTTGTTGGGCGGCAGAAATGAATTGAGCTCTTTAGCTACATTACCTATACCTATTCTTCTCAAAAGTAGGCAGGGCAGTTACCAACACCTAAAACAAAAGAATTACTACGGCGAATTTTCAAATCTAAGCTGCCACAAAAGTAGAAACTATAGACATGTAGTTACTTGGTAAGTTACCTATATAAAATAAATGGGCACTGGTTCCTAAAAAAAAAAAAAAAAACCATGACACAGTGTATGCCAGAACACTTCAATACTTGAGGAATTGCTTAGTATGAGGTCTGTCAATCCCAGGACAGTGCCTGATAGCAAGAGGTTCCTTAGTGTAGAGAAAGTGGACGGCTTGTTTTATGGGTTTGATCCTTTTACAATCAAACAACAAATCAATAAGTCAGAGCAAAAGAAAAGAAAAGAAAAAATACTCAAAACCACAAAGCATAAAGTAATTAATAGTGAAGGTAGGTACAGGTACAGAGGGCCAAGGAAAAGATGTCTACATCTGATGGCTGTTTACAGCAAAGTGGGATGCAGACCTACAGGTGGGCGGGACTTCGACCTACCTGTCGATTGTTAATGACCTTGTCATTAAGAGTTTAATCATTCCAGCTTGCACTCACAAGCTTATCCTAATATAAAAAAAGGGTTTGTATTTGTATAAGAACAACTGATTACTTACATATCTATTCATCTTTTAAGCACCGATATGCACTGTATTTCACTAGTCCATTACCTTTGAAAGAATAACTGCTAAGAAGACTACTTTATTTGGTAGGAAAGGCAGATGAACAAAAGACTAATAAGCTGTATGTCAATGGCAGTTTTAGAAATTATATCATGCTTTACTACACTACTGTATCATATGCTACACAAACGTAACAAACATAACGATGAAACTATTTATCAAATACCTTATCCATAACTAATGGGAAATACGACAGCCTTGGAACCATCAAGTAATATGAATCTGGAGCACTAAGAGTGTTGCAATCTTCACTTGCAAGCTGGACACAGACTGGGACACGACCATCCCATATCTCGCGCAAAATTTCCCTATCTTCTGCCATTATGAGGAACTAACTAAAAGTAAAAGAGAAAATTTTCATGTTGAAAACAAAATAATTATATAAATATGAGTTAAACTGAAATAAATTTACATTACAGTCAACCAATGGTATTTTCAGGGGATAGGAACCACAAACACCAGCAAATAGCTAAAATCTGAGGATACTTGACATCCCTTCTAGAAATGCTTATAACTGGCTATTTAAATAGTTATAAAACCAGGCACTCCTCTAAAAATGTTTATAAATGGCACTTTTATAATAAAAATTATTTTCAATAATAAAATGAGATTTCACATATACTTACCCAGTAATTACTTAACTAAGAGTTTCTACTCGACAGCAGCTTAAATTTTTAAAACTAGTGGTAGCGATAGTCTATTGTTTACATAGGTGAATAGCTGTAAGAGAGGAACAACTACAGCCCAGAGATCAATTCTGTTTATGTCCTAAGTCCTAGGGAGGCAAATAGGCTTTGTTCGTATATACTAGGTAAATATAGCATAAAAAATATCTTTTTTATGAAAGTAACTTACCCAGTATAATTACTTTGCTAAATCCACATTGATTAGAAGAGGGATTCATGGACAAAATGTATCCCAAAAGGACAACTTTTCTAAGACAATTTGTATTTTTCACAGCTACAAACCTGAGGTCTTAACAATAGGATAATTTCTAGCACCTAGCTGGATCCGGTTAAAAAACAGATGAAAGCGAGGAATCTTGTGATATCTGGCAACGCATGCATAGACCAGGTGAAGAGTGGTCAAGGGCCGCTCACCTAAGCCACTGCGTCAGTCTTTCCCAACTCAGGATGTCTTAACGCACTGAGGGGCGGCTAGAGGCGGGCAGTATAATGTTAAGACCTCAGGTTTGTAGCTAAGAAAAATATAAATTGTCTTAGAAAATTTGTCATTTGTTCATACGCAAACAAACCTTCGGTCTTAACAATAAGATAGACTTATACTTGGAGGGAGGTACAAGACATCCTAAACCAGCTGGGAGCCTACCCACCAGTTCAGCTTCCAGAAGAAATTAGTACTTCTGGAGAGAGACTGAAGCCCGTTGAAAGGTACATAAATTTATATCTAACTACTCAGACCCTGAGTGATGTACAATGATATATGGGATAACCATTGTATAGGGAACCAAAGAGAAACTCTGACTGTCCAATAGCAAACCAATACACCAGGGTTTGTACTACTCCGAACTCCTCCTTGCCAAGGAGTGGGGCATATGCTACCGAATAGAGGGTTTGATATTTGTATATTAAGCGACCCCACTATCAGTATGACTACCTTACTCGCCTGTATCAAGCCAGTCCAGCGAATGACGTGTTTATTCCTTAACCCGCCCAAAGGAAGATGGAAAGGTACAAGAGAAAGAGGGAGACCAGCCAACTCATTTAGATTAAGATACAAAAGTGCCCTGTTAAGGGCAACTATGAGTTACACAACCTGTTGGGCAGCCACCACAGGACCCAGGGAAAAAGTGTCCACAGATCTGTGGGCAAAATTTTTAAGATAGAAAGAGGTGAACGTGGACTGGCAAAACCAAGTACCAGCGCTCAGCACTCTATGTACAGCCAAGTTCTTTTTGAAAGCCAGAGAGGGACCAATACCCCTAACAAGAGTAAAGTATGCCTGTCTGATGGCTTCCCATATCCAAAAAGAGATAGTATTCTTCCACGCCTTTCTTTGTACGGCCTGTGCTAACAAAAAGTCTGCGGCAGCTTAGTCTAAGGTGCAGAGTCCTTTCAAGTTAGCAAGCAGGGTCCGGACATGGCACAACTAAAGCACTTCAGCATCACAAGTCATGCAGTGATGGAATGGAAAACGAAGTGAACCTATCATCATGAACAGAGGGATTTTGGCTCTTGGCCACGAATTCTGGGACAAATTCGAAGGACATCGACCCCCAACCCCTGGTGTGCTTCACCTCATAGCTCAGACTGTGGAGCTCTCCTACCCTCTTGGAAAATGCAAAGGCCAGAAGGAAAACTGTCTTGAGCATCAAGTTCCTGTCAGATGAGCGACGCAGAGCCCATATGGACTCTTAGTGAAGCTCTTGAGAACCAAGGAAACATCCCATGACGGAGGTCTGAGCTCTATAGGAGAACTCTACTGCTCAAACCCTTTAACTAGCAAGGAAAGTTATCAGGAAGAGGAGATGTCGATACCTCTAAGTCTAAGGCATAACACCAAACTCAGGGCCGCCCTGTAGCCTTTACAGTGGGGCATCGCTTAGTCGCGGATCAGCAATCACGGAATCAGTCATTCACATGTTTTTTCTTGGACCGCTTCTCATGCTATATCGCTGGTATGGATCGCAGCATCGCGGGACAAACGTGTTGCGTATGCGATGTGTATCGGTAGGCTAAGCCTCAGCCGCGGTCCGATAATCACCAACATACAGTACAATATTAACTGACAATAAAGCTAATAAAACCATTCTCACCTTATATATTACTGGCATATCTTCATAATAAATAGCCTATTCAAGGTATATGTATGAGTTCATTGGTAGGGTAAGCCTAGCTGCAGTGCGATAACACCAACATACATCAACAGATTCACATTATAATATTAACTGACAATAAAGGTAATAAAACCATTCACATTATAATATTATCTGACAATAAAGGTAATAAAACCATTCTCACCTTATATATTATGGGCATATCTCTGAATTAAGTTCCATTCGGCAACTAAAAACAGTGATGATATTGGTAAAATAAAATCAGTTGACTATTTTAAGAATGTAAACAAAACCAGAATTGAAATGGTAGATCGCAATGGTAATAATAATGCAATATGATTAGACACAGTAAAACAAGTTTTATTAAAATGATAATTATTCTCAATACACAATTATTATTCAACTTTTGCTAATGGATATCTGACAATGTTTACAACCTCATCAGGCAACAGTCTCTCTCTCTCTCTCATCTCTACTCTCTCTCTCTCTCTCTCTCTCTCTCTCTCTCTCTCTCTCTACATATATATATATCATATATATATATATATATATATATATATATATATATATAAATATAGAGAGAGAGAGAGAGAGAGAGAGAGAGAAACAGCTGATTGCTGACGTCATCTGCCATAACTATCGAGCGTTTATCGAGAGGAGTTTAAGTTATCTGCCGATGTTCAATGGTGGCTTCCAAAATTAAAAATATAATACATTTTTACTCATTCATCATGTAATGGAGATCTGAAGAAAGAATCATAGTAAATAGAAGCTGCAGGTTATAGCCGAGGCTGAATAAAATGAATAACGGAGCACGTTGTCAAAAATTGCCATTTATTCCCCTTGAATAAAATTTCCATTTCTATGAAAATACGGTTGATATATGATTATTTTGCTCCACAGAAGTAGTTTTATTATATTAACTATAGCAATGAGTTGGTATAAATTAGTACATTGATATTCAAAGTAATTAACCACTTTTTTTGCATATTTTGTCCATCTCTATATAATTAGATGACGTATAATTACAGTGCTGTCAAACTTCTTCCTGTGGAGACTTATGTATATATTATTTTCTTATTGTAAGGGCACATGCCAGTAATTTATGCTTGCGTTCTGGACGAAATCCTTTTTTTTTTTTTTTTTTTTTTGTATGTTGGGTTACGATTAAAGCACTTGATGTTTGTTTTTAAATTGATGTTTGTTACGTAACTCTGTAATTTTGTATATGTGACAACTGTTATGCAATATACTCCTCCCGAGTTTTCTTCTAGGGTGGAAAGGTGAAGCTCCACGAAGGCAAGTAAAAGAAGATATTCTTGTAAGATCCAGCACATCACCTCGTGAATCGTCGTCGCCATTGCAGTAACTTCTTCATTGGGATATTCTGAGATCCTGTTTGCCATTTAAGTTTTATTTCTATCGAAGTAACGTAACGTTTTGTTAATAATTTTTGCAGTAATGTGTTAGTTTTCTTGCTTCTTAACGTAATTTGAATAATTGTTCTGTTCTTTAAATATTAATTATATGTATTAAACCTTTAAATGCGTCTTTGTAAACCCGTGTGGCATCACCCAAAAAGAATTGGTGCAGGAAATACAGTTGATTGTTTCTTAACTGCACTTTTGTTGAATAAAATAAAAGGTTTCTTGACTTTAAGTAAGTTACTAAACTCCTCAGCACTGTAACTTGGTCTCATTCAAAGCTAGTGCAGGAGGGCTCAAGGTTGAATGAAATTTTACCGAATGTGGCCCTAAAATTCAGTTTAGTTTCACCACACACATGATGTCTCTTCGGATGGACTAATAAATCTTTGAGACATTGTAATTCTTTTAACTCCATGTAACTCCTCTCGTCACGAAATACTAAATCTCTCTCTCTCTCTCTCTCTCTCTCTCTCTCTCTCTCTCTCTCTCTCTCTCTCTCTCTCTCTCTCTCTCTCTCTCTCTCTCTGCAACAAAGCATAAATAAAATACGTAAAACCATTTTTCACCTTATATATTATCGTCATATCTTCATAATAAAAAGGCTATTCGTGGAGTAATTCCTATCAGTGAAATCAACTTTTATCTATGCAAGGCCAGCCAGCCGACAAAATGTACGTACGTATATGGAAATCAAATTATGGTAGCGTTCACAGCAAGATTATCTTTCGAAATTCTAATAGTACTAGTCATGGTAGTAATAATGTTTGGAATATATGTAACATTCACTTTCAATACAAAATATGATTGTTATTCTGGTAGTAAATAATAGTTTAGAATTATCATATGTACTCTGCATTGTTATAGGGGTTTGTGGCAGCGATGAAACAAACAAAATAGCGTTTTCCTTTTAGGCTACTTGAATTGGCTTTGCGACTTTGTTTATTTTGATATTTTTAATGATACAATAACTAATTTCTCATTTTTAATGCTAGCTTTCATTTTCTTAAAGTAATTAGCAAGAAATTTTTCAATCTAGCATCTTGCAGGAAAACTTGCATTTGTTTTCAGATACATCTTACATACGTATTTTGACATCAAATCTTTGTAATGTTAAGCTGAATATATATTTCTTTTATTCTACTATGTTTTATATATCATGTAAGAAAAAAGAACAAAATCTTGCAAAACCATTTTCAAGAATTGAACAGAATAGGTTTCGAAATTATTAGGAATCATATAACGTAATGTACAGGTACACTGCGTATGTTAGAAACATGTTTGAATAAAAAAAAAATAAATAAATAAAAAAAAAAAGAGAGAGCAATCGGTTGAAATTGGCTGGGTGGCATTGTTGTGTATGATGTGAATTTTTTTAGCACTTTACGGAGCAAAATCTAGCAAGAAACTGCCATTCCCATTTGGCAACACTGGCCCACGTTTTGTTTATGTTATTGAAGTCGTGCAGTACATGTACGCCGCGTTCTTTAAATTTTACCCATATAAACGAGTTAATTATGTGGCATCCAAAAGCCCTGATTCTTTTACTCTTATGGGAAAAAATACCTAAATGTCAAATGAAAGTTATTACGTGTAATGTAATAACATGTGTTTTGAAGAAGGGAAGAAGAGATTTTTTGCTGCATGCTGCTGGTAGCATTATCTTTATTATACATCCGATTGCATTGCAAAATCATCGCCATCCTTATCAACATAGATCGTTGATGATTACCCATTATGATTACATAATTTTGATATTTCTCTTACCTCTTTCCCACTCTTTCCTTATAAGAGGAAAGAGGCCCACGTGAGCACATACTAGCACATGCGTATGTAGGCTTCTAGCTGTAATCCAAAGGCTAGTAGGATACATATGTATAGTAGTACGTATACTACATATATTTTTAAGGCTAATGCTGTAAAATAACTTTGAAACTGTCTTAAAATTAATTTAAGGTGATAGTTGAAGACATATTTGGTGTTTGAACTAAAGTAGGCAGTTATAAACATTAGAATAGTGGTCTTGGGTGGGTTAACTATTAAAGTAGGCAGTTTTAAGCAATTTTTAACGGGGGGTACCAGGATAACAAGGGTATTTACTTATTATAGGGGGTTCTGGGCCCTATACCCGGCGATTATCGAAGCCCTACTGTAAGGGCAGAAACGGACAAACGTTTCTCGTCTCTGAGGAAGGTTAAAAAGTCTGCTATTTGCTGAACAGAGGTTGAGAGTGGAGAAAAACCCTGTTTATGACACCAATCACAGTAGATCGCCCCTTTGCCTTGGTAAACCGCGGAGGTCGACTTTCTGAGACTGCTGGACATATGCCCAGCTGTTCTCTGAGAAAAGCCTCTCGCTCGGAGGAAATACATGATAGCCTCCAACCATGAAGAGACGGGGATTCTACTGACTGGTGGAACTTTTTCTGCATGGGGCTGACACAGATGTCGCCAAGGGGGAATCTCCCTCGGAACCTCTCCACCTGAGGCCACAGATGGGCTACCAAAGTCATCCTGAGACCCTGTGAACTCATTAACCTGTTCAGAACCTGGCAGATCAAACAAAACGGAGGGAAGGCATACACCTCCAGGTTGTCCCAGGGATGTTGGAATGCGTCCTCTGCCAATGCTAAAGGATCTGGGACCACTGAACAGATTATCTCCAGCTTCCTGTTGAAGTGAGTCACAAAAAGGTCCAGCATGGGTCTACCCAAAACCTGGAAAAGCTCGTCCGCTACCACTTGATGAAGGGACCACTCTGTGCCTAGGATCTGATCCCGACAACTGAGCTTGTCTGCAACCACATTCCGTTTGCCTGGGATATACCTGGCTGAGAGCTCTACCGTATTGCTGACCACCCACTGGTGAACCTCGATGGTCAAGGCGTAAAGATGACGAGAAACCAGGCCTCCCTGTTTGTTCACATAGGTTACCACTGTGGTGTTGTCCAACATGAGAACAACAGAATGACTTTCTACCTTCTCCCAAAACTCCTTCAGACCCAGGAATGCTGCCTTCAACTCCAAGATGTTGATATGTTGCTGCTTGTCCTCCAAACTCCAAACGTCTGAAGCGATGAGGCCGCCTAAATGAGGCCCCCAACCTGCGACGGAGGCGTCTGAGAACAGAAGGAAGTCCGGTGGAAGAGAACGCTGAGGGACACCCTTTGAAAGTCTCTGGTCGTCCAACCACCAACGAAGGTCTTCTCTCGCATCATCGCAGCGGCAGGTGCAATGAAGCGGAAGACTAGGCTACAGACTTCTGTTACCATGAGGTAAACAGAAAGATGATAACGAATCTAGTGAAATATGTCTGAAAATTCTAGCAACGGCAAAATGCGATGCAGGAGAGGTGGGCATACACATATGCAAGAATTCCAGCCAACCAGAGACCTAAGTCTGTGATTGCCCGGCAGAGATTCGAATCGGTAGTCAATCCTCGACAGAGGAGAAGCAATACCAAACCGAAACATCTCGGAAAGCGAGCAGTACTGACTGAGGCAGTGCCATACACTGCTCACTCTCACTCAACTTGTCATCCTGAGTTGCCTGGTATTCCATTCCATGGAAGAATGCGTTTGGCTAGAACCATCGAGCGCAAAAAAGATACGCTCAAACATTTGCATTTTAACTGAAATGGGAGTGAAGAAAACCCTCCTATTCGGTGATAATGCAAATGCTATGGTGCTGTTGGTAAACAATACCACTAGTTATCTCAAAATCACAACTGGTAACTCTTGGGAGGCCTGAAAGGCCGTCCCAATTTCCAGATCAATTAAGAGAAGATACTAGTATTCGTCTCTGTCATATAGCAGACGAGTTAACTTACAGTTATGTGCCTACTACTCGGACAATGCAACTGATCACCTAATCATGTCGCAAGAGAAATATATGTAGTATATTTGCCAGTTCCTGTACATCGCACGCCAGCCTAATTTTCCTTCATTCGAGGAACAAGAATAAGGACTGGAAGCAGACCTCCTTCAGTCTCTAATGAAGAGAATGAAGGTGAAGTTTCCCCGAAGGGAGACTTCTACAGTGATCACAGGATACCAAAGACAACTAGTTCAAGCTGAAATGGATGTTCCCAAAACAGTAGCACTGGAGAGGCATTCCACGGGCAATATCATCAGGAATACCCATTGCCAGAGTGCTTGGAAATCTCAAAAAACCAAATCACCCTGCGACCAAATCACCCTGTGAACGCAAGAAATTCCAAGGTTATTACGTAATGGCTTAGTGAGACTTCCGACTTTCGTAATAACAATAACCGGGAAAGTCTGTCTCGACAGTGTTTGGAAATTACAGGAAAACCAAAACACTGAGAACGCCAGAAATTCCAAAAAATTTGAGCATTCAACAAGATTTCCAGCTATCGTAGTCACAATTAAATGGAATTTTTGTCTCGCCCAAGTGTTTGCAGATTGTAGAAGACCAAAACACTCTGAGAGCTAGAAATTCTGAAGAATTTTTACCTCTCGGCAAAACCCCCAGAATTTTGTCAGACATTCATCGGGTGGGGGCCTCCTCGATTCCCGTAGAAATTGAGGAGGAACAGCCATATAAGATCCTTCCTCAACAACGTGGACGTACGTCCGGTAGGACCCGAAGGACCCTCCAGGAACGCAGTCCCCCAACACTGAATCCTACGGAGAGCACTTTGCAGGATCCCTCCCATTTACCTCGCCCCTACCAGCGTAGCCATAGGAAGAGAGGGAATAGGGGAGGAAGACTGGATGCTCTAGTTCAATCTCTCGGTGCTATCCATCCTGAACGGATTGTCATATATTCGGTAAGATCCTAGGATTGAACCAAAAACATAAGTCTCTCGGGTTCGAATTCCGAGGAGTAAACTCCACCGAATTCCTCATATTTCCTTGTTCATTCTGGTATAACCGCGAAGTAAAGGGAAAAAACAGAGGAGGATTGACTGTTATTGCCTGCTCTTCTCTGTATCTCAGGGGTGACTGCATACTGAGGTGACGGACAGTCAGGTCCATCTAGGCCAAGTCCCTCCCGAGACACTCTTTTTTTGGCAGGAAGAACCTCGCCAGCTCCCCCAATGATCTCCTCTAACCAATTGAGCGTACGACCTCTCCAGTCCTAAGACCGAACTGGGCACAAAGGCTCTCGTGGCTGGTCCGAGAGAAGCGCACACCTCACGATACCCCCTGGTCGCCTCGCTCCTCCCAGTGTATCCCGCCAAGGAGGTTGAAGGGATGGGTGAGGCAGATCTGATGCTCCCGCTCTGTCTACCAGCAGAACCGGTGGACGGAGAGGGCTGCAGGTGACCGGTCTGCAGGTCTGAACCAGCGATCTCCCTGCGGAGAAGCGGTGGACCAAGGACGGTAGCGTTGGTATCTTGTGTCAGGGGAGCTGCTACCAGCCACGCGGACCGTCTGATCACGCCAGTCTGGCGAGAGTCACCTGAGCAACTCTTACCATCCTTCCACCCCGTGCCTGGGTCCTGGCGGTGAGCGTACTCAGCAACCTGGACCCTGGCCGCACGGTCACCAGCAGGTGACTGTACACTAGGTGATCCGAGACGGTTCCTGGTCCAGAGGTGGAACCTCTAGAGCCAGGAGCAGAGGTACTAGCAGTGGCTGGTACCTCTACGGTCCCCGTCTTTCTCTTCCCTGGGGAAGGAGAGACGGTTCCTACTCCCGAAGGAATGGGGGTCCAGCAGAAGGCCCACCTGTCTCTGTGCAAGACTTCTTGGGGGGGGGGGGGGGGTGAGACCACCTTCTTCCTTGGCTGGGGATCCTTAGAAGGCGAAGTGGAGGAGGCGGAAGAAGATAACGACGACACCTTCCTCTTCTTCTTGGACTTCCTCTTCGCAAACTTCCTCATGACTGCAGAAAGTTCTCCCATCTAGGACGGGGCTGCAGCGGCTGCCAAAGTAGCAGGCCCCAGCGCAACCTGGGAAGGAGGACCTGACGGAGCAGCAGCACCTTGCCTTGCTAGCGGAACTAGCAGGAGAAGCGAGTCACTGGCAGCCATCAATCTGCAGTGATGGCCGCTCCGCAAGACTAGGAAAGCGTTACTGTCTAGAGAAAACGCTTTCTCGAGGAGGTTACAAAACTCTCATACTGAAGGCGAAACGTCTGCCGCCACCGAGACCGGTCGGCTAACGTGACCGTCGTTTGGGTGGGGCTGAGAGTGCACCAGACAGGAGAGAGCTGATACCGTCCTCCGACGCGTCCCAGTCCTCGTCGAGGCCGAAACCACTCAAGAGGACTGAAAGGGGGAGCCCATACCAGTTCTCTGTGTGCACGGTCCAGAGGGACCGTCACATGAACCGTGGTGATGGTCGCTCTGTGAGTCAAGGAAAGCGTCATCGTCTGGAGGGAATGCTTCCCCGAGGAGGGTTACGAAACTCTTGTATGACAGGCGAAGCGTCTGCCACTACCGAGACCAGTCAGTCACGCGAACATGACTGTCGACTGGCTAGGACTGAGGGTGCACCTGACGGGAGAGAGCCGATACCGTCCTCGTCGAGGCCGAAACCTCTCGAGAGGAACGGATGGGGGGCATCCACCGGCCTCTGCATGCACGGTCCCGCAGGACCGTCACACCAACCCTGGGAACTGAGCGATCACCCGCAAGGTGCAAGTCACCTGAGCGACTCACTCCTTTTTTCCTGCCTGTTCCCGAGTCATGACAGCGAGCAGACTCGGCGTCATCGACTCTGGATGCATGCGAATCCGAAGATTTATGTGCACTCAGGGACTCATAAACGAGCGCCCAACACAGAACTAGTCTTAGGGGCAGAACCTCTAAGACTAACAGCAGAAGTGCGAACCAAAGTTTGCACTTCTACGGCTCCCGACACGCTAGGCCCTGGGGACAGCATGACAGGGGAGAGCCAGTGGAAGACCCTACCGCCTCCTCAGTTTGAGGACGCAGACCCTTAGAAGTCCCGTGACGAGACTTCTTAGGGGGGAAAACTACCTTCTCCTTCTACGGCAGGGAGCCTTAGGAGTCGAAGGGGTAGAAACTGATGAAAATATGATCATCTCGAAGAGGAGGATGACGACACTTGACAAATTCTCTTCCTCTTCGATTTCTCCAAATTTTGCAAGACTTCTACCATCAGGAATAGTTAATCATCACAGGGCAGCGGCGAAGGCTTCGTCCAGTGACGAATGGATATGATTTCCAGCAGGGGATCAGTACACACACACTTGAGGATCAACATCACAGCATGCTACGAGCCACAGGTACAATTCCAAGGTTAGGATAACCAACACGAAGAGCTATCCAACCATATACTGCTGTAATCATGATCACTACTGTTAGTCTGTAAAATAAAGAAAATATGATTTAAAGTAATAAGGATACTCCTCTCGCATCCAAGGGTACCGCCCTTCAAAAACACTACACGCTCTCTCTTCTACCTTCGTCCGATAGCTAATGATAGGATGAAGAACAAGAGGAATTACTAGAAAAAAAAAGACAAAGCTCTGAAGTTCCCCTCGGTAATTCCCAAAGTGTAAGCATAAATTTTTTATGAATACATGTCTCGTCCTCACGTCAAAAGGCAAAAGTATGTAATAATAAAGGTATTTGCATACCTTTGCCGCTTACCCTTAACACAAAGTAGAAAGGAGGCTATCACAAAAAGTAGGTTTGCATATTAATTATTAAATTCAATCAATTACTAATATCAAACAGTATATATATATATTTATTAAAAATATATAAAATGAAAGATCCCACCGGGAAAATGATCAACAGCCAGTCCACAAGAGCCCACAAAAATGCGTCTTCATCCGAAGATGGCTGAAAGGAAAGTGGAGCATTTACATCCGGCAGGCAGGTAGGAACCTAATCACCTTGTTCAAGAATTTAACGGGCATAATTCCAGCTACGCCGAAAGTAATTCCTCATGTAAAGGACCGAGGGTTTGTATACCTTGTAGGAACAAACATCTAATCCTTCGGGCCAGCCCTAGGAGAGCTGTTAATCAGCTCAGTGGTCTGGTAAAACTAAGATATACATAACAATGTAAAACTGGTAATGGTAGATTTTTAAACGCCATGCCAGCGAGGTCTCTTCGTGGTGGTAAAACTAGTCATACTGAGCAAATCATGCAAACGCAACCAGGGGCCTGGCATTGCAGGCAAGGGAAGCCATGTTGATCGAGATGAGCCGATCGTGTGAACGAGATTGGGGGATGAACAAGCAGCACTCATCTATCTAAGAAATAATGCTTTCCTCCCTAAATGCTTTAATGTCCTTCGAGGCCAAAGCCCTTCAAGATGAAAAAACTTAAAGGGGGATTCTGTGTCTGCTATCCTGTGCATTCAGACCCTAAAGTCCAAGACACAAAGGGCAGGACCTGACCAAGCAGAGCTGGCAAGTGGTGTCAAAACTCCTGACATGTCTTAGCACCTTCTCATTCTGTACCTAAACCAGACCGAAGAGCAAAATTCCTTGCACTGGTTTTGAAAGCACTCTTAGAAAAGGCAACAGGAGCGCAAACAGAAGTCTGCAAGCCTGTGGCTCCCAAAACGTAACACTGGTCAAGTATGCGATTTAGTTCCCGAGCCCGAAGGCCAGGAAGAGCCAACGAGAGAACCCACAGCCTCCTCGAAAGGCCTCTTGAAAGCCCTCCTCTACGATATCTTCTACAGGATACTACTGGTCTAGAAGCACAATAGGAGTGGCCAGGGTGACAGGAACATCAGGAATAGCAACAGGAGCAACCAGGGCAGTTGAGGCAAGAGAACATACAGGAGCAGCCCGGATGGCAGGAGCTACAGGAACATCAGTTATCAGCAACAGAAACAAACAGGGCAGTTACTGGGAAGCTCCTGCTGTGCCTCCTGCAGCAGGAGCTTCCCAGTAACTGGTCACCAGGGTAACAAGAGCAATCAAGACAGGAGGCATAGCAGAAGTAGATGGGACCACAGATACAATAAGAGGCAGTGCCACAGCATAAAGGAGTGCCAAAGTTGAAAACCCTAAAGGCCAGGATAACCAAGTGAAAATCCAGCCATCTACTGCTGCACCTGTGATGTTTACTGTCAACCTGAAGAAAAAAGTAATTATGATTAGTAGAGATAGACTCCTCTCGTTTCAAGGAGAATTGCCCAATGAAGTGGGAGGAGGTCATTGCAAAGAGGTCGCCCAACCTCCCTACTGCCACCAGCAATCTTTGGCCAACAAGTGAGCAAAGAGGGCAAAGGAAAGAACCCTCCCGAAGGAGATAGTACCGCCAAAGGAAAGATTACTGGGAGAGAGAAACAAGGATGAAGGGGCGGCAACCTAGGGTGCCGTCAGAAGTAAATGAACTTTCCGACAACGCTCGGCAACCTTCCTCTGAAGTTCCTCCTGGCAAACTCACCCACAGCGCATACGGTGAAGAGCAACACTCTTCACAAGTAACAAAAGATATACAGTGGCCACAAGATTAATATTTACAGCGAAAATGCAAAAATAATCTCAACATCAAATGTTCATCAACTTTAAAATTGCGCTGCAGCCATACCACTGTCACCAGAGATTTGTTGTACGGTTGACAGCTTCCTTGGACTCATATAAGCGGGAAAACTGATGGGAATTGTCAGTGCTCACTGAGCTATTGGTGTGAGAGGATATGTTACAAGTTGCTCCATCAGCTCCTGACTCGCACATTTTTCAGTCCTCTTTGGTGGCCCACAGCTCAGTTTGTCGTTGACATAATGTGACATCATAAGCTTACAAATGAAGAAAAGGCCCGTGCCCTTGCCCAGCTGGAGCGGGAAGTCTGTGATTCATGTGGCCAGAGATATTGGTGTCTCTCGCCAAGCTATTTACAGTCTGAAAAAGGCAGCAGCTTGAACTCCCAACTCCCACCAGGAGCGGTGCCACAGCGGAAACCAGGTTGTGGACAGAAGAAGACCTCTCCCAAGGCAGATAAAATTCTGAAGAGGGAAGTATTGAATAATATGATATTGTTATTGTACAATAAAGTTTCATACATACTTACCTGGCAGATATATACTTAGCTATAGACTCCGTCGTCCCCGACAGAAATTCAAATTTCGCGGCACACACTACAGGTAGGTCAGGTGATCTACCCGCCAGCCGCTGGGTGGCAGGAATAGGAACCATCACCATCTTGAGCCAGATTTTCTCTTCCACCTGTCTCCTGAGGGGAGGCTGGGTGGGCCATACAATCGTATATATCTGCCAGGTAAGTATGTACATATGAAACTTTATTGTACAATAACAATATCATTTTCATACATTCAACTTCCCTGTCAGATATATACTTAGCTGATTGGCACCTTTGGCGGAGGGTAAGAGACAGCTAGTTACTGACCGGACAGGTAAACAACATATGTTGTAGGTAATAAAAGTTAATTAACAATACCCTGGTTCCTACCTGTTTAGGCGGAAGATTTCATAGTTTGTGCTTAGAAGTCTGCTTCGCCTCTAAAGCTTCAGCGAGGGTGTGCCCTATGGCTGAGAACTCTTGAAAGGACTGTCAATGGGGTCTTATCCACTTACTCAACAGAACCTGATGGCAATTGTCACTGGGGTCTTATCCACTTACATGACAATATACCTATGCCTATTGGCATACAAAGGAGTACAACACTGATCCCGATCACCCGATCCTAACCGTGGATTAGTATTTACGATTGAAAGGCGTTATCCCCAAACACCTTTCAAACAACCTAAAAACTCAACACCAAATTATTTTAAAATCACACTATATGAAATATAAGGACAAAAAACAAATTTAAGGATCAGTCTTCTCTCCTTTCCCCAGCACTGTATCCGCTGATACATAAGGTCCCAAAGAGAAGCATCTCTCGTATGTTACCCTCACATCTTTCAAGTAATGTGAGGCAAACACTGAGTTACACCTCCAATACGTGGCTGCTAAGATGTTCTTCATCGACATGTTCTTGTTGAACATTAACGATGTAGCAACTGCACGTACCTCATGTGCTTTAACCCTTAATGTCTTATATGCCTCACTATCACAACTCATGTGAGCCTCAGTTATCACATTTCTTACAAAAAAAGCTAAAGCATTTTTTGACATTGCTCTTCTCGGGTCTTTAACAGCACACCAGAGGCTTTGATTGCAGCCTGCAGCTGCTTCTTCTTCTGCAAGCAAAACTTCAAAGTTCTCACAGGGCATAATGTTCTTTCCATCTCATTTCCCACTAATTAAGAAAGCCCTTTTACTTCGAAAGTCCTAGGCCAAGGTCTCGAGGGATTTTCGTTTTTAGCTAAAAACAAAGGCCTGAAAGACAATACAGCCGAATCCCTCTTAAAACCCACTCTCGAGTCTAGAGCTTGTAACTCAAGCTATTAAGAAAATACATTTTCTTGTTATGTCTCTGAAAGACGCTTTCTCGGGAGGTTCGAATCTCTCTGACATTAGATATCTGAGAACCACATCTAGGTTCCAACTAGGGGTGAGAGAAGTTCTTGATTTTGTCGTCTCAAATGATCTAATTAAGTCATGCAGATCTTTGTCATTCTCTATGTTCAGGCCCCTATTCCTGAACACAGCAGATAACATGCTTTTATAACCTTTAATGGTTGATACTGCTAGCTGAGATTCTTCTCGTAAATACAAAAGAAAATCAGCAATTTCGGTCACAGAGGTATCGGAGGAGGACAGCTTCTTCGCCTTGCACCATCTACGGAAAACTTCCCACTTCGATTGGTATATCCGTATGGTTGAGGACCTTCTTGCTCTAGCAACTGCTTTTGCAGCTTTGCGAGAAAAGCCTCTCGCTCTGACCAGTCTTTCGATAGTCGAAAGGCAGTCAGGGCGAGAGCGTGGATGTTTTTGTGGTACCTCTCGAAGTGGGGTTGTTTGAGCAGATCTGTCCTTTCGGGAAGAGATCTGGGGAAGTCCACTATCCATTCCTGTACCTCTGTGAACCATTCTCTTGCAGGCCAATAAGGAGCGATTAATGTCATCCTCATTCCTTCCGAGGACACGAACTTTCTCATTACTTCCCCCAGCATCTTGAATGGGGGAAACACATAAGCGTCTATGCCCGTCCAGTTCATTAGCATGGCATCTATCGACAGGGCTCTGGGATCGTCCCCCAACGAACAAAAGTTTTCCATCCTTCTGGAGAGGAACGTTGCAAATAGGTCTACTTGAGGCTTCCCCCAAAGAGACCATAGTTGCTGGCAGACTTGTGAATGAAGGGTCCATTCTGTTGGAAGGACCTGGTTCTTTCTGCTTAATCTGTCCGCTCTTATGTTTCTCCCTCCTTGAACGAACCTCGTCAGGAGTCGTATCCCTCTTTCCTCCTTCCAGATCAACAGATCCCTTGCCAGCTCATAAAGGGAGAAAGTGTGTGTCCCCCCGTTTTCTGATATATGCCAGAGCCGTGATGTTGTCCGAGTTGACCTGGACCACCACGCCTCTGACTTCGATCTCGAAATGCTTCAGTGCCAAGTGTACGGCTATAAGTTCTTTTGCGTTTATGTGCCAGGTCTTCTGTTCCTTCGTCCAGATGCCTGACACTTCCTTCGTCCCTAGTGTTGCTCCCCATCCCGTGTCCGACGCGTCGGAGAACAACACTAGGCGAGGGTTCTGAAGAGACAAGGACATTCCTTCGTTCCTTCTTAGCGGCTCTAACCACCATTGCAAGTGGTGTTTGATGTTCTCCTCTATGGGAAAGGTATCCATAAGATCTCCCTTCTTCCTGTTCCAATTTCTTCTTAAATGGAACTGCAAGGGTCTCATATTCAGCCTTCCTAGAGAAACGAACTGCTCTAGCGACGAAAGGGTGCCCAGAAGACTGAGCCATTCCCTAGCTGAGCTTCGTTCTTTCTCTAGGAAGACCGAGATCTTTTCCATCCCTTTCGTAATCCTTTCTTGGGATGGATATGCTCAAAAACCCCGAGAATCCATCCGAATCCCCAGATAGACGATAGTCTGGCTGGGGATCGTGTGAGATTTCTCGAGGTTCACGAGCAATCCGAGAGATCTGACTAATTGTAGAGTTATCTCCAAGTCCTCCAAATACTGTTGTTTTGTGACTGTGCCTCTTATAACGCCAGTCCCGTCTTAAGGCTAAATCGATATCCTCACCCCCTCCAGATATAGCCATCTTGCTACGTTCCTCATCAACGCCGTAAACACCTGAGGAGCCGTCGAGAGGTCGAAGCACAGAGCCCTGAACTGATAAATCCTTCCCTGCACCATGAACCGAAGATATTTCTTCGACGAATGATGCAGGGGGACGAGAAAGTACGCATCTTGAAGGTCGAGGGAGACCATCCAATCTCCTGGACGGAGAGCAGAGAGGACCGAATTGGGTGTCTCCATGGAGAACTTCGTCTTCTCCACGAAGCGGTTCAATGCACTCACGTCCAGGACCGGCCTCCACCCTCCCGAGGCTTTTGGCACCAAAGAGAGGCGATTGTAAAAGCCCCGAGAGTGCGGATCCTGTACTCTCTCGATGGCCTCCTTCTCCAACATCTGCTGTACCAACCCGAGAAGGGCATCTCTTTTTACAGGGTCTTTGTATCTCGCTGACAGCTCCCTCGGTGTCGTCATCAATGGAGGTCTGTTCCTGAAGGGGATGAGGTATCCTTTCTTGAGAACTTGTAGGGACCAAGAATCCGCTTTCCTTGAAGCCCATGTATCTGAAAATCTCAGAAGCCTGGCCCCTACTGGTGCTTGGAGGACTGGAACCTCATTTAGGATTCTTTCTCAGGACTCTGATGGAAGATCTTCCTCTTTTCTCCCCTCCTCTCTTCCTTGGGGCTCGGCTAGAAGTTCTACCTCGAAAGGGCTGTTGGGCAGTTCTTGGTTCCCTCTTCGCGACAGGAGCAGCTGGTCTAAGCTTCTTAGCAGATTGTACCAGCAAATCTTGTGTTGCCTTCTCAGTAAGCGTGTGGGAAATATCCCTCACTAACTGAGAAGGAAACAATTGTTTAGACAGAGGGGCGTATAAAAGAGAAGCCCTCTGTACTGGAGAGACTGCTTTGGTCAGAAAAATACCATAGACAGACCTCTTCTTCAATACTCCTGCCCCGAAAAGGGATGCCACTTCAGCCGATCCATCCTGCACCGCCTTATCCATACAGGCCAGAACGCTATGCAAGACTTCTGGCTCTAAAAACTGAGGGTCTTGCGTCTTCTTGGCCAAAGCCCCAAGGGACCAGTCTAGGAAGTTAAAAACTTCCAAGACATGGAATATTCCCTTGAGGAGATGGTCCATTTCGGACATTGCCCAGCTTGTTTTGGCCGATGGAAGTGCGTGTGTCCTCGCCGAATCCACCAAGGTCGAGAAGTCCGCTTCAGCAGATGAGGGAAGAGCAAGTCCCGTAGATTCTCCTGTGCTGTACCAAATCCCTCTCTTTCCCGATAGCCTGGAAGGGGGACAGGTAAACACAGTCTTTCCCGCCTCCTCCTTGGTTTTAAGCCAATTTCCGAAAGACTGCAAAGCCCTCTTCATTGAGATGGTTGGTTGCATCTTCAAAAAGGAGGAAGACTTTGCAGTCTTCGTACTTGAAAATAAAGACCGAGGAGAAGGAGGGGCAGCAGGACTCAGGGACTCTCCAAATTCTTTTAATAAGAGGGCTGTCAATGTCTTACAGTCTGTAAGACCTGCCCCCTTATTTTCTTCAGAGTCCGAGACATCTTCTAACTCTTGCTGAGTTTTATTCGGAGATGAGTGCGCAACTGGAGGAGGAGGACTCCTCTCTCGGGAAGGTGAAGGGCTCGTAGCAACACCGACTACAACCTGACAAGGGCTACGGCCGCCTGTGCGACGTCTTGAATCCCTGCCAGGCGAAGGCCGATGTTGTCTTTCTACACTAAGGCCCTCCTGACAAGGACGATGGCCGCCTGTGCGACAACTCTCGTCCCTATCAGGGGAAGTCCTTAAATGTCTCTTGCTTCTCTCAGAATCAAGTCCTTCCTGACAGGGACTACGGCCGCCTGTGCGACGTCTAGAGACCCTGTCAGGCGGAAACTGATCCTGAGAAAAATCCCAAAGAGGAGCCTCCAAGTCCGCTTCAAACTCCGATAATGTTTCAGAATCATAGCGCCTGAAGCTTGGTCCTTCCAGTTCAAATAAGTCTTTGCGCCTGCTTGTCATATGATGGATGTCAGGCGCTCGACGCTTGCTAGAAGGTTTAGGCTCTTTACGCCTAAGATCAGGCTCTTCAGGCGTTTTACGCCTGGCTTCAGGCTCTCCAGGCGCTTTGTGTCTCATTTCAGGCGCTCTAGGCGCTTTGCGCCTCGATTCAGGCGCTTCAGGCTCTCCAGGCGCTTTGCGCCTCGATTCAGGCGCTTCAGGCTCTCCAGGCGCTTTGCGCCTCGTTTCAGGTGCTTCAGGCTCTCTAGGCGCTTTGCGCTTATTTTCAGGCGCTTCAGGCACTCTAGGCGCTTTGCGTCTCATCTCAGGCGCCCCAGGCGCTTTGCGCCTCACTTCAGGAGCTTCAGGCGCTTCAGGCTCTTTGCGCCTCACTTCAGGCGCTTCACACGCTTCTCGCCTCATTTCAGGAGCCTTGAGTTTTGATTCAGGTGCCCTAGACGCTTTGCGTCTCATTTCAGGAGTCCTAAGCGTTTTCCTTTTTATTTCAGGAGTTTCCCACGCTTTGCGTCTGATTTCAGGAGTTTCAGGCGCCTTGCTTCTGACTTCCAAAGTTCCAGACGGTTTACGCCTCGATCCAGACGCCTCAGGCGCTTTCCTTATAGTAGGAGATTCAGGCTCTTCTCGATATTTATATAAATCCTCTCGCCTTGACGGCGTTTTGCGCCTGACAGGAGCCTGACGTCTGGCTGGCGCCTCGTCCGAGCTCTCAGAGAGTTCCATAGGACGGGATCTTTTAATTGGAAGGAATTTATCCTTCCTTCTAGGAGGATCCTTCTTAAGCACTCCTACTAACAAAGAAATTTGCTTTTGCATATTCTCCAAAATCTTCGTAGCTACGTCCTCTTTATCAATCTCCGATGAAGGAGAAGGAGCTTCCGAATAAACCTCCTTCCTCCTCTTTTCCGGAGGATATTCTCCCGGAAATTCTTCAGGGCTAGAATAAAATGTTGGAGACTTCCACGATCTCTTCGACGGTCTCGATAATCTATCTGAACTCCATCCTTTCTTCGACGACGAATCAGATGAAGAAAAACACTGTTTCAGGACGTCTTTCCAACGACTGTCCTTGGCAGTCTGGGACGCAACTACAGAATCTGCCGAGGGGACGCCTGACCGGTGGGGATTCTCTGAAACCTCCCTGCGGCTTTCAACATTTCTTCTCCTCTGGGCTTGGGAGCTTGAAAGAGGTCTAGGCCTGGGAGCGAGACAGAGCCGATCAGACGCACCCTCCACTTCACTGGGAACACTTTCACTGCACTTACCTTCCAGTTCCTTTAGTTTACGCTCCATTTCCAGAAGCGAAGCTTTCAGACTCGCAATTTCAGATGTTGAACTTGCCGAATCCGATAATTGTGAAGGTAAAGCTGCATGGGAGGAAACAATTGGGTTAGAGATAGGCAATTGTCCGCTAACTGGCTCGTTAGAGACCGACCTACTCACACTCTTGGAAGAGGCTTTTCTAGCCCTATCCCTTTCCAACTTTCTCAAGTAGGAATCAAGCATCTTCCATTCCTCCTCATTCAAATCCTTGCATGCATTCATCACATGTATTCAATTGTGAGCATACATTCCCTCTACAATTCTTACAAGTGGTGTGAGGATCTACCGAAGCTTTCGGTAGCCTCACATAACAACTCTCATTCACACACACTCTGAACGAAATCGAAACGTCAGACATTATGAGAAAACTCCAAATCCAAAATCCAAAAAACAGTCCACAATAGCGTGTGCCAAACCAAAGATCCAATACGTCACCAAATAGCAGTCCAAAAGATCAACGGCGTAATGAAATTTGAAAGTCAAAGTCAGGAGGAACTAGCAAACGATGTTACCAGTACCGGCGACAGAGAAAATCTGGCTCAAGATGGTGATGGTTCCTATTCCTGCCACCCAGCGGCAGGCGAGTAGATCACCTGACCTACCTGTAGTGTGTGCCGCGAAATTTGAATTTCTGTCGGGGACGACGGAGTCTATAGCTAAGTATATATCTGACAGGGAAGTTGAATGTATGAAACCTTCAATTACAGCAGCTGTACTCAAGAAAAAGCATCTTGATCTGCTTGGGAATGTCACTGTTCGTACGGTACAACACTGTTTGCAGCATGACCAGGGACTATCGTGCTGCCGTGCTGCAAAGAAGCCGCTCCTCACAGATGGCATGAAGAAGAAAAGGCTGGCTTTCTGTAGGAAATATAAAGTCTGGACCAACGAACAAAGGTGTGACATTATGTTCTCAGATGAATTAACCTTCAGAATGGTTAGAAGTGCCAGCAGTGTTGTAAGGAGGCCCAAGAGTGCGTCCCGATATCATCACAAGTTTACCATAAAAACCGTGAAGCATCCACAGTGTGTTATGGGTGGGGGGCATTTACTGGTAAATTGGGTAGAGCTGGGTTGTATTTCTTGCTGAAGGGGGATACAATGAAAGGAACAACATATTTAGAAGTGCTTAAGGACCAAATGTTAAGTTTTTACAGGTAACATGATCCTGCATTTTTTATGCATGATGGGGCTCCACTGAATCCGTTGCAGCGCATCACGTGGGTCCAACACGGCTAAGCATTTTGTGCGTTTCAATCAACTATCATAATTCAAATACAAGTGGCCCCACACGGCACATAAGTGAGATTGGTGTCAGATGCGTTACCGGACTGGACGCGCAAGGAACACAACGTTTTGTTTTTAGCCGCAGTTGGACGCATCTCCGAGCTGGGGTCCACATGAAGGAAGAATTTGTGGTAGACTTACAACAACCTGTATTTGAACCACCTGCCCAACTTTGATTATGAAAAAGGATTCAAGAATTTTTTTGATTATATTCTAATGGATACATTTATGTAAATACCTTTGTTTCAGAAGTTACTGTATCAAAGTCTTCAGTTCACACACAATCTACGTATCTTAATTTTTGTATTAAATAAAATAAAGTGCAACTTTACAAATTTCAAAATCAGTAATCCTTCCCTCAGAGTTACTACAAGTTTCTTACGTTGGTATTGATCTGTAATTGGTATCAAATTTTGATATTCGAGATATAATGCCCTCGTGAATTAAGTCAAAGGTTTTCGGCAGCATCCGACAATATAAAAAATACTTGTATGGATGCTGTCGTAACTTATGAGAGAGTGTTGCATATTCTCCACTCTTTCCTCATTCTAAAGTTATGTCATAAGTCCAGATATTCCTACTGTTCAACGCCTCAAATTTGGTTGACAGCAACGAGTCAAAGCAAAACCTACATGATAGCAAGCGCTGCTGAAGTTTGAATTGTCCGTCTTATAACTGTCACTCGTTTGTCTGGTTGGGCCACACACGCAAAAGACGGACACGCTTGTAGACGGACGAGGCTGCTTTGGCAATGTTGTACGCACACGACGGATTCGGTGGGGCCTTAGCCTAAGACAGTAACAAAGTGGCTTGCAGAGAACAATATATCTGTTTTAGTGTGGCCAGGCAATTCACCTGACTTAAACCCAATTGAAAATGCCTGGAAAGTTATTGAAGACAAAGTTACAGGTGCCCAGCCCTCAAATATGGCTGAGCTTAAGAATGAGATTAAGTTGACATGGTGCACTAAGATGGACCCTCAATATTTCATGATCCTTGCTGATTCCATGCCTGAGCACATCCAGGCCGTATTGCAGGCTAAAGGAGAGATGACAAAGTATTAATTCATGTACTATTTGAATAATACATAAGTACAGATTTCTGTTTGTTTAATTATTCACAGTAGTTTGCTATTATTTTGTAAAATATGTCAACATTATTTTTGCAGCCACTGTAAAGTCACACCCTTCTTACAAGCAGAGGGTGTGGGGATGAATGATAGGGGAGCGAATGTTATGCCCTTGGCCGTCGACCCCAAGACATATGTGCTGGGGGAAGACTGCGAATGCAAGTCTCTTACAAACCTGGGTTTTTATGTTAATAAATATCAAACACACTTTATACAGTATACACAAGAGGTAAAAAAAAAAGATCCCTCCAGGAAAAAAAGGAACTTAACGACAGTCAGGCAGAGCTCACAAAATCATGCCTGCATCATACGACAGCCGAAAGCAAACTAGAATGATTATGTCCAGGCAGGCGGGTATTCCCACCTAACAGGTGGTTGTTACTGCCTAACCACCTTGTTCAAGAGTTTAACGGCAGTTTTTCAGCTTCATCGAAAGTCATTTTTAATGTAAAGGACTGATGGTTTGTATATTGTGTAGGAACAATCTCAATATCCTGTGGCATTGGTTGGTTTAGGTTAGGTAGTACCACAACTCTATTATTTACCTTAATTATTTATCTTCACTTTCAGTTTCTTAGGTTAGGTAAGGGTCCTGGTACAGCAAAGCAACCACTCCACTCAGGAGCAGACCCAGTGCCGTAGGTTAGTTCAGCCGGAGGAAGGGGGCCCAAGTTTGCTCCAGACCAAATAAGATCTTACCCAGTTCCCTTAATCAGGTTAGATTTAATGCATATTCATTTTGCGTCTCGCCCCACCCCAAAACCCCACTTTCCTACTATGGTCCCACATAACTGTGTGATAGTACAGTGATGCTCAAATCTCATGCGACATGACTACATAGGATTTTGTTCAAAATTCACTAACTGGCAACCTAGCATGCTCCATATTTATCTATTATTTCAATACGGAAACGCAATTATTGCATACATTACTGTACAGCTATAATATGTTTCAAACTATATTCATCAGAAATTATTTCCAGGGTTACGATGCATATTCCAGGGTTATGGCGCCTACAACGCTGATCTGGTGGCAGAAATATGACACCAAAAATGCAAAACAATCAATAATTGAAGTTTTTTTTATGAAAATGCAATAAGAATGCAGTTTACTTAGTTTTGAATGCACCCAAAGCATTAGAAGTATGGTTTTCTTAGGATTTTTGACGATGTTCTGCCTTACAATGCGTCTCAAGAATGGAACCCGTCGTAACCCGGGAACTTCCTGGGCAGTCCCCGGGTTACGACGGAGGTTCCGTTCGTGAGACACGTTGTAAGCCAAAAATCGTTGTAAGCCAGAACATCGTCAAAAATCCTAGGAAAACCTTACTTCTAATGCTTTGGGTGTATTCAAAACTATGTAAACTGCATTCTTATTGCATTTTCATCAAAAAACCTTCAAATATTGATTATTTTGCACTTTTGGTGTCATATTTCTGCCACCAGATCAGTGTTGTAGGCGCTGTAACTCTGGAACATCGCTTTAACCCCGGAATGTTGTAAGCCGAACCCGTCGTAACCCAGGGACTGCCAGTTTTTGGTTTAATTAGATTTACTTTGGGGATCTTATATAGTTTGTATTACATTATGTTCATGGTTGTTTCAGGTAATAATCTACTGAAGTTTAAGTTGAATAAAGCTTGGGTAGCAGCAGACAAGTCTTTTAATGTCACAACAAAGAAAATAATATTTTAAGTCAGTTGAAAAGCAAGTGTTCCTTCACCTTGATACTAATACTTATGATATTTTGATTAATAACCATCTTCTCCATATAATCAAAATCTTCATCATCTCTTTACAAATAAAAACATTAGTAACATTACATTTCGAAGGCTTAGAATATTTTTTGGGGGGCCTATAAATCATTCTGCAACATACGGGCAGCTTAAACACAGCCTCAAACTTCAACATTCAAAGAAGACTTGTTTTAATTCATATTCCTACTTTGAAAATGTTATGACTGTTGAGCTTATTAGGTCTACTGTCATAATGCTGCAGATGTAGTTATGTTGTCCAATCCAAGGAGCATGATAAGAGTGCTTTCATTGATGGCACCGCTAACCTTATCACACCGCACTTTGAACTAAGAAACATAAAAAAAAAATCAGTTCAAATCACACAGATTACGAACCATACCAATGCATAAAAGGATCATATTTATATAACCATAAAGAAAATAGGGCTAGCTATGAATTCGCAAACTTGTCGACATGCATGACATTAGAAATAAAAAAAGTTTAACACTACCTAGCAACGTCACGTTGAGTCTGAGAATCTGGACGATACAAAAAGAATCATGTCGCATGAGATTTGAGCACCACTGAACCTAGGTTATACTACAAGGGTAAACAACCGCAGTCGATCCATCATCATTGTATGGCTCGGCGTTATTCACTCGATATTTAATTGGTGAAACAAGGATACAATTACATCTTTAAGCATACCATTCAAAAGAT
Source organism: Macrobrachium nipponense (assembly GCF_015104395.2). NCBI lineage: Eukaryota > Metazoa > Arthropoda > Malacostraca > Decapoda > Palaemonidae > Macrobrachium > Macrobrachium nipponense. The sequence continues at coordinate 52,174,249 of NC_087203.1, read as the reverse complement.
TGAAGTTTCATCAACATAATGTGATATATGAAAGCCCCATACGAACTAAAATAAGCATGTGAGCTCTTCATAAAATATGTTTTCAAGGCAGTTTTGAAATCCAACATGGTGGCAACCTCATGACTTGCCGTTCATAACCACAGACAATCCACCATCTTTCCCAGCACTCATTTGAACAATGTTAGCGTATATATGCGACGTTTATTGACCTTACTCAAGATTGCAGTTGTAATCAGCACAATAAAACAACTTTTTGTTGCCTATATTAGTGAAAGTATGAAACTTTTTATTCCCGGGGTCAAGGTTTGAACTGAAATTCATTTTTACCTTGTAATTGGTGGTTTTATCCTTACTGCCATCACAACTGAAACTCCACAGTGCTTATTTGATTGTAATTATACACATTTGGTCTTAATTCACTCCAAATTGCACTTGAACTATGCTGCGGTTCCTGGTTCCTAAGCGCTCACCCCACAAACTGTTACGGGCAGCACACGAGTACTTTAATTTTACTTTGTTACTTCAAAATGTTTATTTAATTCATGTCTATTATCCCTTTTTTGCAACCAAATTAACCCCGAAAAATTACAGATATTTCTGAAGTATACGAGCAGACGACGGCAAAAATGACTCATCATTTCCAATCTAGTGGAGCTTCACACATACGCCGATGCATTTACAAACTGTTTCTATGAATTCTAGTTGTCATAGTAATGCAGTAATGATAAAATTGCTGTATTATGTATATATATACTACAAATAGATACGCTAATTTCACTTATTTCTCCGGTTTTGTGCAAGTCTTATACCCGGTTTGGAGGGTAAACACATACCAATTGACAACACTGATAAACAATTGAAGAGTGCGAAGAATGCCAGAGGTACCGTTCACAAGCAAAACTGTTGATATTTGAGTCAGGAGTCTAATTACTTTTTCAACAACAATATTTTCAAATTAATAATCATGAATATGTAAAAACATTTATGCAATTCATGACCTTATACTGACGTTTAACTATTTATTTAAATAATTATCTAGTGCATGCTGCTGCTTCTTCTTCAACTAAAAATCGTAGTTCCCTTGGATAAGTAGTGGTTGGAAGTCGGTGTTTACGATTGTTGTGATGAAAGTGCCCTAGCATCTATGGGTACAAGTGGTGTGCGGATTTAGCACAGGAAATGGGAAGTTTGTTGACACAAGCGACTCCGCAAACATCGAGATGGCGTCAATCTTCGAAACATTTTTAGTTGTAAGTAAAAATTTTGAAAGCATCATGGGGGTAGTTGGGGGCAGTGTGCACTGCGTTTGGTCACACTCTTCATTACCCTCTGTTTAATCTTAAAACATGGCCTTAATTTCTAACTTTGGAGAAAATACTTACTTCGAAAGGAGAGTAGAGGTCTCGAGCTGTTCCTCTCACCACTAAGAACTCATGATTGATGACCATCTCCGGTGTCAGGGCGTGTTAAAGTACTTTTTCGGAGGGTGGTCATAAACGCGGTAGTCAGTAGGTTGGCCAGTCCAGTCGGTTGTTTACCCTTTACTAAAAGGATCCAGCAACTATAAAACTAACCTACGCACCTGCTAACGAAATGTACATCACAGATGTTTAGCCTAAAATAAACATCAGAATGCAGATGTTGGTGTGACAACCTACTTGGGCGGTAAAGGGAGGGGGTCAATGATCCCCCAGCCAGGTTAGGACACAGCATTGAAGGTTAGGTAATGATGCTGGTCATTCTAAGCCCTCATTCCGCGGTAAAGTAGACTATGGCAGTTGACGTTTTCCTAAGTTATTTTACTTACTGAACAAAAATTTAAAGTAATATTTATTCGGAAGACTGTTTACCTAACCCCCAAGGGCCAGTACTGAACACGGCGAAATACATTGGACGCCCCAATCCCTAGTGGATGTCGTATTCGCGGTTACGTTTCTTACAGAGTAACCCAGGGCCCAGTACTAAACACAGCGAAATACATTGGACGCCTCAATCCCTAGTGGATGCCTTATCCGCGGTTACGTTCCTTGCAGTCCATGCGGAACTATTCTTTAGAATTACTTTGCAAAAAACGTAACCGCGAATATGACATCCACTAGGGATTGGGGCGTCCAATGTATCTCGCCGTGTTTAGTACTGGCCCCTGGGGGTTAATTACAGTCGTCCTAATAAATATTACTTTAAATTCTTGGTTCAGTAAGTAAAATAACGTAGGAAAATGTCAACTGCCATAGTCTACTTTACTGCAGAATGACGGCTTAGAATTACCATGATGCTTTGTCTGGTTGGGAGGGAAGAAAAGGAGGGGGAGGGGGGAAGGAGGTCCAGAAGGGCAAACTCCCTCGGCCAGTATTTCTACAGAAGCAGTCCGCATGGACTGCAAGGAACGTAACCACGGATACGACATCCACTAGGGATAGGGATGACCAATGCATTTCGCCGTGTTTAGTACTGGCCCCTGGGGGTTAAAATACAGTTGTCTGAATAAATATTACTTAAAATTCTTGTTCAGTAGGTAAAACTGCATAGAAAAACAGCAACAGCCATAGTCTAGGCCGCCACGGATAAGTACCCTAGATCTACCCCTCGGCCACATTAGCTAGCTACCCAAGTCCGGGCTCCTTGGATAGGTAACTACTATTGTGGGTATTGGCGGTTTGTTGAAGTGAAGTGCGTGGGGCACTAGGTACTAGGCTAGTAGTCAACTCGCAGTCGCATACCACCTCGACACCATCCTTCCACATGACTACCTACCTAAGGTAGTAGCTATGGCAGCACCTTAGCTAAAGTGGACTTGTCTATTTACTAGCTACCTACCTAGTAGGTATAGGGTACCTAGGTATAGCCTAGCTACTGGGGTACCTAGCAAGTAGCTACTAGCTAGGTAGGGTACTAGCCTACTTAGGTACATACCTAGGAAGTAGGTATACCTAGTAGCTAGGTAGTACTAGGTGCGTATTCACGTCTCACTCACCATGAAAGCTGCATCTTAGGATACCCCAATTTGACACGAACGAAACCTATGTCTCTCCGAAGTTCCTCTTGAAAACTAAGGAATTTTAACTTGCAGTCTTCTTTCTTTGTTGCGCCCAACTCTAACGTAAAAGTTGACAGTCCTTCAGCATGACGATGACACAGACTGAGTGAAGACTGAAAAACTAAACAGCTGACTTAAACTAAACATATGGACACGTTCGATGCGACAGTGTACCATGACACTGAATTTTCATCTAAAAACGACAATTGCAACTTTTTATCAATGATATCCCAATTTTTATTGACTCATAATATTACGGAAAGGTTCTGGACCGTGATCTAAAAATAACTGGCTCACAGAAAAATAAATTATTACTTTGCATCGTCGTGGTTTCCCGTCGTTTTGTTGACCACAGCGATGAATTAGATTTTCACAGTATTTATGTAGTACCTACACTGACCAGAGTTTAAACATTTAAGTATCTAGGGCAATGCAAACCAATATGCTTTATCGACCCGAAATTTATATGGGGTTAACTTCGCATTTAATAAGTTACACTCGTACAGTCAATTATTCAAATACATCAGCTGTAACTATAGTAGATTCACATTTAACTGTGCATCTGATGTCTAGGACAGTCCCTTACTACGCTCCTGATTGGCTGTTAATTAGCTTATCAACAGACAATCAGGAGCGTCGTAAGGGACTGGCCTGGACATCAGATGTACGGTTGATGTGAATCTAATATAGCGATTAATTTTTTATAATGAATGTATTTGGTGTTACGGTTCTATCTATAACCCTTAAGATAATAATGGACAGCCTATCTAACAGTATAGTCTTTAGTTGTCTGCCATTTTAATTGTCCTCTGTTTTTACCAATTACCACCAAATTAAACAGGATAACCATTCAGATTTGTTTGTTAGGCCATTATCTGAAACGAGTTTCAGAAAAATAAAAGAGACAGTGGAACAGTAACAATCCACGAATTCTGTTAGTGAAGAGTTGTCTCATATTAGTGCTCAAGTGCCTTACAAATTCTCAGGTGATGGTGCACCAAGTTCATCGAAGAAACTCGGGACCTCACATCGATGCAGTGCAATTGTTCTTTTCTCTTCAGATGAATATATATATTCTGTGGTAAATATCGAATTACGAAGCAATGAAAGGTAGAACATGTATTAAATTTATGACAAAACCAGCTGAGGAAACAATAAAGAATGCAGCAGAAGAAAAACAAGACGTGGACATTCTGATTAAAGTTCGAGGCATTGATTTGGTGGTGAAGGATGCTCAATATCACAACTCCTGTCAAAAAAATTACACGCAAAAAGAAAATGCAAGAAGAAAAATCATAAATTTTAAGTAATTTGTATTTTTCCTAGCTATACTTACCTCGAACTACTTTTTTTTAGGAGAATCCTGGTTATTCCCTCCTGACCTCCAGCCAGGTATATGCTCCAGGGTCGAAGATCACGACCTCAGACCTGCAAGTCCTTTCCATGCCCCTAGAGCTCCTGCCCTCAGATATGTGGGGACGGAAGGGTGGGCGTAAAAATTTTGTAGTTCGGGGTAAGTATAGCTAGGAAAAATACAATTGTTCCGATACGTAATACAAACCCTCGGTCCTTTAACAATAGGAAGGTAACTAGCGGCAGCTGGAACGGTCGTAAGCTTCGAACAAGGGGAGAACGGTAGTTAACTGCTTGTCCGATAGTGCGCGCGCCACGCGCCTGAGAGCCGAGAGGTGAAGAATCACTTTTGCTTTCAGCCGCGTGTGTGGAGGACGTGTTCGTGATCTCTCTCTGCCCACTTCATCGTCTTATGCTTTGTTTATATTGTGTTTCCACTACTGGTTTGTTTGGTTTGAAAATGAATTGTAAGTACTCTGTTTTCATATTCATTAATTAAATAAATTGTGGGTCAAGAAATGGAGCTATCGCCGTAGATGCGGCGGTTTCCGCTCTTTTCCTGAAGTTGATCCTCATGAATAATGTTCTCGGTGTCGAGGGCGGGAGCGCGCTCGTGCCGAGTCGTTTATTTCTGGGTGAAATTGTGAAATGAAATTTGTAAGTACAGTACTCTTTTTCATTTATATTTTGCCCTGTGCGCTCGGGGCCGAGGGCGCGAATGCTCGCGGCACGAGCCCTTTAAATTGTATGAAAGTGAACGCAAGAGCAGTATTCCTTTTCATTTTCATATATTATTTGATTATGGATCAAGTTTTCCGCTCTTACCCGGGAATTGATCCTTCCCCTTTTATTTTGCGTGAAAGTGGAATCGCAAGTGCAGTATTCTTTTTCATTTTCATATATTATTTTTGATTGCATCAATATTCATTTTGGATCAATGTTTCCGCTCTTACCCGGGAATTGATCCTTCCCTTTTATGTTATATGAAAGTGAATCGCAAGTGCAGTATTCTGTTTCACTTTTATATATTACTTCATTGCATCAATATTAATTATGGATTAGTTCCCGCTCATACCGGGAATTAATCTTTATACTTTGCGCTCGGTGCAGAGGGCACGTTTTCTCTCGCGCCGTAACGTTATTAGTGTAGGCGCAATAGATGCTGTGCGGGGGCAGGGGAAGCGAAGGCCTGCCAAGAAGTCGTCGGAAAGCTCACCCGCGACTCCCTTGGTAACCGATTCTTCGTCTTCTTTCCTGCCTCCCCGCTCAGCTTCCATGAATGGCACCTTCCCCCACTAATCACCCTCTTGTTGCTTACGCAGAACGAGTGACCTTGGACAGGTGTGGGCGTCCGTGGGATCTGCAGGGCGCGCCTAGTGTCCAGGGGTTGATTCAGCGTCTGGCGGGGTCAGGGGCGGTCACCCATGGAGCGGTGACCACCACAACACTACCCCAGGGTACGCCGCCCCTCCTCACCTTGTGTATACCCCGCATGTGATGACGGTGACGCCGACAGCCGCCATTCAAGGGCCGATCGCTGCCGTACCGAGGAGGGGTGTGCCGCCTCCACCTGGGTTCTTTGTACTGCCGAACCCAGACTTCTGCTGCCCGAAGCTCCCCTGGACCTGCCACTGGTACCCAGGATGTTGTTGGCTGAGTGTAAGCCGCCTGGGACGCCCGACCTTCCTGCCGTACCTGATGCTGTTGCTGTTGCTGGCCCAGCCGCTCTCGCCGCTCCTGATGTGCCAGCCGCTCGTGACGCTCCTGCTGTTCCCACTCCTGCCCACGTCGTTCCTCGTCATGGTGGTGCTGCCCCAGACTCAGGTCCTTCCAGACAGGTGCAGCCGGGCCGTGTTGCTTCGGCAATTGCCCCGGCTCCGTCCTGGATGGAGGATCTGACGTCTGTCCTGCGCGAGCTGACGAAGAAGAGGAAGGTGTCGTCGTCGTCTTCGTCATCTGCTGCCGCCTCTCCCCCTTCGACTTCTAAGGCTACCAAGCCGAAGAAGAAGAAGGCTGCCTCCTACCCCCCTAAGAAGGTTCCTTCGTGACCTTCGAAGGGCCCATCTCACTCCGGTGGGACGGGGGGCTCTTCTGCTGGTCCTCCTGTTCCCTCGGGAACAGGGCCAGTCTCTCCTTCTGAGAAGAAGAAGAAGACGGGGACCAGAGGGGTACCGGCTACCACCGGTACTTCCTCGCCTGGTGTTAGCGGCGCTGCCGCTACGCCAGGTTCCGGCTCGGTCTCTCGTTCGCGAGAGGTTCCGAGTGTACGGTCTCCCGCGGGAGACCGTGCAGCCAAAGTTCTGGCGCCAGAGTTCGCTCGGCACCAAGACCGCGGCACGGAGCAGAAGGCTGGTGAGAGCGGCTCAGGTGACTCTCACCAGGCCAGCGGCCGCTCTCACAGCGACCAGCTGGTAACCCGGGTTTCCCCCCTAAGAAGGCTCCTTCGGGAACTTCGAAGGGCCCATCCCACTACCGTGGGACGGGGGGGTTCTTCTGCCGGTCCTCCTGCTCTTTCGAGAACAGGGCCCGTCTCTCCTTCCACAAGGAAGAAGAAGGCGGGGACCAGAGAGGTATCGGATAGCACCGGTACTTTCTCGCCTGGGGTTAGCGGCGCTGCCGCTACGCCAGGTTCCGGCTCGGTCTCTCCTTCGCGAGAGGTTCCGAGTGTACGATCTCCAGCGGGAGACCGTACAGCTAAAGTTTTGGCGCCAGAGTTCGCTCGGCGCCAGGACCGCGGCACGGAGCAGGAGCTGGTGAGAGCCGCTCATGTGACTCTCGCCAGGCCAGCGGCCGCTCTCGCAGCGACCAGCTGGTAACCCTGGTAGACGTGACTGTCCCTGACCAGCCACGGGCTGAGGCTGGGAAGAGGTCCCCCCCCTCCCGATCGTTGGCGCTAGCCTCAGCTAGTACCAGCGGTATGACGTGCCGCAAGGACACGCACCAGTCTCACCGCGACATTAGTCTCTGCAGGTCTCCTGACTGCCGCTTCCACAGGGACCGGGCGGATAGGGGGACCAGCGGCAGCTCCTCTGCACACGAGATCGGGGCCGCTGTTCTCGGTCCAGCCGTTTTTCCCAGGGAAACAGCTCAACTAGGCCTGCAAGTTGGCGATCGCCTGCAATCCTCCAAGCCGCTGGTTCTGCCAGTGAGCGAAAGAGGAGCGTCATGTCTTCCTCTCCCGTGCCTGCAACTTCCTCGGTTTGCACCAAGAAGAGCGAGGCACAACGGGATGATCGTGACGGACATGCCCCGCATGATCCTGTCACGACGCCGTAAGTACCAGGTACGATCTTCAGACCGACCAGGACATACGCGCAAGTGGCAGGAGGAGACCGAGAGGGCTGTCGCTGTTCCCCCTCCTGAAGGGGGAGGTTTTCGGGATATGCTCTTGTTCGAGGGGCTTGACGGTCCTACTCCGCAAGATGCTGTGACTTCCGAGATCCAGAGGAACTTTGCTGACTCGTCAGCACAACGACCTCGGGGAAGGATCGCTGCTCCCACCAGCAGAGCCCACGCCTCAGCTCGAGTCGTTTTGGGGCCTGAAGAGGGAACCCAAACCTACGGTGGGTCTGCCGCGATCAGAGCTGGCCGACTCTGTTCTTGACCAGGTGGAGTCTTTCGTTTCTGGACGAGAGGATTCACTGAAGTCAGGACGGTCTTCAAAGCTACTTCCTCCTCCTCTACAGCGACAGCGGCGTTTCTACGTGTCTTCAGACACCGTATTTGAATACCCCTTCGGTCCCCCCGAGAGGTTTCGACCTCGACGAGGACTGGAATGAGTCGGAGGACGGTATCGGCTCTCTCCTGTCAGGTGTCGATCAGCCCCACCCAGACGACGTTCACAGTGGCGGTAGACCCATACCTACAGTGCGAGTTCGTAACCCTCCTTGGGAAAACGTTTTCTCTTGACGATACGTTTTCCCAGACTCTGAGAGGCCATCGCCGCAAGGCAATGGCTGCTCCTACTCTTCTCCAACTGCTAGTTCCACTGGGAAGGCGAGCAAGTATCCAATTCCTCCCCCATTCCCTCTCTCCTTACAGCTACGAGGGAAAGGGGAGGGATCCTACAGAGATTTCTCTGTAGGTTCCCACGTTGGGGACTGCGCTACCGGGGGGACCTTCGGGTCCTACCTGACGTAAGCCCCGGTCGTTGAGGAGGGATCCTGCCCCATCCTCGAGAGGACCACCAACCGATAATCGTTTGACGAATTCGGTGGGGGTTTCGCCGAGTACTTAGAATTCTGCAGAATTTCTAGCACTCAGCGTTCGAAGTTTTTACGATCTCCAAACATGTAGGCGAAACCCCGATCCAAAGTGAGCTAGACGAGAATTCCCGATAATTGTTACTACAATAATCGGGAACCTCGCCGAATGCTGGAATTTCTAGCGTTTGGAAGAAGACTGCCGCTGAAGGAAGATATCTCACAGTATCAATCCTGGAATAGAGAAGAACGGACGGGAAAATCCAGTTTGGCTTGAACTGTCGTCTTCGGTATTCTGTTCACCATTGAAGCTTTCCTTCGGGGAAGACTTTTCCTTCACTCTCTTTATTAGAGATCGAAGGCAGTCGATCTCCAATCCTTATTCTCATTTCTCGAAGGGAAAAGAATTTAGGATGGAGGTCGTTGTAACAGAAAACCGCTACAATAATAGCTTACGTATATTACCCTCGCGACATGATTCTGTTAAGCAGTTGAATTGTCCGGGGTGTAGGCGCATACCGTAGTTAACTCTACGGATTGTGACCGAGACGACTAGTATCCTAATTGAACTGCAACTCGGGGCTGCCTGCAACCTCCCAGGAGTTACCAGTTTCGATTTTAGATACTTATGGTATTGTCACGACAACACCAACTTGGCTTTTGTATTTACCGAAATCCTTTTCGTTTAAATATAATTGCTTGAGCATATCTGTTCTTTATGCTCAATGGTTCTAGCCGAACGCATTCTTTCGTGGAATGGATTACCTGGCAACTCAGGATGACGAGTCAGCGAGAGCTACTGCGTATTGAACTGCCCGAGGCAACTCAGTATCAGCTGGCTCTCCGAGATGCACGGTCGGTTATGTCTCTCTCCCCTGCATTGATTGACTACCAAACCGTATCTCTGCCCAACAATCACGGACTTAGGTCTCCTGATTAACAGGGATTCTCGCATACAAGAATGACCATCTACTGCCGTGACACTATTTCATTGCCTTCGACATTGCAAGAATTTTCAACAGATATCTCTTGGATTCTTCATCTTTCTGTTTACCGCACGGTAACAGAAGTCTGTACTAGTCTCCCGCTGCATCGCACTGCGATAATGCGAATGATTTTTGCAGATACCTGAGTTTGTCTCCAAAATATCTCGTATTCGTGGGTGTGTAATTGTTCATTGTTCACCCTGAATTAACAGATACATCGGAAGACATTGCCTACTCCCCGACCTGCCAGCTCTACTTCCAAATGTTCAGCCCATGAGAAGCAGTTCTTCAGGCGGTACTCCCCTGTGTTTTCATTACTGAAAAACGTCCCGCTTTCATTGCAACTACGATCCTCACCGGACAGCAATGAAATAGCGGTTAGCGTTTTCAGTCATTTGTAAGCACAGGTTCAGAATCTTGAGAATCCTTCTCTCGATTCAGCTGTGAAGACGTAGGATGCATTCAATGTCTACCTTCGTCTTCAACGGCACATAGTGTTGTTTCTCCTTAGCTGAGATTCAACTACTATGAGAGTGTCTTGCCTTCAGGGACCTCGGTCTCTAGAAGGCAACTGACTTTCGCCTGTTGAGCACATGCCTTAAGAGAATCATCACCTCGCCGTCTGGCATCGGTGACAAACAAATACATTATTTGTTTGGTCTCTCGGCATAACCCTTTAAAGGGTGAAGGTCACGTGACTTACTTGGATGCTTGGACAACTCACCTCACTACCGATACCGAACCAGTCAGTCGGCAGCTGTCAGAGTGCCCGAGTCAGTTACGAACTACGCTGTGGACTTAGTTCGGTTGTTCCAGAAGCAATCATTACTTCATCCTAATAGCTTGTCCCAGTACCCATACCTCAACACCCACCATGGAGTGTCGGTGTCCTATCCACTACCGAGAAGAAGGGATAGGAGGATGAGAGACTCTTCGTTGCAGATGGACAGACCAGTATGGGTACTGGACATCACCGAAGTCGAGAAGAGGGATAGGTCATGCGACTATTCCCTTCTTTTCCTCTGAGGGAACTGCTTGACTTCCTGCGAAGTCAAGCATCCAGGGGATGGGGATCCGTGACGCTCGATTTTGTACCGAACTTCGTAGCGAAGACTCAGAACCCTTCGGTCCCTGACGATCGGTTCGAGTCCTTCACAATCCCCCCTCCCTAATGGACTTAACCACCTTCGATGTGAAGGAGATGCTGCTTTGTCCGCAAAAACTTCTCCATGGCGCAGGTACTGAAGGCAGGGGTCTGGTCCAACCAGACCACATGCACCTCCTTCTACCTTCGGGATATTGCCCACAGGTCCTTGGATCTTTTTCCTTGGGACCCGTCGTGGCTGCTCAACATGTTGTATAGCGAACCCAGACCCTCGCAGGCTGAACAGCATGGAGTCCTGGTGTGACTGTAAGAATGGATGAGAGTGTGACTGGCTCCTCTTCCCATCTTTTTCTTCCCCTCTACCTGTAGGCAGAGGGATACGGTCGTCACCCTGCTGGATAAGGACGACATGCAGGTGAGCTACTCAACAGAGCCCCATCCTATCCCTTTCACTAGGGATGGGAGCAATTATCCACCACTTCCCCCAACAAGGGGGGGAAGTGGAAGTCAACAAGAGACAAACTATAACTTTATGTTGCCTCTTGCAAACAGGAATAAGTTCTTGCTTGCTGGTACGAAGAGATACGCTTGCCTCTCTCTTAGTACTCGGTCCAGAGGTCTGACCATTGATCCTGTGGTGCACACCCCGATCAAGCGGACAGAGGCTTGGATCCCTCCCTCGCTCTTACGACCAGGGAGGCATTCCAAGGTTGGACGAACACCAGTCTGTTCACCAAAAAGACTCAGATTCCTCCCACCAATAAGTGAGTCTTCCTATTGTTAAAGGACCAAGGGTTTGTATTACGTATTGGAATAAATGACAATTTGTTGAAAATTGCATTTTTCCTAACTATACAAACCTGAGGTCCTTTACATATAGTCCCACCTCATGCCACCCCTCACTCCGCATTTTTTTGCATGGGCCTAAAGCAAAAGTGATTCTTCACCTCTCAGGCGCGCGCACTGTCGGACAAGCAGTTAACTACTGTTCTCCCCTTGTTAAGCTTACGACCGTTCCAGCTGCCGCTAGTTACCTTCCTATTGTTAAAGGACCTCAGGTTTGTATAGTTAGGAAAAATGCAATTTTCGTCAAATTGTCATATTGCTTAAAATTTTTGATTTGTTCCGACGCCATATACTTACCCTGAACTACTTTCTTAGGAGATTTAATCCTTAGGAGGCGAGAGTATCTAGGAAAGGGTGAGTCCCTACCAGGAGGAGGTTATCCTTCGTCAGGCCGGAAGGAGGAGGGCGACCCGCTCCGCCGGATTAGGGTGTAGATGGGGATCCCATCGCCATTGATACCGGCCTTCAGCCATAGAGTTTTTATGTTTCTGTTCTCTAGCAAGGCCTTTTAGGAGTGTCAGTCAGGCACTACATCAGTTTTCAGACACACAGAGAACAAGAAAACATAATAGTGGCGACCTCCAATAGAATCGTGTAACAATCGTGAATAAATTCCTTGCAATAACAGTTTCCATTCAGTAGCAATTGCTAAACTGATGTCACAAGTGAATAACGAACCTGAGTACCTAAGCGGAATTGAGTTCCTTTCTTTTGAGTGCACAACAATGGTTTCCATATCTCCACAACAGGCAAGGAGTCCTTTTTTATTTCTTGCTATTTTGTATTTGACTAGGTATTCCAGTTAGGGGTAAACAAAATCTGTCTGCTATTATAGTAGCGATAGAAAGCTCCTTAAGATACATTCATGCCGATAGCCTAGAGAGAGAGAGAAGTATAACCTTAGCTTTTTATATGTGCTACTGCATGAAGCACATAGGTACTTAGGGAGTGCTATAAATACAAAACAAAACCAGTGCCATATATCATGCTTTGCCAGTAACGTGTCGAATCTCGTGTCGTAAAGAGATTTTGTTAGTTGGGCCTATAAAGTGAATCAGCGCGTTGCATTGTTGTCTAAAGTGCATTCTCTCTCTCTCTCTCTCTCAGGGTGAGGCCACACTAGACACGGCGAGCGTAGAAGTTGCAGGGAAGAGGTTCCCACGGCAATTTGAAACATTGTATATCTTATGCAGGTGGCCACACAGGACCAACAGGATGGTTCGACCCTCTGCAGCGGTAAAACCCATGTGTTTACGCAGAATAGGAATGTAGTATTTATATTTATGAGTTTTGATTGGTTTTCACTTTTTGTAAAAAATAATGACCAACAATGTGGATGTAAAAAGTATCCAATTCTTAAAAAAAAAATAGTAAAACGTATCCATTTTTGGCCTCTTTATTAAATTTCGTATCCTTTTGTCCTGCGTTGTAAAAACGTACCAGCAACATCAAAATATATCCAAAGGATACTTTCGTGTCCATACTTGCAACACTGCCCCAGACGTCGCCGAGGCCGCCCAAGGACAGCAGGCAAACCCCCCAGGTCTACCACCAGGGGCAGATCTTGCTGTCCGAAGACGAGGAGTTGGAGGACATGCCCCGACAGATGGAATCACGAACCCTCCAGCAAGAAACTGATGACCAGTCATCCGATGATTTTTACCATAATCATTGTCTTGGGGCGGGGGGGAGTATCTGTAAGGACGATATTTTCACTGAGATGTCCGTCCTCCCAATGTATATACCTCTTTTTTACATATACCAAAACGTAGAGCAGTTTGCGGCCTCTCCACCAATATATTTATCAAAAATTTATGCATCATGTACACTTAATTAGATGTATATTTGTAGGTGCGAGAAAGCACAATCACAGAAGGGTTCTGCTCCCTTTTTTCATATGTACGCATGATGGACACTACAATTCCGTACGCACAGCCTAGCTCCTTGTATGTGTCCGTTTCTGACCAATAAATCAGTAAGCATTTCTCCTTGTCTCAGTCCAGTCTTCACATTAATTAATCCTCTTGAAATAGCATATTTGTGCTGAGAGCATCTTACCTTTAGCTCCTTAGAGGTCTACCCAACATGAATCTTATAACATTCTCTACAAGGAAAACAATGTACAATATTTTATTGAATTTGAAGGGCTATTCTTAACTAGTTTATTCCTTAAAATATTATTATATTTAAATACTAAATAAATATAAATAGTTTTTTAAATGGGTACAGCAGGAATGAAATTAGGATGAAATGGTAAACTGATAATATTCTTAAATTCTTTCTTAATGCTGATTGGATTGTATTATGTCATTTTTGCTTTATTTTTACAAAGTTCCAGAAAATATGGAGGGTAACATAATGAATCTCCTATTTTATCAATAATTTTAAACTCATCATCTAAAAAATTTTTACTACAAATTCTAAGAGCTCTGAGATACATACGTACTTTAGTACTACTTATAAAAAGCTATGGAATGACCCATTAGCTGATGTCATAAAAAGTTTCACTTCTAAAATAAAAACTATACTAAAGGAATTCAGTTCAATAAACTCAGATTAGGCTACAAAGGGAAAAGATTAGGCTACAAAGGGAAAGACAACTACAGGAGGATACACCTCCTTGGTCATTACCAAAGTAACAGCAGCTGAATTAGGAGCATACTCCTCAATGGCTAGGCTTTCAAAAAATGCTGCAAAAGACAGACTGCCAATCCATGGATCTTCAAGGTATGTCAGATATTTCTCAAGTACTCCAGTAACGACAGCATTCTCTTACTTGTAACATTGATCATAGAGTTGTTCTTACTCGATCAACAAACCATGGTCCTTTACATTAGGAATTACTTTCAGCGGAGCTGGAAATGGCTGTTGAAATTTCAAACAATATGGTCAGGCACTTAACTACCAGCTGGGCTTTCGGCTGTCATGCTCGGCTGTCGTGCTATGCGGACGTGTATTTCTTTGCTCTCTACCCCAACTGTTGCTGAGCTATTTTTCCCCACTGGATTTTTCTTTGTTCTTTTGCCTTGTGTATATGTGTGTTTGTGATTAATAAACAATGCAAAACCACGAAACAGACAAGCCTGTGCGTTAGTTCGCCTTCCCCAAGCGTGTGTGTTCCAAGGTTGGGGGTAAGAAATGAGGTAATTCCCGCTCCTATTCTGAGGTAGATCCTCGTGTTCTCTGTACTCATTACAGGGGCATGAGTGGTTTCAATTCTAATGCTGATATTTTACTTTTTATGTCCGTTTTAACTTAAAGAAGAATTCGTTAATGCTGATATTTTACTTTTGTCCGACTTAAATACTAATGAGTATACATTTGTAAGTTGATTATTACATAATGTTTTATCAAATTAAAGGTAATTCTAAGCCGACGTTCCTCGATGAACTAGACTATGTCAGTTGATGTTTTCCTATGTTATTTTACTTGCTTAACAAGAATTTACAGTAATATCTATTTGGCCGACTGAAACTAAACTGTAATGTACCTTTGAAGACTACATGGCGGTACCAACAGGTGCGATGTACCAACGTACAGTTTCAAAGGTAAATAACAGGTTAGCTACAGTCGATCGGCAAAATATTACCTTAACTTCTTGTAAAGCAAGTAAAATAACGTACGAAAAAGTCAACTGCCATAGTCTAGTTCGACTGAACAATATTTAAGCTTTGGGTCGGAGCGAAGAAATGTAAACATAGTCGCCATGCTTGAGTTCTGGACGGTAGACGCTGTGGGATACGTAACCAAGAGGGAGACATATGTTCGACAGGGGGAAGATGGGGGGCGGAGGGCACAAAAGGTACGAGTTGGTAAAGTGATGCGGGATTATTAGGTAGAAATATGGCAGTAAACAACAATTACCCAAATAATAACACTTCTACCTGATAATTACTAACATCAAACCACAATTTATCTAACTAATAATAGAGAAGTACCTACAGTTTGAGAACATTACCTTACAGGGGCGGATGGTCCGCCTTTACAAACGTGTGGATTCTCCTCTTCAATTCTTTGAAGTGTATATTGAATCTTGGAATCAGACACGGCCAAATACCCGATGAACCACGAACACAGATAGGTTTCCCCAACATTAAAGTTAGGTTGTCCGGATTACCTAACAGAAGTACTACCACAATTAAAGATGATAATACAGTCACTTTGAGGATGTGGATCGAGAGTCGGGTGGCATATTCCCGAAATGCATACAGGTAGCTCACCTTTATATTTCCAGCCAATCATAGAGCTCGCCTGCGGTGTAACGGCACCTTAGGTGGGTGGAGTTAGCAGCCACCATATCGAACATATACCACAGAAACAGTCAAACAGATGTTTACATTTTCATGGTTTATTAGTCGAAAGAAACCATTCAGATATATATATATATATATATATATATATATATATATATATATATATATATATATATATATATATACTGAATGGTTTCTTTCGACTAATAAACCATGAAAATGTAAACTTCTGTTTGACTGTTTCCACAGGTGACATCACACTGCAAGCGAGGTCTATGATTGGCTGGATATGCAGTTGGGTGTTAACACTGTGAACACTTCTTGTTAAATAATGTGAAAATACAATTTGGGTATCAGGCTCAGCAGTCTGTCTGTGATAAGGTCTCTGATTGGTCGGAAGGATTGTGGGCGGGTTATTGAGGAGGGGAGATTTCACATGTATGTGAAACTGAAGCCATATTTGAAAGGAAAAAAATGTGCAATACCGAGTAAAACAAACACGAGCAGGGTCTTGTAACGGACGGACAATACAGGAAATCAGTAATGTTGAGTGAAATTGTAAAAATGTAGTTTCTTTTATTTCCATGAAACCAAATATATTGTGTATTATTATTAAAAAAAATATTATTGCAATAAAATGTTGTGGCAGGGACACCCATTTTACATAATAGTTATCAATTCATACATACATAAAAAATATATATTATATATATACACAAATTTACACATAATATTTAAGTATAAATTATGGAATAGATAGCAGAGGTTAATGCAGGGAATAAGGAATGAAATGTTATCAAGATTCAAGAATATTCATTATTATTACCATCACTATCTATTTCTGTAAATGATAGTATTTTTATATGGGACCTGCTTTTGGAAAAAAAAAACTTAAAGGAAGACTAACATATAAGTTACCATACTGACCTAACCTAACCTAACCTAACAGAACGTGTTCCCAGACCGTGGGGCCTCCGCCCCCCTGTACCCCCATTAAAGAAAAACAAACTTAAAGGAAGACTAACTTATATGTTAGCATACTAACCTAACCTTAGAATGTATTACCTGACCGGGGGGGTGGGGGAGCATAACCCCCTTAATAATAATAATAATACAGTACTGTTAATGTTAATGTTGAAAGTAGTAGTACGTCCAATGCAAGTAAAGGTATTTGTTAATAGTAGTGGTATTTGTTAAAACTCCAATGCAAGTAAAGGTATTTGTTAATAGATTATATATGAGAGTTAATAAGCCATCTTTATTAAATTAAAGTTATCAAACTTGTAAAAATGATTTGATTAGATCTGACCAACAGTACTGTTTCCCTGAATTGGCTAACTTTTTTTTAGTAAGGAATTAACATCTAAATGATCTATTCCAGAACTGGTCAACAAACTTTACGTGTTTAAGGACTCTGATGGCTTATAGAGAAGTAAGAAGCAAAATGGGCAAACTAAATAAAGGGAGACTCTCTAAAACTCCGCTTTTAATAAGTGATAAGAGTAGAGTTTGGTAAGTTACTTGTGTGGGATTATCATAAGTACAATCATTCGGGGTCCTAGCTTCTACACAAACTTAAACTCGCCTACTTTATCCTTAAAGCATTTTCATATGTCAAAAATGTAATAGGCAAATGCTATCATTGCAAAAGATTTAATAGTCGCCCCATCAAAGTAAATACAAATGACTGTAAAGAATGGAATGTTAATCCTACAAAGCAGTTTTTTCAGTATGTTTCATTAATTATTTTGGACCATATTATACCAAATTTTGTGACACCAGAGTAAAAACCTATTGTATAATATTTAAGTGAATTTGGTCCAGGATGATAAATATTGAAATTGTTAACTCTGCTGATACCAGATGTTTATTACTTGCTATACAAAACCATGTATACAGTTATGGACTGCCAAGGAAAGTGGTGTCTGACTCTGGCACTAACTTGGGAAGTGCATTTAATGGATCACTAGGTGTCTGGAGTCAGCCGAGATTAAAGAATATTTTGTTGAAAAGAATGTCTGTATTGAATTTGATCAGTATCCCAGAGGCTCATTTAACAGAGGGATAGGGGGTATAATAGAGTCTGATGTGTCATTAGCCAAAAAGCTAATTCAAGGTGCCATTCAAAATAATGTCCTTAACTTTCTAGATTTCCAGCATATCATAAAGCAGTGTATGTGTTATGCAAATATGAAACCTTTAAATGACATTGCAGTCCTTAGAGAACAGGATGTTAATAACGAATTTCCCGAATACCTCAAATTTGGTTATGACACTCACATCATAGAGTGCATTTACGATGATGAGCAGAAGGATTGTTACTGTGAGGATCAAATTCATACTGTACTTAACCGTATCAGTGAATTAAAACGAAACGTGCACAGTGCTGACCACGAGTTTTCTGTTTGGTCTACAGGACCAGGCAACTAAATTCAAAGACAAATATGCTCCTAAGACTCATGTAAAATTAGAGTTAGGGGATGTTGTACTGATTAGGGACCCTTTAGTACAAATTCCTAATTATCATTTGGCTAGAGTTGTTGACATGACTTACAACACATTAGGTGAGGTGGTACAGGTCAAATTATATAAAGACAACCGTAACACAGTAATTAGAGATATTTCGTCAGTAATTCCATTTGTTAAAGGTAATTATGTTACTTACAGGGTAATCGGATAGTGACAGGACTGTTGATCGAAATTTTAGGTCCCGTAAAGCTGCAATGGTTTGTAGGGAGAGAAATGTAGATCTCTTGGATAGTGGTTTAGTGTAAGGATATATGATTTATTTGGGGGGGGCTGGGGGGGGGGGCAGATTTATAAAACTTTACATTTTTTAGTAACAGCGGCACTAGTGCAGGGAAGGTCCTCGCGCTAATTGCCATCGGCTAGTTACAAACCCGAGTGAAAAGTTTTTTCACACCTGTTGGAGAAATGTACAGGTCTGACTCCCGGCTGAGGGAAGTCCCAGGCCCAGTGTCCCACTCCCGGTCCATCCCTCGTGCTGAAACAACTGTCCTCTGCCATGGCCGAAGAAGGAGTGAAATAACGAGCATTTTCATTTTGTATTAATCTGAAATTCTTTCAGATGGTGATGTAGTATGTATTTTTTGTTCGAGGATTCTATTGTACCTGAAGTGAAATTAACACCTGTGAACCTTATACGTCCGTCAAGATTAATTTTCGTCACAAATTTGCCATCGATGTCGTCAAAGTCTTGTAAGGTTCAGCAAATCATCACGAAGCACTAATTCCCAAACGGATGCCGTCGCGGGACGTAGCCACCCACGAAATTTTCCTTCGGAATTTTCGTCAGACCAGTCGACATATTTAAGAGTAAGCGTACGGGACTTGTCCTTGCTGTACTGTCGCTGAAGTCTAAACCCATTTGTCCAAATGAAGTAAACGCCAACTTATATAATATGCAGTGTACGTGATATATGAATCTGTTATTATTTAGGTTATTGAGTTTTTCACATGATAGTTTTGATTATTGATTGGATAAGTGAATTTTTTACTCCTGCCCTGTATTTAAAAGTTTATTTATATTTAGATCTTTTGGTAGGTGTTGGGCAGAAACGAGTTTTTAGATTTTTAGATATTCACGTCCCTGATTTTTACATTTAGCGGGAACTTGTTCAGTGGCGAGGTCAAGTCCTCTCACAGCGGTGCTGTGAGGACCTCTTAACATCATCTGGAGCTGTTTAAATGAAAAGCCGCTTGCACAGCTTTTCCTCTGCACTTTAGTATGTATGCACTCAGTCACTTCGGAACCTTCTCGTGTTAATGTAGATTAAAAGTTACTAAAATTTTATAAATAACCTTAATTATAAAATAACTTGACCTAGTATTTTCAGACTGTTAGGTTCTAATCTTCTTGCATTTTTTCGTAAAGGGTTTTTACACTCGTGTATAAATGTAACGCTATATAAAATTAAATTACTGAAATGTTAAATAAATTTTGCGATACGTTATTTAACGAGGTATTTCCTTAACTAATTGTGTTTGGAGATTTTATGATAATTCTTAGTCATTTTCTAGCCATCCCTTTACCTTTGAGTGCCTTGAGTGTGTTTGTTTGTTTGTATGGTGTTTTTACGTTGCATGGAACCAGTGGTTATTCAGCAACGGGACCAACTGCTTTACGTGACTCCTTCCGAACCACGTCGAGAGTGAACTTCTGTCACCAGAAATACACATCCCTCACTCCTCAATGGAATGGCCGAGAATCGAACCCGCGACCAACGAGGTGGGACGCAAACACCATAACAACCACGCCATTGAGGAGCTTCTTCCTTGAGTGTGGGACAATAGATTATTTTTTCCGCTCGATCTGTTTTAATATATATATTTCATTTATTTGAAACTAACTTGCCTATAATTTAATTCTGAACTAATATTTTGTACATTTATTTTATTCTTATGTTTGTGTTTTCCCTCAGTTAACTCTTAAGTAACAGATCGTATCCAGCAAATAGTTGAGATTTTAGAGAACCATTGACAATAAACATTAACAAAATTAAACTATCATTATGCAGTATTCTCATACCTAAAACCTGCCCTTCAGAATCCATTTCTCTACTCAGTATGTCAATTCTCTTGTACTTTGTGGTACATATTATGGTTCCTCCTTCAGAGAGATGAGTAGGATTAAAACCTATATTATAGTTATCTGTTAGATACTCCAGTCTTTTTATATCTTAAACATTATGTTCCTGTAACAAAAAAAATATCAATTTTAAAATACCTAACAATATTGACAATTCTCATTTATTTTTTTTATATCATTTAAACCATTTAAATCAAGCTAGCTATGGACAATGCCATTATGAAGTGTGAAAAAATTAGTGTAAAAAAAAAAAAGGAAAAACCATGACACCATTCTTTTACACGCTTTTTCTTGGAACCTATGCCATCTATTCCTACCATTATCCTTCCTTTCCTCTTTTCGTTTTTCGGGAGCTTAAGTAAGAGTTATCTTCCCAGGATCCTGCACTTCAACATTCCATGTGTTGCTGTTGTCTTCCAATCGGCTTCTAGTTTCGTTCTGTTGATCATCGCCATCCATTCCCGTAAGTGTCTTCCACTGATTCGCAATCAGTCACTTGAGACACTTCCTCTTCCACATGAATATCTTCTTCCATTTCCTTGTGAATGTCCGCTCTCACAATTACTTCCATCAGTCCTTCAGATGAAATATTTTTCTTTGTATTGTTCGGAAGAGTTCAAGAATAAATAATCCAATGAATAGGAGATTTAAAACGGTGAAGTACTCTGTTGAGAGATTCCTGGTGGGCCAGGTTTTAACACATCCTCGTTACTTTTTTTATCATCCAGTCGGTCATTCTCTCCAGTTTTATTCTCATTCCTATTTCCTTTATTGTTTTCCGAACAATCTGTAGCCATGGTTGTTTCGCTTAGCTTTGTATTAACTTAGAGTTGTTCCTGGATTTCCACATTACCTGTATTCATCGTTTCTTGGTTAATTTTTCCTTCACATTGATCTGTTGTCCTTACCGTTGTCAGTGTTCTCATTATCCTTTTCGTTATTATCTCCTTTACTATCCACATTCTTTTTCCCTATCATTGGAGGAGGAAATTCCACTTCGTTATCCATATTAATCCTTGCATTTACATCACAATCAGCAGCTATGTGGGCATCATTTCCACATGTATAGCACGTTCTCTTTTGGCCATTGTATAAAAAAAATGAGTGTATCCAAAAACGGTAATAGTAGATGACGGAATGTTCTTTATTTCCATTTTAGCGGCCCTGATCCCATTTAAAAGCCCTTCTCCTTTTACAAGCCTATGTTTGTTATTGCGAATTTCATACTTTTCCATATCTTGATAACCTTCTCAATCATATCATTGTCCGTATCAAATGGAGCATAATTGAAACATAATTGAATAAACTGCTGAGGCTCAGAATCTTTACACGTTGTCCCTGTCCGATATATCTAATGTTTTACCGTCGAAATTTTCAATAAATTCATCAAATACTATGAGAACTATTTTTTTCTAATTCCCTCTGAATGGAGCCTGCGCTCCCAAATGAATTATGTCTCAGTGATTGTAAGTTTACGCTTCACAATGAATTTGATCTGGAAAATACATTTTCAAGTCGAGAACCAAAACTCCATAAGGTCTTACCTGCATAAAAGGGCTTGCCACGAGGAGGGAGGTACATCGGTTTTGACGAAAATGCTTTTTGTTGAAGAATAGCCGGGGATCTCCATGAATGCAAAACTCCTGGGAACTCTGGTTAACTGAATATATAGGTAGTTCATTCATTAGATTTAACATAGCAATTTGATCATTCTTGAGGATGAGGGAAGCATTCCCTATAGCCACTTGAGACGGCCTTTACTTGAAGACCTCGTGTTTCAGGTGATGAGCCTACTGCGAGAGAAAATGATGAAGTGAAGCGACGCTTTCTTGCATGCGAATTTCCACGCATGCGTTGTGATACCCTTTATATTAACTTTAAATGCATCGCAAAATAAAGACCTTATTTCTTTGATTCCGACTTGATTAGTAATACTTGCAATACAATGTGCAGTTTGCAAATAAAGGAAATAGTCAAAGCTTTTATATTTATTTAAATGACAAAAACTTAAGTAAATGATTTAAAATTTCTCACACACTCCCAACAGACAAAAAAAATGTAATATTGCATTTTTTAGTAACAAGTCAAAGGAATGTATGATAGGAAATGTAAGTAAAGATTTGAATTTAATGAGTTAATTGAGCACACCATCTGCTCATCTTTTGATGACAAGCAGCGGCAGCTCTACGGTGAGGGTGCTCGCTAAGTCTTTCTACAGCATGAGGCAGACCTGCAAGACTTTGACAATTTGAAGAATGATCTCCCTGACTATCAACAAGAACAGAGGAAGACCTTTGAAGAGAGTCATCACTCTCGAAAATTTGATTTGCGACATGGTCCCCCTGACAATCAACAATTTCAGAGCACATTTGATGAGGATCTACACCCTCTTCTACTTGAATATTTTGACTCATTCTCTGAAGAATAAGAATGAGTGAGAGACAACTCCAATGGATATAAATGGTTGAGGCAATGATGAGCCACCATCCCATCGCCTCTCTTCAATTTGACACTAAGCACTACTCCATCATGACCTATGATCAACTCCAAAACCCCGCCCAACAACCAATAAGGCCTTGATTTGTTAGGTGTTTTGACCAGAACAACATCTCCAGCTTGAGTCTTGTTCTTCCAATCATGTTGGTTAAGATCTCTACAGTGTTCACGAAGACTGAGTAAATAATCCTCGTACCATTGCTCCTTAAAATGCGAGAGGGCTTTTATCTCGAACAGCTGAAGTTTGAATGACTGAATCTTGAGAGGGAGGCTCCTGCTCCCATAAATACCCCTCTTCTCTCTCCTTGAACATCAAATACGGATTGGAATGAAATCTCAAGAAAGAGAAAGGAGTAATGACTTCCAAGTCATCATCTGACGACCTATATGTAAGAGGACGTGCACTGATAGCACTTTGAACATCACTGGTTACTGTAAGTAATGCAAAATAATCAAGTCTAGCTCTACCAACAGTTTTGTAAAGAGAGGTTTTGATGGTTTTGACGAGACGTTCCCAAGTAGTTCCAACCCAAGCTGAATACAAGGGAGTTTTGATATGCTGAATATCATAGTTGTGAAAATGAGACTTGTATTCGTCACAGACCAAAGCTTGCTCCACTATATTATACCCAGCAGTGAATGATTTTGCATTATCGCTGTACAGAAATGAAGGAATCCCATATAAATTTACAAATCTTAAAAAAGCTAACACAAAGCTATGAGTAGACATATCAGGCAACAACTCTATGTGAACAGCTCTGATGTTCAGGCAAGTGAATATTAAAAGGAACATCTTTGTGTCGTCACCAGTTTCATTAGCGACAAATAGGTGACCTGTAAAATCAACACCAGAGTGCATAAAAGGTTTGACAAAACTAATCCTGTTCTTTGGAAGATTGGTCATTTTGGGATAGCGAAAAGACAAACTATTAAACTTCCTGCAGGTAACACATTCGCTTAAGACACGCTTAACACACTGTCTCATCCTAGGGATCCAAAATCCACTAGTTCTGATCATATTTAAAGTAGTTTGTACACCTAGATGTTTACACTGATTGTGGTACTTAATTGATAATCAGTTTAGTTAAATGGTGTTCCTTACCCAAAAGTACAGGATTTGTGACTTCATAGTCATACTGCATGGTTTTGCCTATTCTTCCTCTAGACCGAATGACACCTACGTCATCCAGGAATAAATCTAAACTATTGACGAGAGGAGATACTCAAGTTCTGAAGGAAAGGAGTCTCGCTGCATTTCTTTCATCACATACAGCTTTCCTTCTTTGAAAGGGTCATTTGAAGAGCCACCCAGACTCTGTTTGAAGATTTTAATGGCCTTGAAGACAAGACCAGCAACTCGAAAGAGTTTGGTAAAGTTTGAAAAAATTTGAAATGTCGACAATGGGTTCAGTAATATTACCCATACCCGAAGAACCATCTACAACTCTGGCTTCAATCGATTATAGCTGCAATTTATTTGCTTCTGACAAGCAACCTAGAGAACTAAGCAGGTCAAGAAGCATGAAAATTGGCCAACCAAGTAGGTCCCTGAATCCAGAAACTTAATTTCTTTTGAAAGTCTTTGAAGGTTAAACCCCTTGTTAAAAGATCACTGGGATTTTCTGACATATTTGAAATGAACATCTAGGCCATACTCTTTGAGAATATTGTCCTTGAATAACGACACATCTTCGATTCTGTTACGTGTGAATAAATTCTTTGTTGAGTTGGTATCTGTGAGTAACCACTGTAAGACAATTTGTGAATCAACTGCACAAACTATTTCCTTGAATTTGATCCATTTGAAAGAATCCAAGACAAATGGTAAAAATTTTAAAGCTAGATAAACTGCCATGAGTTCAAGGATGGGCAAAGTTTTAGCCTTCAAAGGCGCTACTTTCGATTTTGCATACAAAAGTTAAGATTTTCCATCACTAATACAGTAAACTGCAAATCCATAACAGGACTTTGAAGCATCACAAAAGACACACAATGAATTACTTGAATCCTGACGTAAACACTGTCTAGGGAATTTGAGGAACAACAACTGAGCAAGATCAGTACAATGATTGGGCCATTCACTTTGAGCAGATTGAGGAATAGTTTCGTCCCAGGAACATTTGTGACGCCATAAATCTCTCATCATGAATTTACCCTTAGTGGTAACAGGCAAAGCAAGACCAAGGGGATCGAACACTTTGGAAATTTGAGACAAAACACCCCTTTTTGTTGGCAAGCCGAGATCAAGACTGCTACTGGAGTTTGATCTCCTTGCATCAAAACTTAGACAAAATCCACCTTCTTGCATCCGCGAAAGGGACTGTTGGTACACCTCTTTAAGAAGGTCAATGGAATTCCCTGTTACTACAAAATTTTCAACATAAAAATTGGACTGAAGTAACTGAGAACAATAATCGCTGCAGAAACGACTAGCATGATGTTCGAGAACATAGTTCAAAATAAATAGACTAGCATTAAATCCAAAAATTATAGTTCTATACTTATAGGCTACTAACCTATCTCCTACCTTCATGAAAAAACAGAACCTGTTTTTATCCGCTTCACTGGCAAGCATAATCTGCAAAATTTCAGGTCAAATCATTTGACCTGAAATATAGCAACAACTGTACAATATCTCTCATCAGATTAACACCAGCAAAGGCAGCTTCATTCAACGAAGGTTTATTGTTTGTCTTGAGAGAACAGTTGAATACTGGACGTATCTTAGTTGTAGTATTAGGGTCCTCTTTGATCACTGGTCTATGAGGAATCCAAATATACTTATCAAAGGTTTGAGGATTCACATCAATTTCCTCAATGATGCCTTCCTTCAACTGATTTTGAAACACTTCTTGATAGGCATCTAACATACCTTTTTGTTGTAGATTGCTAACTACTACTCTATCCAGAATGGATAAAGCTACTTTATGATTTGATGGAACTTGATCAATCAAGTCGTTTTTCCATGGGAGATCAACATGATATTTATGATCCTTGAATTTAATCCCCTTCTTGAATTCATCAGCCACTAATAAGTCAAGTAGTGAATGTTGATCAACATTATCAGAACACCCCACAGACTCTAAACTGAACATGTTCTCTAAACCCTGTTCCACTTCACTATCAGGAAATAAAGACTCAAGTGGGGAAAAATATGATTTCTTTGGGTGCATAATGAAATTGACAAGGGTTTCTGGCACATTTCCCTTGTACATGTTTACCATATTGACATATTCATTCTCTTTAGTCAACAGACTCTGACACTGCATCCTAGGTTTGAATTGACATTGAGGTAAGAAATTTCTATTTGGTGACATTAGAAATTTCTTACCTCAATGTCAATTCAAACCTAGGATGCAGTGTCAGAGTCTGTTGACTAAAGAGAATGAATATGTCAATATGGTAAACATGTACAAGGGAAATGTGCCAGAAACCCTTGTCAATTTCATTATGCACCCAAAGAAATCATATTTTTCCCCACTTGAGTCTTCAAGTATCCTTCAGATACTCTACAAGCAGAACCCTGACTGCATTTGACTAAACTAAATTCAGGGAAAAGTTGCAAAAGATCTACACCAATAAGACCTTGGACTTCAAAACTTTCCTAATAAGCTAAATCTGATACAACTAGGGAAATGCCCTCTGATTGTAAATTACTCAAAGCAGCATCCACATTAGACGCACTGAAGTTATGACAAAAATCGACATCTGCCAAAATAGGTATTTGAACATTCCTACCACCAGGAACTGTGACTCGAAGTGTTACTTCTTTTAGAGGTTTTGAAGATGAACCTAAAAAGGTAATGAACTCATAGGTAATATCAGACATGAAATGGGAACTGCATACATTACTAGCAATCTCTTGGTTGAGATAACTTCTTTGACTGCCCGTATCTATAAGGCACCTAACGGTTTGGTAGGCCTTATCGCCCTGAAATGTCAAAGTGACGACAGGAAGTAACAAAGGCTGAAAACTTACCTCTGTGTGTTGTACACCCACACAAGTGTGAGACTGAATAGTCTGTTTAGTCTCAGAGACAGGACATAAAGGTGAAATATGTGAAAATGCCTTACAGTGCACACAAGCATATGACTTCTTGTTTAACTTGCCAGGACATTGATCAACTAAATGTGCTGAACTTGAGCAAACATAGCTCATACCTAACTGCAAACAACGTTTCTTACGTTCATCATAATTGCTAAAGGCAGTACAATGAGACATATTATGCCCTACTTTCTGACAAAACTTACAAGTTAGACCACCTGGTTTGGAAACACTTTCCTTTGGCTTTACTGAAGTGCTGAAGTTTTCTAAAGTACTGGTATGCCTAGGTATTCTATTTGCATCGAACTCTTGGGAACTCTTGATTATAGCAGTAGACCTTTGATAATTGACCTTGACAGGTTTATTTGAAAACTTAGACTTGTTTACATCTCTCTTTTGATCATGACTTGACCTTTCAGCTTTAGAACTGACAGTACGCTTCAACGTTTTGATGATATCATTATAATGTTCAAACAAATCTACTATGTTGGGATAGTTATTATTGACTTTATGAATCAATTCCCTCTTAATGGAAGGAGGCAGCTTAGAAAACACAACATGACTCAAAAACTTGTTACCTGGAGTACCCACAGTAAGAAAGTCAACCTTGTACACCTTCAATTCATGTACCATAGACCAAACTTCATTTATATAAGGCCTCACCTCAGTAAAGGTAGGGTCATACTTAGGAAAACCACTAAGCAGAAATTTGAGTCTCATCAACAATGAATTCCTCGTCAAAAAATTAATTCTTCAACAATTGCATAGCTACAGCATAATTATCATCAGAGACTGAGAGGGTGGCGATAAGCTTAAAGGGATTGGCCGAGAGATAACTCCTAAGGTAAGTGAGTTTGTTGGTATCTGACATTTGCCCACCGGCATTGATGAAATTCTCAAACTGCAATAAAAAGTTTTTAAATTCAAGCTTGACATCTAACTGACCATCAAACACCTTACTCTGTAAACGAGGCAACTTGACTGACGCTGGGGCAGTACCAACGTTTGGTTTCTTACGGTCATTCAAAAGTTTCTGAATTTTACCTAACCTTACACCAACTTCATCTGCATACACAGCTTGACTTTTAAATTCATTCAGAAACACAGGTTCTACAGGAGACATATCACTGTCATAATAAACATCTAAAATTTGTTCATTGACATTCTCAATTTTGTCCAGGAAGGACTGGATACAATTCAGTTTTATTTCAAAATTTTCCCGAGTAAGGTCACCTACAGGTGCCTTTTCCAATAGATCAAGAGCAATCGTAACGAGATTTAAAACTGCTCTCTTCCTAAACAAAGGGGACAAATCTTGATCAAGGGCTTCTGTTGACATTTTGATAGGCTAAATTAGGCTATGCGGCAAAAATGGCTAGAACCTATTAGCCTATAAATAGGCTACACTTAACCTAACACGGCTGTGCATCAACACAAGGAATAAAAAATTATACCTAGCCTATGGGATATGCATTTGGAACACAGCAAGAAATATCACTTACTACACACTTGGCCCTACTAGTCCATGCGGCAAAACAGAAAGAAAAAAATTATACCTAGCCTATGGGTTAAGCATTTAGAACACAGCAGGAAAAAATTACAGCTACATATACTTTGCCCTACTAGGCTTCGTGGCAAAACAGCAAGAACTTAAATAATTCAAGGCATTCAAAGAAACAAGCCTAGGTGCACCACCAAAAAATACAAGGTGATACAGTGATGATGTTGGTTAATTTGACATCCTGATAAATTACCAACGTTCGTGTAGAAACTAAGGTAAACCACCCCCTTTATATGCATCACAAAATAAAGACCCAATTTCTTTGATTCCGACTTGATTAGTAATACTTGCAAAACAATGTGCAGTTACCAAATAAAGGAAATACCTAGTCATAGCATTTATATTTATTTAAATGACAAAAACTTAAGTAAATTATTTAAAATTCCTCACAATACCACAGTACTCTCAAACTTAATCACTACCTTATTATTTGACAAAAGATGGGGTAGATCTAGTGTACCTATCCGCGGCGGCCCAGAGTATGGCAGTTGCGGTTTTTCTATGCAGTTTACCCCCTGAACAAGAATTTGAAGTAATATTTATTCGGACGACTCTAATTTACCTTTGAACTCTATCCTACGGTAAAGGGGATTCCCATTGGGAACCGGGGTTTTGGGTGGGGACAAAACCCTAACTCTATCCTACGGTAAAGGGGGACCCCCAGGTGGAACCGGGGTTTTGGGTGGGGAGAAACCACTTGGGGGGTGATTTTGCCGTGTTATTGTGGTATTTCCCACATTTATCACTTTTAAAAACACGAAATACAGGCGGAAATAAGAGATAACAAAACTAGCGATAGTGGAGCCGTTCCACATCCATATTCGTCTACTACTACTACTACCACAACACTGAATCCTACTACGCATGCGCTAATGCTACTGCGCATGCGCTAACTGTAAGGGAGCTTTTGGCCATAAACTCAAGACTGCTTAGTGAGGAAAGAATGGGGGTTTACGGGAGGGATACATGTATTTAGCCAAACACGTTACAGTATGACCCCTACGTTGCTACCGGACTGAGTGAAGGATTGGGTGGTACAGGGTTCCCAGATTTGGCAGTTTCTCACCAAATTTGGCTTTTTTTCCTAATTTGGTGGGTAAAAATTCACTTTGGCTGGTTAGTGGTATTTTGGCTGGTTTTCAAATACTTTCTATTTGAGCTAAACACTGATCCCACGTTTGAGGAATCTCTCCCCAGATTGGGAATTTTTTAAGGTTTTCAGGAAAATCTGGGGAATTTGAATAGGTTTTCAGTAAAAACTTGGTAACATTTAAGCAAAATATGTAGATGGAATTAAAATAAAAATCACACACACACACCAGACCACCACAAAACAGGCCGCCGGATTCTCAGAGAACGAGCCTCATTTCAAAATTTCAATTCATTCTCGTTTTTTTCCTGTATTCTTATATTAGTTTATATTATCTCACTAAAACTATGATGCCGCTATACAAGCATATATATGATAAAAAAATATGCATTTATAAAGATAAATATAACGCACATATATTTGCCGGTTATTTGGGTTGGTTTGGATTTCCATCTGGCGGGATTTTGGCTGGTTTCATGGTAGGACTTTGGCTGGTTGGTAGTGGTGTCATCTGGGAACCCTGGCTGGTAACCATACGTTGAGTTACATAAAAGCATTTACCTAATTTGTTTATTAAACATGTATGTGAATTCTAGTGTTTATTCCTTTTCATTTTCCATAGTATTTGTATAATAACTGTTTTGAAATATCCCCACCTAATCATTTCACCATATATAACTTGAAATATTATGTTATAATTGAGGACAGACACCTAAAAATGCCTACGTGTTGATATAGAACTCAGTTTTCGGACGTTTCGATACCTACCTACCTACCTGTTACGTGAAATTGCACATTGCGTTGCATATTACATACACACTCCCATATCATTTATACACAAAGTCAATCCCTCCCCTTTCCAGTATTCACGACTGGCTCTTTACGTTACAACCATTTACAATGCGTTTCTCACCGATACCAATATCTAGATTAAAGTTTGCCATTATTATTATAAAACCTAATTTAAATATATAACATTTAAATATATAGTTTGCCATTATTTTTTATAAAACCTACATTTAAATATATTCCATTATACACTTTTTACAGACATTACAATTTACACCTCCTTCCTTAGTTTCCTTACTATTATGCAGTTATGTATGGTTACTTTTTACATTTTACAACACTTCCACACCCATCAAAGTTAGGTTTATATGTCATTTTACCTACTGGGGGCCAAATCCCATCCCCCGGTTAGGCAACATACCCTTAGGTTTAGTTTTTGTTATATGTTGGTTTACCTACTAGTTTTACTTCCTTGAAGGGGGTTACCTGGTTAGGCTAGGTTGGTTTTAGTTCTTCAAGGGTGGATACCGGGGGGGGGGGGGGGGGTTGGTTATTTGGTTACATTCCCTATTCTTGGTTAGGTTTGGTTAGGTTACATTCCTTACTAGGTTAGGTTAGGCCTTTAAGGGGGGGTACGGGGGGCGAAGAACCCCCCATGGTCAGGCAATATTCCCTACTAGGTTAGGTTAGGTTAGGTTGGTTAGGTTACATTCCTTACTAGGTTAGGTTAGGCCTTTAAGGGGGGTACGGGGGGGCGAAGCCCCCTGGTCAGCAATATTCCCTACTAGGTTAGTTAGGTTAGGTTACATTCCTTACTAGGTTTACGTTAGGCCTAGTATTCCCTACTAGGTTAGGTTAGGTTACGTTCCTTACTAGGTTAGGTTAGGCCTTTAAGAGGGGGGGGGGTATGGGGGGCGAAGCCCCCATGGTCAGGCAATGTTCCCTACTAGGTTCGGTAGGTTAGGTTACATTCCTTACTAGTTACGTTTAGGCCTAGTATTTCCCTACTAGTTTAGGTTAGGTTTTTACGTTCCTTACTAGGTTAGGTTAGGCCTTTGTAAGGGGGGGTAACGGGGGGCGCCAGCCCCCCTGGTCAGGCAATATTCCCTACTAGGTTATTGGTTGGTTAGGTTTACATTCCTTACTAGGTAGGTTAGGCCTTTAAGGGGGGGTGGGTACGGGGGGGCGAAGCCCCCCTGGTCAGGCAATAATTCCCTACTAGGTTAGGTTAGGTTATTGTTGGTTATGGTTACATTCCTTACTAGGTTACGTTAGGCCTAGTATTTCCCTACTAGGTTAGGTTAGGTACGTTCCTTACTAGGTTAGGTTAGGCCTTTAAGGGGGGGTAAAAAAAACGACGCGAAGCCCCCCTGGTCAGGCAATATTCCTACTAGGTTAGGTTAGGTTAGGTTGGTTAGGTTACATTCCTTACTAGGTTAGGTTAGCCTTTAAGGGGGGTATGGGGGGGCGAAGCCCCCCTGGTCAGGCAATATTCCCTACTAGGTTAGGTTAGGTTAGGTTACATTCCTTACTAGGTTATGTTAGGCCTAGTATTTCCCTACTAGGTTAGGTTAGGTTACGTTCCTTACTAGGTTAGGTTAGGCCTTTAAGGGGGTACGGGGGGGCGAAGCCCCCCTGGTCAGGCAATATTCCCTACTAGGTTAGGTTAGGTTAGGTTGGTTAGGTTACATTCCTTACTAGGTTAGGTTGGCCTTTAAGGGGGGGTATGGGGGGGGCGAAGCCCCCCCTGGTCAGGCAATATTCCCTACTAGGTTAGGTTAGGTTAGGTTGGTTAGGTTACATGGCCTTACTAGGTTAGGTTAGGCCTTTAGGGGTACGCGCGAAGCCCCCTGGTCAGGCAATATTCCCTACTAGGTTAGGTTAGGTTAGGTTACATTCCTTACTTGGTTAGGTTAGGCCTAGTATTTCCCTACTAGGTTAGGTTAGGTTACGTTCCTTACTAGGTTAGGTAGCTTTAGAGGTTAGGTTAGGGGCGGAGGGGCCTTTTAAGCCCCCTGGTCAGGTCAGGCAATGTTCCCTACTAGGTTAGGTTAGGTTAGTGGTTACATTCCTTACTAGGTTAGGTTAGGCCTTTAAGGGGGGGGGTCGGTACGGGGGGCGAAGCCCCCTGGTCAGGCAATATTCCCTACTAGGTTAGGTTAGGTTACATTCCTTACTAGGTTAGGTTAGGCCTTTAAGGGGGGGTACAGGGGGCAAATCCCCCCGGGTGGCAGGCAACATTGCCTACTAGGTTAAGTTCCTACTAGGTAAGGTTACATCCCTGCTAGGTTAGGTTATGTTAGGTTGGTTTGGTTTTTCTTTAAGGGGGGTTACAGCAGGCCCAACCCCACCCCTGGTCAGGCAACATCCCCTACAAGTTTAATTAGTTTTGTTATATGCTAACCTATGTTTAATTTGGTCTTTTGTATTTATTAAAACAACTATAGGCCCTATTACACATTTACCACCCAGGACTTAAATCCCACCCCTCCTGGGCCCGTTATATATGTATTTGTATTATTTCATATTTTGAACCCATCCCACATTTACATGTAGTTCCTTAACTACCCATTTACTTTTATTACCCTTAACATTGCCAACTTATCTTGTTAAGTGCTTGTTCATTTACCTCAGCCCCACCCTGCCTCAACCAATAGCATCAAAGCATTTTTACTACTCACCCCACCTCTCCTACCCTGTTTTCTACGGTTTGGCCTCCTGCCACCTCCTAACTGTAGAACTCCAACACTGTTGAATCTGCCGCCATGACATCCACTGCTGCATCTACTTCACGCTCTCGCGCCCAGCCCCTCACCAGGAACTCTTTGCCAACTTCATGTAACAATTGTTACATGAGTTACAAAGATTTTTCTGCCTTTTAACTCAGGTAATTATGATCGACTAATCAGTTTTTACCAGGACCATGGCCTCCTGAGAAAGCAGGTCTTTAGCCCCCATTCAGTCGACTCCAAGATACGGGAGGAAATAATGTATAATACTTCGTCGGGTACTTTGGCTGTTGCTTATTTCAAGCTGCATTTTGAGGACACCCAAGACCCGCCTCCACGCATTCTTAAAAGCAGCTGCTGCTTTGTACCCTCCACCCCTTTAAGGTAAGGTCCAAACATTATTCTTAATATTATGTTTTAGGAAAGTGAGTGTTAGGCTTTCGCCGAAAGTTGCTGTCAAGGTATGTTATATTCAGTGGGCTGCTACTAAGACAACGTCGGACCTTCCACCTTACCCGCCCACCCCCTGTGCGTTACCGCACCCCCCCCCCACCCTTAGTGAACATATGGCTCCGTGGTGGTTGGGGAATTTAAACACTGGCGGCTGTGTTTACATTGCCTTCACCGTAACGAATACTTGGTACCTTCCTATCCAGCAAACACAGATGTATTGGACCAATTCTGGATTATTGAGGAAATCCAACTATATTAATGGATAATGGAATAACTGAATTGGACCCATTACCAAAATAATACTGCATTTCCAATGTTGGATAACACTGGATATCCCATTTTGGTTTGATTATCTCTTTTCCAGTGTTGGATACCCACTGTGGTTCGATTCATAAACAATACAGTTGGATCTTTTGAAGGGACTTTAAAAAATATATTTGCCATATCAGCAAAAAAAAAAAAAAAAATCCTCAAGACAATTATTGATAACCATTTAAATATATATATATATATATATATATATATATATATATATATATATATATATATATATATATATATATATATATATATATATATATATATATATATATAATATATATATTTACACACACACACACACACACACACACACACACACATATATATATATATATATATATATATATATATATATATTATATATATATATATATATATATCAAATTTGGAAAACAAAACAAGCAAATACACCAACAATATGTCAAACTAAAAAAAACAATGTGCCAAATAGAAATTTTGGATGTCAATCTGGTTTGAAAAGTGCCACATACATATACAATATATGTGGATTTGTGTGTGTTACTTCTCAAACATAATTGGTATCCAAAATTTTGATTTGGCATTTTGTTTTTCACTTAGCATATTTTTAGCACATTTTCTTATGTTTGCCAAATTTGAAATTATGTTAAACCTACTCATTTGAAACATTCCAAGACACTATGAAGAGGAATATACTTTTTGCTTTTATTTGTAGACCTTTTGAAAAAATAGGAAAAGAATTAAAAAAGAACTATGGCATTACAGAGAAAAAGAAAAAAACTTACCAAACACAAGATGAATGAAATAGTTATAGATCTACAGATACCTTACATAACAAAGGAGGAATAACAACAAGCAAGGGAGGAGCTGTTTCAAAGACAAACACCGCCTACTACTACTACACACTCACGTGGACTGGCTGAGGTCCCAAATTTAAAACCATGAAATTTTCCTGTCTGCTGAAGAGCACTACTGCTAGACCATTTCTGCAGGGCGCAAAATCATCACCAAGAAGAAACAAACGTGCTTTGTAAGACAATTGTGAGTAGCAAGTGTTTGCATATTAAGTTCGTGTTTAGCTATACTAGGTATGTGGGTTAGGCTATCAAGAGGAACAAGTACCTGTAAATAGTAAGCTAAATTCTTTAAGAGTAGGACAACCTCGGAATGGTAGCTACTACTAGTTGTGTTATTAGAGCGGGGTCCAGACTCCAGATGCCCCTAAAGCCAGGTCAGGGCACGGAACCCTAAACGAGATTGGATAGGCAAGTTCTGGATAGGTCATGAGTGGCATTCTAGGAAAACTTAGTTCCTGGATCCTAAGCTTATTCTTGTTAGTTTTACTCATTATTCAGTTTAACTTTGTTAGTACTTAAAACTGTTTACAGGTATTCTACTTATGGAAAAATCATATCTCGAATATAACCTAGCCTAGCCTACACTAGGGTAATTTGCACCATCTCTACATATAGGGTAGCCTAGCCTACACTACTTTATACATAGGTATACAGCATAATAATTATTAGTTTCAGCATATTTTCTAGGTTCAATGTAGGCTATGTGTGCTTATGAAAATTCAGTACGAAGTAATTGAATAAAATTAAAGTGTTGGCCTAGTGTAGACATACGAATACAGTAGCGTAGCCTACAGTATCTCTATATTACATGCGTATAGTAATTTATAATTGATATAAGCCCAATTCTGGAGGTTCAGTGCATTTCTGACTATGATATATTAGTAGAAAAAAAAATTGGACACAAAACGAGAAATCATTCGGACATCTGTACAATTGAGTGATGTCATGGCTGCTGATGGCTGCATATAATTATGAAATAAGTTCTACACCACTTCACTGTATCCAATAATATTGTAGGTATTCTTGTATTATGTATTGCATTATAAAATACTAACTTAAAGGTAGTGGTCAATGTTTTTGATTTAGAATCAGTTGGTGGCCCATACAAGTTTATTTTGCCATATTTAGGGTAAAAAACCGCATGGTACAGGGGTGGACCATGTACGATCAATGTGTACAACCCCAAGAAAAGTACATTATAACGCGTCCTGACATCGGAGATGGGCATCAGACGCAACTTGTTGTTGGTGAGAAACGGAGCTAAAGACCTCTACTCCGGTGTCAGGACACGTTATAATGTACTTTTCTTGGGGTTGTACACATTGATCGTACATGGTCCACCCCTGTACCAAGTGGTTTTTTACCCTAACTCAATTATGAGCAAATTTTCTAGCTTCTAGTTAGCATAAATGAATTTCCAGATATTTACTTATATGAGACAAGGTCATTTTTCGTTAGACAACGTGTTTAAGTTGAAATATGACTTGAATACATTTGTTGTGAACTAAATTATTTTTTTTCATTAAAAGATTGCATCAGGGGCATGTTTTTTTGTGTAAAAAAAAATTACATGATTCCATTCACTATTTTCACTTGGTTTCAGCGTAATACAAGCTTTGCATTATCTTTTATTGGTCTAAAAAAAACTGTAAAATGTGTTATTTCAAGCCCAATAGTTTTGATAAAATGTTATTGTTATGATACAATAAAGTTTGTTCATACTTACCTGGCAGATATATATAGCTGTATTCTCCGAAGTCCGACAGAATTTCAAAACTCCCGGCACACGCAGTGGGCGGCCAGGTGGTTAGTACCCATTCCCGCCGCTGGGAGGCGGATATCAGGAATCATTCCCATTTTCTATTCAGATTTTTTCATACCACTGTCCCCTGAGGGGAGGTGGGTGGGTACTTTAATTATATATATCTGCCAGGTAAGTATGAACAAACTTTATTGTATCATAACAATAACATTTTGTTCATGAAACTTACCTGTCAGATATATATATAGCTGAATCCCACCATTGGAGGTGGGGGAAGGGACAGAATAGAAGGATTAGGAAACACCTCAAGTGCAAATGATTGACATCTTGATTCCTTACCTGTTAGCATAGCTGACTTCTTGATTACTGTCACCGAAGTCTGCTTTGCTTTACTAGAGTTGCCAACAAGGTAGTGACCTGTTTAGTTGGTGCGCTCTAGATGATCTGTCAACGGGAGCGTGACCACAATGTGACTAGACCATATTGACCATACTGTGAGGGCAACGAAGCTAAAACCACCACCTGACCTAACCTATCGAAGTTAGTCCCATAACTTCTAGGCTAACGAAGGGAGCGCCTCAAGCGACCAACCCTTCAAAGTTAAAAGCACACCTATCCCTTTTCTATAGGATAGGGATTCGTGCTGCTTCCTGCCTCCAATAATATTTCTACGGATATGTATGGTCCTAGCGACTCGCAGATCTCATATGTCGTCTTCACATCCCGTCGGGAGTGTGAAGCGACACAGAGTTGCTTCGCTCAAACGTGGCACTCAGGATATTACTGAGTGTCATGCTCTGTTGAAATGCTTCCGAGGCCGCGCCCTCACCTCGTGAGCATTTACTTTAAAAGGTTTCAAATCTTTGTTCAAACATGACGAATGAGCCTCTTAGAAAGACTCTTAAAAATAACGCCAGGGTGTTCTTCGACATGGGCAAGACTGGCTTTTTACGGAACACCGCAGATTGTCCGAATGACCTCGACTTTCTTTAGTTTTATCAAGATAAAACTTGAGAGTCCGACAGGGCACAGGACTCTCTGTGGCTCTTGCCCAATAATTTGTGCCATCCCCTTGATCTCCAGGTCTCTCTGGGCCAAGTTAGACGGGTTTTCGTTCTTAGCAAGAACGGAAGGCTTAGAGGACACCGAATTATGTCCTCTAAAGCCAAAACCTCTGATGATGGCTAAAACCTCACTAACCATCTTTGCCGTAGCTAGAGTGGTTAGAAATTAGCCTTTTCTGGTTACGTGTATTAAGTTTACAGAAAGGAGAGGTTCGAAATGCTTTGACATCAGGAACTTCAGACTACATCTAAGTTCCATGCCGGAAGCTTCGATCTAAAAAATTTCAAGATTTCCAGACCTCAAAGATCGTGAGGGCTTTGTTGTTTGACAGATCCGAATCTCTGAGCCTAGAGGCCGTCAACATATTCCGTATTCTACAATAGTTGGGACTGCTAGCTTATCCCATAATTCAGACGGAATGGGAAGGCGGTAAAGTAATTCACAGAGGTCAGAGGTGGAGGAACAGTCATTCTCCTGCCCTATGTCCAGAAACGGCCCACTCCGATTGGTACACTGCAAAATATGCAGCATTTGCTTTGCTTTGGCAATGAGACTTGCAATTAATCTTGAAGATCCTCTCTCTTCTTGACAGTCTGAACGCATGGTTAGACTCAGAGCGGAGAGTTTTAGGTACCTCTCGCTTTAAGTGAGGCTGTTAGAGTAGACCGATTCTCTCGGGAAGGGTGGGCTTGGAAAGTGCTCTCTGAAGGACGTGACCTCTGTGAATCCAGCCTCTCGAAGGCCAACATGGGGCGATCAGCGTCTTTCTCACTCCCTCTGACGCCAGCGATTATCTTATTACATTTCCTAAGCTTTTGAATAGGGGAAAGGGCTAAACCAACTATCCCCATCCATACTATAGGATGGCGTCTATTGCTACCTTGCTCTCGGATCGAGAATAAGGGCGCAAACGTAGAGGAAGCTTCTTCGTCTTCAATATTGCAAAATCTACGAAAGGACGTCCCCAAAGTCTCCAAACAACTCTCACATACTTCTAAGCGAGGATTACTCAAACGTCAGTAGTTGCTGCCGTTCGATCGAGAAGATCCGCACGGACGTGCAATCGTGTAACGAACCTCTTAAGGATCGTTACGTTCCGTGCCTATGCCGATAACCATCTCTCTTTTCTTGGGATATGAGAGAGCTGCGGAATTATCTGAGATGATTTGACCACTCGACCAAAACTCACTCTTCGAGGAACTGGAGAGCCAACCAAATTGCTTCCAATTCTTTTAGATTATGTGCCAGGACCTCTGTCCGGATGCCTGGCTCCCTCTCAGTATCACCTGAGGTGATCCTTAACCCATTGAGAGACGTTTAGAATTATCTCTAGATCTTTGATGTTATTTCAGTTCTCCTGTAGGAAAAACTGTAGAGGTCTGAATGCAGTCTATTCAGGGAAACAAGCTTCTCCAGCGAGGAAATGGTCCCCAGCAGACTCATCCATTCCCTCACTAAGCATGCTTCCTTCCTAATAAGGCTGCGCTTGCATAAGCAGGAGAGCATTATTATAGTGCTATGCTGCGGTAGACTCGTACAGAATTCTGTTACAGTGCGGTAAGCAGCGCCGAACATGTCTAAGAGATATCTCTGTTGAAAATTTCTTAGCAAAAGGAAGTCGTTTATTCATGATTACCAGAAATCCCCTCAACCCGAGGCGAAAGTCATGATTGTAGGGCAGAGATACGGTTCGTAAATCAATCCCGCGGGAGAGAGAGACGTAACCGACTGAGCATTACAACGAGCTACCTAACACTGAGTTGGTGACAGTGTGAGACACTGTGACAGTTACAGGCAGCAGCTTATGTTCACCTTCTCGCAGTCTTATGCCGAGTTGCCAGCTATTCTATTCATCTAAGGAATAGATTTTCCATTATTTGAGCAGAAACTCTCAAGTTGGCATATTTAAGCGAAACAGAATTCGCTAAATACAGAAGCTGATTTTGTGTTGTCGTAACATTACGCTTAATTAACCAAATGTTAAATCGGAAACTCCTGGAAAGTTGCCGGGAGTACCGATTAAATATACTGCGTCATCCACAATGACAGCAACCTCTCGTTTTGCACTATTCTGCCTGAGTTACCAGCCTACTCTC
Organism: Macrobrachium nipponense; assembly: GCF_015104395.2. Classification (NCBI taxonomy): domain Eukaryota; kingdom Metazoa; phylum Arthropoda; class Malacostraca; order Decapoda; family Palaemonidae; genus Macrobrachium; species Macrobrachium nipponense. The sequence goes on along the minus strand of NC_087203.1, from coordinate 52,134,615 downwards.
TTCTACGAAGGATAGGTTCGTTACTATATCGATCATAAGGAAATTCTCAAGCAGGCATATTTAAGCGAACAATAATTCGCTACATGCAGAAGGCTGAAGCTTGGTGTTGTTGTAACAATACCTTCAAGCATTGTCCTTACACCGGAAACTCCTGGAAGTTTGCAGGAAGGACCGATTAAATACACTTAAAATAACAGTCCTTTCGGTTGCCATCTGTAGAGGTAACTACGATATGCGTATATGACTTGACTTTACATTAGTAATATGACGCGAAGATAAAATACATAAGTATTGCAGTCACTGAACATCTAATTCTCTACTACATTCTTTCCTCGACGAGGAAGAGAGAGAATGGAAATCGACTGTCTTCATTCTCTTTGCCAAGAGAAGAATAATATTATTCAAATGGAAATCCTCAAGTGAGAACCGAAGATCGAAAAGGAAGTTCAAGCTTCTTATGATATTGACATAAGACTTCATGGACGTAGTCTATAAGTCTTTTTCCTGGATGAGCCTCTGACTAATGAATGAGAGCTCTTTCGAAATTTTGTTACTTATCCGCTTATCGATAAAATGTTATTAAGAACTTTGTCAATAAGAACTAACCCAATTGCATGACGGAAAGTAATCCAGGAATTCGAGCATATAGCCTTCCCGATTCCCGCAGAAATCGAGGAAGGGGCAGGATTCCTGATTAGAGACTGGGCTTACGACAGGAAGGACCTTAATGTTCCCCTTCGGCAGCGCAATCCCGAAAGCAGACGAGGCGTTTTATGACACCGAAATCTGCTTACAGTTTTCCTGGAATTCATCAAGTGATGGATTCTATTGAACGCTCCCTTCGTAGAAAGCGAAGTAGACATCTTGACGAGACCAAACTCTCCTTCCTCTTCTTCGACGACGCCCTCTTGAAGAGCGTTCTTGCAGGAATCCTGCCCGAACGTCTTGATGCGTAGGACGCCTATCGTTCTGAGAACGTCCTGGCAAGTGCTCTACCCGAGCGTCATGACGTGTAGGATGCCGAGCGTCTTCAAAAGCGTCCTCGCTAGCGTCCTGGCGAGCGTCCTTCGCTAGCGTACCTGGCGAGCGTCCTCGCGACGTCAAGATGTGTAAGACATCGAGCGTCTTCCAAAAAGCTTATCAATGTTATGACGTCGAGCGTCTTCTGAAAGGCCACCCGAAAAGCGAGTCCTGGAGCCGCACGCTGCTCCTGAAGTGTGAGAGCACTATAGGAAGACGTAAGGCTATCGTCTCCAAAGACGGCCTTAAAGACTTTCGTTACCTTCTAACAAAGACGGTGGCCGCTGTGCAACATCTTGCGTCTTAGTAATGCAAATGAACATATCCAGAAACGCGCTCAAAAAAGGAACGCCGAGCGTTCCGAAAGGCATCGTCGCGAGGTGCTTGCCGAACGTCCTGATTGCATTCTTTGAGCGTCTTGAAGAGCGTCCGGAATAGAAGAGCGACGAACATCAAGGAAGCGTCATAGTGAATGACGTGCGCAACACGAGTAACTTGAGAGGCTTCCTGGCGAGGGGAGAGCCTCTCATGAAACGCGAGCGTCCTAAAGCATAAGGACGGTGATCGTCTCAGGAACGAGTCTTTAAGGACGTTCGCCACTCTTGACAAAAACGACGGCCGGCTGTGCGACATCTTGCGTCTTTGTCACGCTCATCGACACTGCAGAAGGGCATTTAAAAGGACGCCTGTGTGTTCTTGGGTATGAGGAATTCTTTGCCCTTCTCCTGTCGAAAACTAGGATAGTCTGTCCAGTGTCATCTCTGTCCGCTGACAGAGCGTCCCTTAGGGACGAGTAAGATGCGTCTTGGCGAGCTGTTTGACTATGCAAATCAGCTTGCCGGACGTCAAGCTTATGAGCTTGAACAATATCCCATTTCGTAGTAAAGCGAACGTCACATAAGCGGTATACATAGCGCCATGAGGGGGAGGAGGGAGGGGAGCGTCTTGGAAAGCAAGAAAACAATCCTTGCTACAAGAGTAAAGACGTTCCTTCCTCTCGATAGAGCGTTGAATGTCTCGAAAGGCATCCTCGTGAGGGTCCTGCCTTAAGGACATTTTTTAATCTCTTGACCAAGACGACAGCCGCCTGTGCGACATTTTGCGTCTTTGTCACGCTTATCGATATTAAGTCAAGCCGAAGGGACGCCAGATCAGTACTCTGACGCTCCCTCCTGACGAGAGAGAGGACGTGAAGCATCCTCTTCTCTGAAGCTTCTTTTTTAGAGGGCGCGAGTCCTTTCGAGAGCTCCAACCTTGCGGGGGAGGACGCCTCGGAGGACGAGAAGCAATCTTTCATGATTCGTGCACGTGCACGATCCTTGGTCAGCCTTATCCTGCCGAAGGGACGCCAGATCGGTGGGGGGTTCCCGTAACCCTCCTTCGGTTTTCAACTTGCCCCCTCCCTGGTTCCTGGGAGTCCGACAGAGGTTTAGACCTAGAGGCGTTATAGGACCGATCTGACGCCCCCTCCACAACACTAGGGGCAAAATCAACATCACTACACTCACAACACTGATTGGAGAGCGAGCACTTTTTCAAGCTTACTTGATGTAATCCACCATAATAGAAAGGGCATTACTTCTCACAGAACTTCCTCTAGGCCCGTAAGCCATACCACAGGGGTTAGGCAAAATAAAGTCTACTGGAGTTTATAGGTTCATTATCCTAACTTCTGTTACTGTGGAGGAAGACCTCCTGATTCTATCACGCTCTAATTTGCGTACATACGAATCATACGTCTTCTTTCGGAATCAGTCAACATTACACTAATTACATTGATCTTTCAACAAAGAAAACATGTAAACGTCATGTATACTAAGCGAGTGTCTACCGAAGGTTTCGGTAGCCTCCCCTTACCCGTTGCAGACAACAAAGTCTGAAACTAGGCTAACTAGATTCAGACATCATATGCAATGAAAAAAAATTTTAATTAATTTATGATAGCGTATGCCTAGCCACAAATCCAAGTCAATCATTCAAAAAATAAGTAGGATACTTAAGCGGCTAATGAAGTTTTTTTCAAAATCCTAGGCGGAGGTAATGGAAACAGGTGTTTTTCACTACCGCGACAGAGAAAAATCTGAATAGAAAATGGGAATGATTCCTGATATCCGCCTCCCAGCGGCGGAATGGGTACTAACACCTCTGGCCGCCCACTGCGTGTGCCGGGAGTTTTGAAATTCTGTCGGACTTCGGAGAATACAGCTATATATATATCTGACAGGTAAGTTTCATGAACAAAATGATTTTCTCTCAATTTTATCTACGGTTGTGTTTGATGGCACAATTTTATCTATGGTTGTGTTCGATGGCACAAGTTTACAGGAGTTTTATCCTTGTTGCTATTGCATGATAGTCATTAGCAGTATATTTCCTTGCTGAGCTTTGATCTATAGCAAATAAACTTTCTGCATAAAAACATCATTCCTATGCTACATATCACCATTTATAACATGACTGCGGTAATTGCTTACTATCATTCGGTTGTTCATGACTACACATTTATATTTACACAATTATAACGTTAAAACAATACCTTCATCATTCTCTTTTGCTGTTTTCAGACTTTTTTAACTAGAAGACGGGATAAATTTAGGCTATTGTAATTTGGTCTCTCTCGCTCCCTGAGTGTACTCTGCTGCCTGCGTCCATTGTGAGTGAAATTTTAAAATAATTTCAAAATATTGTCGTATCAGTATTAATTGTTAACCCCATCGTAAAATCGGATTATCATAGGACAAATTATTGTAACTTGAACACTACCTGTATTTTAATTCATGTCTATTGTCCTTTTCTGCAACAATAGTAACCCCCCAAAATTAAAGATGTTTCCAAATTAGATATAACACAATATTTCTACTTTAATTTTAACCCCAAAACCCCAAACCCCCTTTCATTTCTTTTTTCTTATAACTGAGGCAGGGCAGGGCAATGCTACTTAGCTTTGACATCCATCGCTTCCAGGTATAAGAACATTCTTAAATTTTGTGGGGCTATCCTTATGTATTCCCCCAGTTTTCTGTAGGGGATTTCCATGGTCTTATATTTTACGTCCTGATCTGTTTTTTTAATTGATTTACACATGAATAAATGTTCGGTGATGTCCTCCTCCACTGCATATATCACAGACCTCGTCCTGAAATTTACCCAAGAAGCTAGCCTTTAAGTTCATCATATTCAGTCCTGGCTTCATTATGATACATGCGTCCTTTGTTTCCAGTTCCCTTATGTTTTTGTTTTTCCTCAGCTTCTTATTTCTTTCCTCTTTTGTTTGAAAGTCTCAGATATCTTGATTAATTCTTATCTTTATTTCCTTATTCAGTGCTTTTTTGGCATACCTCATTCCATTAATTTCTATATTATATTTGGTACATGTGTTCACCAAGCTTTTTGTCCAACATTGTCCATAAGGGGCTCTTAAGTTGCTCTTCTACTATTTCTTTGATTGATCTTTGTTTTGAAAAACCTGCAATATATCTGCTCATCCTGATCTCTGCTTGCTCTTTTTTTTTTTTTTTTATTCTGGTTCATAGTCAACGTGTTTCATTTCTTGGTACCTTTTTTGGCATCTCTCATTCCATTTATTTCTATAATATATTTGGTACAAATGTATTCACCGAGCTATTTTCCGGTCAAAAATTGTCCATAAAGGGCTCTTAATTGCTCTTCTGCTATTTCTTTGATTGCTTCTTTTTTTTTTTTTTAAACCTGCACATATACTGCTCATCCTCATCTCTGCTTGCTCTTTTATTCTGGCTCATAGTCAACATGTCTTATTTCTTGGTACCTTGCCTTTCCATTTATTATAGCCCTATTTTTGCTTCTGATTCTGTGACTGTATTTACAGTTTCTACCATATTTGCAGTGCCCCTCTTTGAAACCGCTTACATTCTCATCTTTGGTCTACCTAATTTTGTCGTACTATAGTCCTATTTTCTGGCTAATGACTCTGTGGCTGTATTTACAGTTCCTGTCATATTCACAATATAAAAAAAAAACCCTCTTTGTAGAACTTATATACTGTCCTTTGGTTTACCTCTTTTTCTGCCCTGCCTGTTCTTGGATCTTTTATAAATTCTGCTTTTCCACTTGTGCTGGTACTCAAGTCTCCTTTCTTGCACTTTCCTGTCGTAAGTGCAGGTACTCACAAGTCTCTCCTTTCTTGCACTTTCCTGTCGTAAGCGCAGGAACTCACAACAGTCTCCTTTCTTGCACTTTCCTGTCGTAAAGAACCTGCACTCTGCTCTTGTTAGCTTATCCTTATCTTTAGGTGCACTTTGATTTTCCCAACAACTCTGTTAATCGTGGTCCCTGTTCAGGGCTTCGCTATTCAAGCATTGCTTGTTGTTAGGGTTAGGTGAGTTACTCTCTAGTCTTGACATTATTTTAGTGGTCCTTTCCGTGATTTTACCTTGTTTGTTTTCCATATTCTTCACTAGGTTTTCATTTAGGGTTTTCAGGTCTTCCATGAAGCTCCATTGATTGCTGACTGTCATGTTTTCTGCAATTTCTCTGTTTCTCCAATTGCTTTTTCTAATTTTTCTTTTTATGATCTGCAATCTTCTTTGAGTAACTTTAGTTCACCAATTGATTTATTCTCCTTTTTTACTTTCTCTGCACTTTTTATTCCATCCAACACCATATTTCCAAAATTCTTGGTGATCTGGGATTTTTCCTCTATCCTTTCTCCTAGCAATTTCCTCATCCTGACTTATTGACCCTTTTTGCCTGTACCCTCCATTACATTCTATACAAATACTAGTGTTTTCTTCCTCTTAGCATCTCATGCAATACCTATATAAGCTTGTTTTCAGCAATTTCTCAGTTTCTTCAATTGCTTTTTCTAATTTCTCTTTGTATGATCTGCAATCTTCTTTGAGTAACTGCAATACCAATCTAGGCCTTTTTATCCTTTTCTGTCAGTTTTTATCGACCTCAAGAAATTCTTCATTCGAGGCTTGTTTTAGGCCTGTGCAGAACAATTTTTTTTGCATTTATCACCACTTGGCTTTCGTCTTCTGGGCCTAGCTGGACCTTGCAATTGCCCACATGGGCATGACTCCTTCCTATCACTTGTCGATTCCTTGTGGGTGGATGTAGCTAAAAAATCATCGTCGTGGTCTAAATCTATTAGCTTACTGTTGTCATGAGGCCGACCTTTTGAACATTCTTTGATGTCTAACAAGGAGACGTCACTCCTCTAGAGTTTTATCTATTGCTTCTTTTACTTTGGCCTTTTCTGGAATTCATTCCGACTTCAATTTCCATGACCTGTTGTTTTCCACCTTCCACCATGTTTGTTTCCCTGACCTGGCTGGATGTCTCCACCAACAACACAACTGTACCTTACCTTTCAATCCAGATCTGAAATTCTCCCTCTGCTAATTAATTTACATCACACCTCCCACTAGTTGCTTTGCCATTCATAAAATTGGGTACCACTTTCAGTTAGGACAACAAGCCAAAAATAAGCTTTTCCCACACCATATCTGATATTTTTCTTCGTCTCAGGTCCCCTGTATGTTCAAGAATTGTTGAAGCTGGGATTGTTCATTATGGCAAGTACTGGACCTCTAATCGTCATGCAAAAGAAAATTTAAGGACTATAGAGAACTTTGCATGGGAAATAAAAAAGCTTACTGTAGAAAATAATTCACATACACAGGCAACTAGTGGTGAAATTTTTAGCAACGATGGATGTGAAAATATAGTCTTCTCCTAGCTTACTAATTGCTTGGCAATCTGTGTGTGTGTGTGGGGCTATCAACCTTTTTTCTTTTTGCTTATACAGATTTCCAAAGAGTATCTGTTGACAGTTTCCTCAATTTTTCAGTAAATTGAATATTGTAAATCAGATGGTACCTGTGTAACCAAAAAAATCAGCTTTTATTTCCTGTGTTGGTGAAGCTATTTATGAAAAGAGATTTGTGTTAACTACATTTAAATTAACACACTTCTGTTTAGATATTGGAAAATATTGATTTCCTTTTTCAGTCTTGCGACCTCTTATGGTGGAAGTGGATGCGACCCGGTCGTGATGACAATGACAAATTGGAAAGTAGGGTGCAAGATCAGCAGAAGTCACTAGAAATAATGATAGGTACCATCGAACATTTGAAACAACTCAGGCTGCTGCACCCACTGGACCTGATTTATCCCTGCTGGACGGATTGCTACCAATACAAAGATATGTAGACTTTGAGGACTTTGAACAACAGATAAATGGGGACAGTCCCCTTAAAAGAAAGTCACTGGTAAGCTACATGTCAGTTACCGTGATATGCACAATGATGTTATTATGCTTCAGTACTGAAAAACTTTTACTTTGACATTACTAAAGATAAGAAAAGGCCATAGTATGTAGAATGATTTCATTACTAATAATTATCAAAAACTTTCGTATAACCACTCTTATTGAATGTTATTTCTAGGTACATAGACTAGATTCTTGGGGGAGCAACCGTCAGCAAGTCAAAACCATGATTGACTTCTGCATGACAAGTGGACTCCAGTATGAGTTCAACTGGGAAGTCGTCTTGGCTGGAAGACGAAAACAAATACATGCCAAGAAAGGGTTCAAGAACACGACATTGTGTGGAATTATAAATTTTTAAAGTGAGTGCTGTATAATGCTGTTAGGTGTAGGGTATGGCTTTTTTGCAGTGTGTAAATTGGCACTTTGTAGAACTGCCTATTGCTAAGCTTTTTAGATGGGGATGCAGATGCAGTGAAGTGCCATGGATGCTGTAGATAGTCAAAATATAAGTACTGTATGTGAAACCTTCAAACATGAGTTGCATTTGTATTTCAATCCACACATTCAGTAACGTTTAAAAGTAATGCAAAGTAATCCATTATAAAAGTGCAGTGTAATGTTAAAGCACAGAAACCATAAGTGCCATTATCATTTAGCCTTGGCAGGGGTTCAAACACAAAATCAAATCCCACAAAGTTAAAAAATGACTTAAACCTTAATTGTTAACCCTTTAAATGAATTAATACTTTGACATCAAAACTTCTAAAGTTGGATACTGCCATAGCCTCTGTACCTCAATGTCTTCCACTGTCTTGGATTTGAGTTCACTTGCTTGAGAGTACACAAAGTTGCACCATTTTTTTCTTGTCCACTTTACCTTCCTGTATAGGTTACTTTTCCTACTCGACCCCTTGGGTTCAGAGGTTTTATGCTTTTCTAACTTAGATTTTAACTCAAATTGTAATAATAGTGGTATAAGTAACTGAATATAAAGGCTTTTATATTGTTGGACTATGTGTAGTACTGCAGATATGCAATTTACTAATATTGATTATCCTTTTCAGATATTCTGGTGAACAAGACAATTATCAACTGATGAAACTGAAGTAGGGAAAACTATGATGATTTATCTAAGAAATGCATGTGACAGATACTTGGGAAGGAAAAGACCAAAAGACTTGCGCAGTCAGCAAAGTCAAGATGAGAATCCCAATTCATCTCAACCTAATTCTGGTGGGGATCCTGAAGGAATATGATATAGAGCACTTTTGCTGACTGTTGTCGAGGAAATTATAAATATTCATGTAATTTGTTTATCACTCAAATTTATCTTATTATTTTCAGTCTTTTGATTAGATTTTTATATTTAAATGAATAATTTTTATTTTTATTATGTTTAAATGAATAATTTTATGTAGAGACGTATCATTCTTTTCTGTCTAATGTTTGTTGTGACTTCATGCAAGATGCTACATCCATTTATCTCTTACATACAGTGCTGTACTTAATGAATGGCAATTTGTGTTCCTGCATTACTTTTATTTTTTAATTAAATGGATGTACCATCTTGCACAAAGTCACATCAAACATTAGACAGTAATCCATGAATATTTATAATTTCCTTGACTATATCATCAGCTAGCTTTTGTAAAATATTGTATATAGAAATCAGATATATTAAACAATTAAGGAGATTTATGTAGTATAGAGAATGCAAGAGTGGGTGTTTCATGTATATAATATGGTACTAGTTACTGCAACTGTTTTGTTAACCATTTTTTGCCTTCTAATAAAAATTTAATTGTGACTATGTATTTTGATGTTAAACACCAGTATAATGGAATCCCATTTTTTTATGTGTTAACGCATTTATTGAAATTATTGTTTACATGACAGCCACAATACTTGATCACAGAACAGTTTTTAAAAGAGTATTGATTTGTTTCTATTGACTGATATATGTTTGCATAAAAGTGTTTAAATTATTTTCAAAAATAATTTTGTCAATACCTAAATACTTGCCACATCACCCTATACTACTTTATCAAAATAAAAATAGATGAATATTGCAACATACAGATACATAAGGGTATACGTTTTGTCCGAAGACTATGAAAGAAATGTTTTATATCTATGTACATCACCCTGTTGTAGCTAAAGTTTGAAAATAAACTATACAATGTTTTATGCATGTAACTATAGTGCTGATAAAAAAGTAAAGTAAGGAGATCGAGCTTCTAACATTTCTTCCAGTGGGGTTCGATCACATGTCTAAGACCACTGAACAAAACTGCCAAAGGATTCAGTTTTTTCATTGTATAGTTTATTTTCAAACTTTAGATACAGCAGAGTGATGTACATAGATATCACATTTAATTCTTTCATATCATGCATTGGAATTATCTGGCAATCCATAATGAAACATAAATTGGATACTGGTAATCGTACCAGTATCTGCCCAAAATAGGAAAGTTGGAAGTCCAGAGTTGTTTCACTACTGGTCCAACACACGCATTGGCGTGATTATGGATTGCATGTATTGTCCCAACATTCTTACAACACAGTTCCATTAAGGGCCCGGTGTGCAAACGGATAATGGATATGAATTGGACCGATGCTACTGATCATTTGTACCAATGCCCGAAAGTCTGGATCTCCGGCAATGGGTCAATGTATGACCAATACTTGTGTGTGTTTTGCTGGGATAGGACCGTTCTTCGGTGACTTAGACTATGGCAATTGACATTTTCCTATGTTATTTTAGTTGCTTTACAAGGGTTGTAAGGAATATTTTTTTCGTTTGGTTGGAAACTAACCTTTAATATACCTTTGAGTTTTGGTGCGGCTATTATGTAACTTTCAAAGGTCAATTACTGCTTAGTTACAGCCGCCCGAATGGATATTACTTTTAAATCTTGTACAGTAACTCAAATAACATAGGAATCAGTCAATTGCTATACTCTAAGCCACCGCGGATTGCTTCTGTAGAAATACCATGAAAACCAATAGAAGTAGCTAAAAAAAAAAAAAAAAAAACTAAAACCAAGAACGTTGTTGACCAACTCTCGTCTACAATCAGGTTCTTCTTCTCAAGCTTAAAATTAAAGTGGTGGCTAAGGGTCCTAACAAATTTAATCATTCAAAGGTTTTCCGCAGTGACCATAATTTTTTTGCAGATGCTAGTCGATTGTTCCCGTCCAGGGACCTAAGTACTTGAATATTTTAACTCTAGTGAACGTTTACTCAAGGACGTTCAAGAATAGTTGAAAAACTTATTTTTTATTTTGACAAAGAAGGACTGTTAAGAGTACGAAGTAAGCTGTCAGACTAAAAGATGGAGGGAGGTATAGGTTTCCTATTTTATTGTCAAAGGATAGTTCTTTAACTAAATTGATTTTCAAAGATTACCATGAACGGTTTGCTCATGCAGGTGTACCTATATTCTGTCTTGTCAGGGATGCGTAAACTGTTTTAGGTGTCAGTCTTTTTCTACAGTTAAAAAGGTGTTGAAGTCTTGTGTTGTATGCCGACGTTTTAATGCGAAGGCACTCAAACTTCAGAATTAATGCACCAGAAATTCCTTTCAGATATATTTCCATGGATTATATGGGTCCATATTTTGTGCACATGAACAATCATAAGGTTAAGGTCTGGTTATTATGCATTTCTTGTATTGGAGTAGGGCAATCACTTTAAAACTTTGTTATGACTTCTCGGTAAAGGAGTTCTTAATTAAGTGTCTTCCAGTTACATTGTTTTGGGTCAGGTTGCCAGGTCTGACCTTTTTGAGACCCGGCTGTCCTCAAGTTTTCACGAAAAAAGGACAACCTAAAAAAATGTCCTTTTCTGCCCTAATTTCAATTATTTATATTTGTTTCGTGGTTTCCCTGTTGCCAATTTTACAAAACAGCTTTACACGTGTGTGACAGACCTTTGAATGTCCTTGAGACAAACCCTGGGGCTATAATTATAAGATAATAGAGGAATTTTTTTCTTTTTCAGGTATTTTAATCTCCTTATTCCGCCTTGCTTGGTATTTGTCTTCTGTCCATTTCATCTTCACAACCTATGAACGATAACATATTTTTCTTATTTTTTTTTACGAAGATTTACCCTTCCTTGTAGAGCCCATTTATAAATATTTAACATTTTCGTCTAGACAAGAAACATCATACAGTATTTACATCTAAGTAATTGCTGGGGTAAGCTGCTCTCTCTCTCCCTCTGAGTAATAAAATACTTTTTTAAAACATATATATCTATATCGCTACTAGTTAATAATATTCCGTAATTATTCCTTCTTAACTATTTTGTTAGTACTTGTAGATGTACATTTATCATTAGTACAAAATGAGATGCTTAAAAGTAGTTAATTATTGCTATAGAAATAGGAGATTTTCATGTTCGTTTTTCCAATTACGAATTTAAAAAACTTTTCTTTGTCATTATATTATCTATAATGAAAAAGAGAGAATGTTTTTTATATGATTGTTTATATTCTCACTCGTCCAACGTACTGTTATGATGTCTCTCATATTTCCTTGCTTACTGATTTATTCTTTACCTGTGACATGAAGAAACAAGATACTATTTGTAGAAAGGGGAAATGCCTCCAAAGATGCTGTGACCACCGAAAGCGGCCCCTTGAGACAGACAGTCTTATAAGCTGCTAACCTGTGGATTTAAACGCACGTGGAGCTGCATGAAATATTGCCAACAGCGCCAAAATGAGTGCCATGTTTATCGAAAATCTGATTCCGTTTCTTGTTATTGCATAAAAAACTTTATCAACCGTGAACTTATGTAACTGACCTAGAATTCTGCGCAACGAAGATGATGATATTTGATATTTGTCATTGGAGAAATAGCTTGTCTCTGTTGTTGTTATAGATGTGGCAGATAGATATGCGGAGATTAAACACAATCAGATTTTCTTTTTTTTTTTAAATTCTGATGGGAGTTGTTTAGTAGTACTCGTTCCTTTGCACGGACAGTATACCTGCAGTTGACTCTGCTCACGGCAATTAAGCAAAACAGTATACCCGTCCCGAGTCAAAGTATATAGGGTCTGCTCAACTCAGCAGTGGGGGCGGAGCTAATACTGTGACGTCACAAGAGTAACACTTCCCGTACTTATCCAATAAATTACTTAAAGAACCTTTAGTTTTTATACATTTAATCCATATCGCATGGTTTTTTTTTTTTTTTTTTTTTTTATAAAAGCTGTAAAGAGGTCACATGCTTGATGTTTTTTAATACACATTATCTCATTTCGTCACCAAGCCTTGTTTTATTTCACAAAAAATATACCAGTTTCAACACACATAGCTACTCCAGCTTTCTTCACATGTTTATATAATCTTTACTTATTTATTTGCTTACCTATATACTGGTTTGCTGTATTCTCTTCAAGTCCATTTTTTATAACAAGACAACTTGCTCTCTCTCTCTCTCTCTCTCTCTCTTTAGTTTTGTCACTGTGTTCATACCTCACTTTGAAAAGCAACTTTTTTTTTTATTTATGTTAAAGGTTAGACTGATAGATTAATTATATTTTCCAAATCTTATTATGAATACTTATTGTTATGCAATAAATACAAAGAAAATATGGATACATGCAGTGTAAAAAATGGCAGTTACATTTGCACGACTTGACCACAAAAAGAAAATAATATAAAAAGTATAAGAATTACATCATATACGATATAAGGTATCAAAGGAATAAATGATGAAGATGATACAGAAAACACATTTCCAGCAAATTTCTCATTAGCACTTCATATCACAAAAATATACATCCTCACTCAAGTTTACATATAACACAAACTGTATACACAAAGGTAATAATTATGCATGCCTCAAACGATTGTATAATATTTTCGGAAAAAAAGTACAAAAAGGTATTCGTCAGTCTGGCTGGATGTAACTGATGAAGTTTCACAAGGGGCGGGGCTAGATTTCAGAACTCCCACGAACGCTTATTTTTTATAATTTTTTGCGTGCGTAGATAATTTTTTCTGTGCGCGCTTCTTGGGTTGAAAGTAATTGTAATTGTAATAAGATGAAAAATTATGTAAGAAAAATGTGGTAAATATTTACATATTTAAAAATGTATGGTCCGTCTTTGACCTAGAATTCCTCGAAAATTTCTGAGACCACCTATCAGTTTTATTTATGCATTATATAGTAAATTTTATCAGCTTTCTAATCCATTTTTCAGTTTTTCTATCATCATCCCTTAGTCAGATACGCTACGATACGTGAATGTACGTAGGTTGACGGATGAAGTAATTGCACATTTTTGTGTGCGTAGATAATTCTTTTCTGTGCGCGCTTGTGGGTTTGAGAGTAATCGTAATTGTAATGTCATATATCTTTTGAAAGGTCATTCTTTGTTCTTTAACGTAGTATACGGTAACATGTAATAAGATGAAAATTTATATAAAAAACGCCGTCGTAATAATAGTTATATAAAAATGTTATCGTAAACATGGTTTCATAAAGATATATGGTCCTTTTGTAACTGATGACGTTTCACAAGGGGCGGGGATAGGTTTTAGTGCCGCCTCGTGAGTAGACCCGATCTCTGGCCCTACAGTCGTTCATACATTATCGCCACTGACAGGTAATTATAGTGCGTGAGTAGTAATTCCTGAATTCATATTTTGTGAAATTCTTTTTTATTTAATGGAACCTCTCAGCTATGTGCATTTAAAGTGATTTTTTCAGTTGTCAGTGTTCCCTCTAAGCTTTCGTTTAAATTTTCCTTATACATAACCTAAAGGCCCAGCTTTTAAAGCTAGTTGATGAATTCAAAAGAAAGGTAGATAAGGTAATTAAAACGTTCTCAAGTCGATTCATTCCCTCTTTGAAAGAGCAGAGGGTGTCTGCTCGGATGGACTAATAAGTCTTTGATTCACATCAATCAATGTAATTCTTCTCTCAACAGAATAATGTTATAATAATCAACCTTGGTAAAGGGATAGCGAACTAACAGTTTTGTTAACTGTACCCTTTAGTAATTTTTTAGCATAATTCCAAAAACACTCATCGGAATAATGTTTTAATAATCAACCTTGGTAAAGGGATAGCGAACTAACGGTTTTGTTAACTATACCCTTTAGTAATTTTTTAGCATAATTCCAAAAACAATGCTAAACTTGGTTAAAAAAAAAAATTAGGGTGAACATTGATTGTTGGTTAATTTTGTGTTTATAAGGTGTAAGTTGTTTCGTATTCCTGAATAAGTGTTGATTTTCGTTTCTTTTTAATACAGTTGCGGTTACTGGTTCTTGATTATTACTGATTATAAGTTGTGCAAATTACGATGGAAAAACTCTTATAACGATGGATGGATTTACAAGAAGGAGTGGGAAGAAAAATATATATGGACAATGCTGGTTATTGTAAGTGGTGTAAGTTTTCTCTATGAAACATGAGGTAATCGGCATTTGAACATGAAAAAACAAAAGCAAAAAATGTGTGGATTCTTTCGACAGTTCTCAGAAGATTACAGATACTTTCAAGAAAACATTTTCAGACCTTCCAAAGGAAATAAAAGAATTTGAAATTAAGTACAGTGTGTCAACAGCTTGCCAGTGTAGTGTGGGGTCAGTAAATCATCAAACCGAACTAATTGTAAAATATGGGAAAGGAAGTGTAGTGGAAAATGTTCAATTACATGAGACAAATTGTATGTGCTTGATAAAGAATGTTGTATCTGTCTTTATTTGAAGAACTGCTTGATGATGTTCGTGGTGCTAATTATGCACTAATGATAAATGAATCCACAAACATCAGTGTAACCTAGCATTTATGCCTCTGTATTAAGTACTTCTCCAAGAAAGAGCAAACAGTTCTCACTGCTTTTCTAGGTATTATACTACCTGTTGTCTCAACGACGGGTTACAGTTTATTTGATGCAATTCATGATTTTCTTAGGTCAAACAACATTGATATAAACGATTGCATTGGTTTGGGGACTGATGGCGCTAACAATGTAGCTGGTGAAAATACTTCAGTTTTCTCAAGATTCAGAGATATCAACCCACATATAAAATTCATAAAATGCAGTACTTGTCATAGTGTAGCATTGTGTGCAGAAAAGGCTTTCAACACTTTGCCTTCTAATTTAATCTATATGATATCTGAAATACCAAACTGGTTTAGTGCAAGTTCTTTACGTAGAGAAGATTAAAAGAACATTTTTGCAGCTATGAACAATGGCAACAGGAATCATGACAAGTGTGTCTCCCAAAGTAAAACTCGCTGGCTTATGAGGGGGAAAGTGTAGTATTTATCAAATTCTAACACTGTGGCAAGACCTGAAGGCATACTTTCTCCCAATTGTAAACAATAACTATAATGCCAAATTATTAAAAAAAATGTTTCTTGATAAAAGTAATAAACTTTACCTAACTTTTGCTTGCCCAATTATCCAAAATTCTGAAACACTCAATGCTGCTTTCCAAGCTTTAAATCCTGATCTCATCAAATTATTTTCAGAACTGGAAGAACTACGAAACTTTTTACTCCAAAAAGTGTACATAGACTTCCGACAGCGGCAGTTGGCCTGGTCATTCAGTAATGAAAAACTTGGGGATAAGTTTGAGTACGACATGAAGTGTAGCTCTCTAACTGCTGAGAAGAAAGTAGCAATTAGGAAATTTAGCGATAGAGCAGGGTTTTGATGTCTACAGAGTTGAAAACCAGTAAGAAAAAATTTCATTGAAAAACTGGAAAGAGGAATTCCCCCAGTCCGAAATACCTACTGACCCTACAAAATTTTGGACGAAGGTGTTGTACCATGAAAATGTAATTGGAGAGAAATGTTATAAAGAATTAGCAATTATTGCACTGACCTCAAACTGTATCCCTCTCAGCACATCGTTTGTTGAACGGGTGTTTTCCTATGTAACCAGTGTTAAAACTAGGCAAGGAACAGGTTAAGCACAAGTTCTCTTGAGGCCATTCTTAGAATTAGAACGCATCTGCACCATAAAGAAACTTGCTGCCGAAGCTTCGAAGTAACCAACAAAATGCCGTCTCTTTTCACGAGCCAAATGTGCAAGAGGAAAGAAAAGCATTCGGCAAAAATGGAGAAGCTAGCACATCTACAGTGGTTGATGGCGAAGACTGAAGCCGATTCATTTGAGGAAATTTTGTCAAGTATTAATATTAAAACTGGTAATTATGTGATCGTATTTTTTATCATATCCTCATACAAATAATCTACAGACGAGTTCAATAATTTCACTGTGCTATTATCATTAGCATACCACAATTATGATTTTTTTTTTTATTCAAAAACACGTTTTGAAAGAGTAACTTAGGAAGAATACACACACAAATAAGGAAGAGGAAATAAATATAAAATGCGTTTGTCCTTTTTCTGAGTCTTCCTAATGTGAAGGACCAATGATTTGTATATCATGTAGGAACAAATCATAATTTTTAAAACGAAATTGTATTTTCCCAACTAAATACAAACCTAAGGTCCTTGGCATTCCATTTTATGCCCACCTCAATCTGACACCTAGCCCGAAAGCAAATTGTAATGTTACTGGACGGTAGCTAACTGACTAACACACCTTGATTGAAAGTTCAACAGCCGTTTCTAGCTCCCTTGAAAGTAACTCCTAATGTAAAGAACCTCAGGTTTACATAAATGAAAAATACAATTTACTATTACTTTAAATAATGGTGATAGTAGTAGTTGGTTGGCATAGATTCAGTCCCATGTCATTTTCATGATAATGAACAGAACTCAATTTGCAATAGTACCACTAATTGTGTTAGTACGTACGTATAAGATACAAATCAGATGTACTGTACAGTTTCGGAGTTGTTGGTTTTTTTAGTACGGAGTTTCTTTTTTTCTTTTTCCTGAGAATTACCATTTATGCAAGACAGAAGTAGTAATGCTTTCATCAATGTGTGAAAGCAAAGATAAAACTCTTTTGCACATTTTTGACTATTACCAAATTCTCATAAGGTTTTGATTATGATGTTTATAAATTTGGATAAAAAGTTACATTATATCATTTGTTGATCTAGATTTAATTAACCACTGAAACATTGTTAAATTCTGTATGCTTATACTTCACAAGCAATTACAATACTGGATATAAAAAATTAACCAGATGATTCAATGATTCTCAAAAAAAATTTCTGTTGGTTCACAGATCTGTCCTTAAGTACAAATTCTATATTCATTAGTGAACCCCAAATATAAGGATAAAAAATTTCACTTTGAAAAACCATATTTATTCATTGCTATCAGCAGACCGGATTTTTTCCATTAGGTTCACTACATAGTCTTTATCCTTCAAACAGTATCGATTAAGAGTTCTTTCTTCCATGTATACAAGTTCAGTGTAATTCAAATCATCTTTTTTATCTTTCTTTCTCTCCCATTCAACAGCAACCATATCCAAAAAACTCTCTTGAAGAAACATAACAGCCATACTCTCTGATGTCAGGTCCAGGTGGTTCACAACGAGGCCATAATTATTTCCTCCTGAATGAAGACAAAGATATGCTTCTAAGCATTTGCGTTTATATGAAGAGCCATGGTGAATTTGCCACATCTGCGGATGATGAGGTTCTTTATTTAGGTGCAAATCACAAGCCCTTGTCCAAACTGGGGAGTTAATGTCATGAACCCATCTCAGTGTATAACCTACAGCTTGTGAAAACGCAAATTTTGAGAGGTCGTGACGCTCAATGACCTCCTCTGGTAACTCTGGGAAGAATTTGGACAAACGCTGATAACTTTTCTTAAGCCAAAAGCGATGGTCTTTCATCTGAGAGAAATGTTCCCTCATTTTATATTCTTCCCAAACTAACTTAACTATGTCTTCATACTCTGTGATGTTGCCAGTTTGAGAGGTGGGGGGATTTTCTTCACTTCCCTCTGATTCCTCTGCAAAATATATCCACGGGAGGTGAGTCTCCTCAATGAAAGCATCTTTGATTGCTTTCCTTAATATGAGATACTCAATGAGCTTCCTGTACTTTGGATCCCAAATGTCCATGATGACCAAAGCAATGTTGTAATAAAAAGAAAAATCAGAAGCCTTTTCCAGTACTTCTTTTGGAACATCATTATTTTCCAGAGACTCGGCTCCTGCAAGCTTTTTCCTTTGCCGTTGAAGTTCCTGATTTTTACATTTTTCAATTCTGAACAATAATGGGCCTCTATCTTTTTCAGGTAGTGTCTTCATGAGTGTTTGTTCCCTCTCACTCAGAATCACATTTCTCCAAGAGTTATCTGATGATATGACTACGTTCACAAATTCAAAAATATTTTTCCGTTGTTCCTTGTTATATCGCATTAAAAACTTTTCTTCCATATAAACAAGTTCACTATCACTGATATTTTCACTTTTACCTTTCTTTCTTTCCCATTCAATAGCAATCATATCGACATAACTTTCTAGCAAAAATGGCAAAGGTAAATAGCCATCCTCCAAATTCAGCATTGATAAATTAATTCCATACATGCAGTCACTATGAATTTCACTTGACGCTTGCAGCCATTTTTCCAGCATTTGAAGTTTTGCTTTGGAGTTTCTATTTTTGCACCAAGCCTGAGGATGATGAGGTTCATACTTGAGGTGAAGATCGCAAGCAGCTCTCCAAATGGGGTGTGAAGATTTGTGAATAAATTTCAGCGTGTAGCCAATTGCTTGGCTGAAAGCATATTTACTCAGGTCATGACGTTCAATAATCTCAGGGTGTAGAGTAGTTAAAAAAGGCTTTAACCTTTCATAACTTTTTTTAATAAGCATACGATGAATATGTACGCCATCAAAGTGAGCTTTCAGATTAAAAATATTCCACACTAGATCGATGATGACATCATCTTGATCCTGAATCAGCCAATTGATGTTTTCACTTTCCTCTGTATCTTCATTAAATACGCAGATAAATTTGAAATCTTTTTCTTCAAAGTACTTCTCTTTGACAGCTTCCTTCAAGATCAGATTCTCAGCATATCGAAACATCTGTGGCGACCATAACTGCATCATGACCCTGGCAATGGCCAAGTTAGAGGCCTCAATCTCACTCTCTTTGTTTTTTTCCTTCGAAGGGGTCGCAACACTCGACCTTGCCCCACCATGGTGGAATCTCTTTGGATTCCCTTCATATTCATTTGAAGTTTTCTCCACATACTCCAAAGAGGTCTCAAATATGCTTTCTACTTGATGATGAAACTGTTCAGGCACAGTTTTCTTAATTTCTTTGATAACTGATGAGGCCATTTTCTTTTCTCATGATTAATCTGACAGGATTTTTTCTCACACCTGAACACACAATCTGGAAGGATAAAGGAGGAAGTACAGTTAAAATAATATGGTCAAATCTATGCTTTTTTAAAGAGTTTAATCAAAGAGCGAAAACACACCAAACATTCACAGTTCGCAAAAGTTCAATGAATGAAGAAGACCTTCATTGCTGGGCAACCACAGTTACCATCACAACAAAACGCTAACTCAAAATGGAAATCCTGTGCCCCTTCCGTTTTACGCGTTTCACATTTCCGCAGATTTTTGTGGTACACATTATTCACTTTTCCAAGGGGAACTTTCACTAATTTGCTTATTTTTTATATTGACTATATATCTCTAAAATAATTTAAAATTGTTTTTTTTTGTAGTAGAGCAACACCATTTATTCATTAATTACTGTATTTTTTCATGTTATGTTTGTGACTAAATACTGCTTTTTATGACAATGATTTACAGCATACTTATAATGTAGTAATGAATCTATTAAGCTCATTCCAGGTTGGGCCCCATTGTGAGCGTAATGGGTCTCTCTCCTCTCTCTCGCAGAGTAATGTATGATGTATTTGAAATTATATTGCTGTAAAGATTTTTGATGATAGAGCATATTGTACAAAATCTAAAATATTCACTCATTTTCATTATGAAAATAATGAGCACATATTTTAAATATTGTACATCAGGCTTTATCGTAAAGAAAAACTTTACAGTATTTCATTTCCAATACATCTGACATTACCCTTACACACACACACAGAGGAGAGAGAGAGAGAGAGAGAGAGAGAGAGAGAGAGAGAGAGAGAGAGAGAGACCTATCATGTTCAAGTCTGGGGCCCAACCTGGAGTGAGCTTAATAGATACATACCTACATTATAAGAATGCTGTAAATAACTTTTATCATAAAAATCAATGCTTAGTCACATACAAGCTATGAAAAAGTACAGTAATTGGTGAATAAACATTTATTTAAAAAAAAGCGAATTAGTGATAATTTTAAAGTATTAATAGTTCAGTACTAATAGTGAAAACGGCTTAAGCATACAGTACAGGGGTAACTTGATTAGTTGTCAAACGTTCTGTAAGACAGATTTATTTAATTTGTATAAAAGATTACTTTGTTTTAAACATTTTATAGATATTTTGCTGTTTACATTAACATTTCATAGTGAATAAATAATTGTCATAAGCATTTTAGGGGCGTAGATACTTAAGAGTAACGGCTGTAAAAGGGTACTAATCTAAGATGTCTTAAAAGATTTGTGAGATGGTTTGGGGCGTGTTTTTGCTTGAATTGATATTAAATTCCTTTAGTATTATAATTCAAGGTATATTTTTGTTTGAAATATTAAATGAAGCAGTGAAATGTTAAAATAGACAGTAACCTTGCGATAAATTTGTAAATAAAATTGACACCCATTACACAAAAATGAGAAAAAAGAAATTTCACTCTAATAATTAGAGCTGATTTTCAGCATTTGTCTGCATTCTTACTGCTTAACAGTGAGTTAGCTAAATAAAACTTAACATAAGGTACTGTCAACATGTATATGATATTGCCTTAGCAAAATCAGTGCAACAACCTAAGGAAAAAAGACAAAACTGAACCTCAGAAAATAACCAGACAAACTGCAGTAGCTACCTGTGCTTCATAATAAAAATTCAAATGAAATAAAGGAACACTAAAATATATCAATAGAAGAATAAAATCAAGAGTAAATGAAAAGCCATCCCATCTTAAAAACCATGCAAATGATAATGTACGACCATTAAAAAAAATTCGAATGCTCTACATAACATCAATCAAAACAGTTAACAATTCCTATATTTCTTGAATGAATTATGATTACCAGACTGTATTTTTTCCATACAAACAAGGTACATACATGTAAAGCAGGGTTGACCACAGTCAATACATACAAACATGGGCAATAGCCATAAAATTTAAATAACTCTTGGTTACTTTACTTATAAAATGCTAAAGCATAACATAACTGCATATTCATACTGCCTTTCCCATCACGTGATACATTATGAAAGAAATTAACTCAAGAGAAATATGATAAATTAAGCAAACATTTGTATTTTTCCTAAAATACAAACCTACAACGTTATGTAACTTAAGTGTGCATGCGCAGACGGCTATGGCAGACTTGCTTATTTCTGTTCCGATACTGATACAAACTCCTCAATATCATGTGACTGACTAGGTGACTCATAGAGACAGGGGAGGAAGATCGCTCCAAAAATAAAAAAAAGACCACCAGTAGCAAGACAAGCTACAAGGAAAAACAATGTTCAAATAAATACTCACAATTGCAAGGTCTTCCGTGAACATCTGTGACAGAGCTATTTTGGTATCCAACGTTCCCATGGAGCTACAATGTCCTTTCCCTTGAACATCAACTGCTGGATCAAAGTGGTATTACAAAGAACGGACTGTTCTACGCAATCCAACAGAGCTAACTGTCGATAGTAATCGCAACACTTGCTAAGCCGCCACCACTGGACCCAGGAAGAAAGTATCCAGGGATTTGTGCGTGACATCGTTTAAATAAAAAGATGTGAAGGTAGTTTGTCTGTTCCAAACCAAGATGTGAAGAATTAGTCCAACAGCATAATTCTTTCTCAGAGCAACAGTAGAATCAAAATTAATGATGTCATGAGGTTTGATCTGTTTCATGACAAGATACACCTTGTTCCAAACTTTCGTCGAGTTTCAGGGAGGATTCTTTAACCAGGCTGGCAACGACTTTTGCAACTTAAAAATCTGAGCGGTTCGACAAAAAAATATATATATATATAATATATATATATATATATATATATATATATATATATATATTTATTCTGAGGAGAGGCTCTACAGTCTCCAGCCGCGAAGTTGTAGGGCGTCTGCTGATCAATGTAACCTGCTCTTGTTTTAGTAGATCTGGTGTTATGGGAAGGCATCTTGAGATGTCTACCAGAAGATATAGGTCTGCATACCACTCCGCTCTTGAGGCCACTTCAGGGCTACTCATCTCCTTAGATCTATAGAAATTAAGCCTCTATTGATCACCCTTCTGATCTTACAGAATGGGGGGGGGGGGGGGTGGGGGGGGGTTGGGATACATACACATCTACGTTATCCCACCGATGTTGGAAAGCATCCTGCATGATGGCTCTCTTGTCTGGGACTGGAGAGCAGTACTACTGGGTAACTTGTGATTCCGAGATGTTGCAAACAAATCTATTGTGAGACCCTCCCACAATTTGAAAAGGCTGTTGCTACCGATTGTTCCAAGAACCATTAAAATCCCACTATCTGGTTTGATCTGCTCAAAGTGTCGGCCACCGCGTTCTTCCTGGATTGTACCAGGCAGTAAGAGTCAGACCATTAAATTCCGACCATTCGTGTATCTCAGCTGCTGGCTGGTTCATGTAGGAGACAACTGAGGTGTTGTAGCTCAAGACAGTGGTCTACTGTTGGAGGAACTGCAGAGCCAACCAGGCTGCTTTCATTTTCAGGATGTTGACGCGTTCCTGACTCCTCGCTCCAAAACCCCAAATTCAAAATTTTTAGAGTAAATTTTATTTTCCTAACCATACAAACCTGAGGTCCTTTACATTAGGAATTACTTTCAGCTGAGCTGGAAAAGGCGGTTGAACTTTCAAACAAGGTGGTTAGGCAGTTAACTACCAGCTAGTAGGTGGGAGCCTCACCTACCTAAATGCAAGGTATATAGAATGGGTCAAGTAGAGTCATTTGTGGGGGGTTGCGGCTTATCCCCCCAAAGAGCCGCACCTCCTGGAGGGAGGACAGGTCAGGGCAAGAAGTCACTCAGCAAATGTTTCATTCAAATGTAGATCACGGGTCACTTCAGTCATCTCTGCAGTGATTTAGTTTTAGTTTTACATTCTTCGAATACTACCATAATTTTGATTTTTTATATAATCTAAATTATTATTTAAATAATGCCAAACAGCTGCGCCATGTCTGGTTGTTATTCAAACAGAAAAAAGGAGGCATCCTTTTTCCGATTCCCTCGTGATTAGGAAACAAGACGGAAATGGGTACATCGTTGTAAGAGAAAGACAACTTTAACCCTACTACTCATCGCATATGCAGTACACATTCTGAAGAAAGTGCATATAAAAGAGACTTGCAGCATAAATGTAATACATAAATGTAACGGGTACGCAACGTATGAACGAGAGGAAAGCAATGCAGCTTCTTTCGGAACAACATCTAAAGCTTTAGATTTCATGGAAGTCAGGGACTTTTGAAGAGTATGTTCCGGGAAAGTAGAAGGGACTTACAGAGCTTGCTCACTCCTGGTTTGATGTGTTCAATTCAAGGGTACCTTATGACAGAAAAAAAAACTAGGCATGCTTATGGGATAAAACATTCAATGGAGAAAATGCACTCAAACCAGGCAATGGAGTATTATGCGACTTTGCACGCCATACTGAAAATTGTGTGTACTTGCCTTTTAAAGTGTATTTTTTATTTATTTTTTTTTTGTCAGATTTCGGATGTTTTTAGGGATGAGAGTTCTGAATGCCCAAATTGTATCGAGTACGCAAAAAAAAAGAAGGAAAAAAAATGCGTAAATTATCTAAATTATGCCGTGACAATTCTAAAAGATTTTCTATCATATTAATAATCTAAGGCTTCTATTATATATTAGAAAGCCATACATTATCAATCCACGATTTTGTATGTGAACAGTGATCTATATGAATTCAAAAGAACACCAAACGTATACAAGATAACAGAGTGAAAAGGACATATGACACTTACACCTAATCCCCAATACCTTCGACCCAAGGTAGTACTTGCCTTGATCGCTCTCACCCTGTCCTCCAGGCCTATCACGAAAATACCTCAAAACTACGGCCGCGACCAAAGTGACTGTACCTCTCTCCCTTATTCTACATACCTTGCCTAAATGTAAACATTCCCATTTGCCTTTCGGCCCAGATGACAGATTGAGGGGTGGCATGAGGTGGGCATGAAATGTAATGTAAAGGACCTCAGGTCTGTATAGCTCATTTGTTAAAGTCCAAAATTCTCTGATTCAACATCAGAATCATTTATTACAGATCTCTCTCTGTTAAATAAACTGTATTAATGCTTCAATAACTCAACAGCTGAGAGAGAGAGAGAGAGAGAGAAATTTAAATAGCTCTTTGTTAAAGTCCAAATGTACCTTTAATTCTCTCATTCACCATCAGAATCTATTACAGATCTCTCTCTCTCAGTTGCTGCGCTATTGAAATCTTAACGCGGACATTATTTGGTACTTAACAGAGAGAGAGAGAGAGAGGAGAGATAAGAGAGAGAGAGAGCGAGAGAGAGAGAAAGAGAGAGACGAGAAAGAGAGAGAGAGAGAGAGAGAGAATTTGTAATGAATGATTTTGATGGTGAATCAAAGAATTAAAGGTAAATTTGAACGGTAGGTGGCTCCTAAACGAGCCAATGTAGAGGCCATTGAGAAAATATCTATACCAAAGTGTCGAGAGGATGTCAGAAAATTCCTAGGTCTAGTTGGTCATTGCCGTAAATTTGTAAGAAATTTTTCTGACATCGCTGATCTGCTAACCAATTTGTTGAAGAAAACTGTTCCTTTCATTTGGACTCCTGAAACGCAAAGGGCATTTCAGTGCTTAAAAGGGGTACTTCTTAGTTTCCCCGTTTTAAGGGCTCCAGATTTTAACCTGCCTTTTTCGCCTGCCACTGACGCAAGTGAAGTCGGTGTCGGAGAGGTCTTATTACAGAACGACAGGCAAGACGTTTCTCACCCGGTCACGTTCTTTTCAAAGAAATTGACTTCCGCTCAACGGAAATATTCGACGGTCGAGGAGACACTCGTACTCATTCTGGCTATCTTTCTTCCACAGTAACGCCTATAAAGATTATGACTGACCATAACCCCTTGACCTTCAACAACAGATACAAAAATAAAAACCAACGTCTGTTGCGTTGGAGCCTCATGTTGCAGGAGTGGAATCTAGAGTTCACTCCTGTCCCGGGAAAAGACAACGTTGAGGGCGATGCTCTCTCTCGCAGCGTAGAGTAGGGATTCTTGCAGAGGGCTATGCGGATATTAAGGTAGTATCTGTATAGTTCTAATTACAATGTGCGTACTGTTGAAGTAGGTGCTTAGGTTCTTATTGTAAGGAGTAGATGAGTGTATAACGAATATGTATTAATCATAATTTTCCTTTACATGAGTTGAGTAAATGCCTTGGGCTATAAAATCAAGAATAGTTTGATATTAAGACCATATTTTGTGGCAAAATTTACTTTAATGAAGGTTGGTGATGTGCTTAAATACATTATGGAATGAGTGTTATAGGATACAAATGGTTAATATCGTAAAAATTATGTTACTGAGAGGATGTTGGTATTTACTGGTCATTGGCACATGGTACAATACGGTGGGGTGATTAATTTGGTGGTTAGGATACTAATAGGAGAGTTTACACTGTTAGCTAACATCTACTAATCCGGGCATTCTTTATTTTCAGGCATAACTACGCTTCACAAAATTTTTGTGTGTTGGGGTTGCGCAGGGGAAAACTGTTGGTTTTCTCTGTGTTGTCCAATGTTGGTGTATGTATTCGGTAAAACACTTTTATAGTGATCTAGTTAGTTGCCACGGTGATATAGACAGGACTATTGTTCGCTGAACATTGTTACAATGAGCGTTGTGAAACAAAGTGAAACAACGTTGAGTGTGTAAAATAATTATGGCGTATGAACAGTTATATGGAATCCGGATTAGAGCAGTGTAGCTCTTAATTATGTACGTACGTGAGAGCTTTTGAAGCTCTTGGGTTAAAAGTGTTTGGCGTTTTCTGTGTTGTAGATTCTCCATCATATATTGATGATATTTTGTTAATTTTGGTGCCTTTGTGAGCTGCATCCTTGCCATCCCTCCTGTTGGATAACAGGTTTTGTAAGTTTATTATTTTTGCAAATTCATACCTTTTTTTTTTGAAAGGTTGCATAAAACCTAGCTTGTTGGTCTTTTTAATGACTATTTACTTTTTTTCCTCTTTATATAAAAAAAATTATTTTTTTTCTTTTGGGAGAGGTGTCACTTTGTTGTGATATTTTATTTAATTCCTCGTTATTTTATTATTCTTGTTTGTCTGTAATGTATAAGACCTGTATTATTTATTTAGTTTATTTTCCTCCTCCCCAGTGGTTTGTCTGTTTGGTAATTGCCACTAATGACCATTCTGTCTTTTCATATATTTGTGAGTGAGTGGTGCTGTCTCTGTAGCTTTGTCGGAGATGCTTTCGACTGGAGTCAGTTGATCTCTGAGCCTCATTACTCCTGGTGACTGTTGGATTTGTTATGAAATGCCTGCTTGGATATACTGTTATTCTTGAAGAATTACTCTTCATCCTGCCTCACCCTTGGCTCAGTAAATGTCGAAGGGTTCTCGCTTAGCCAAGGTATAAGTGATTAATATTTTTGGAATGTCCAGGCGACCTTTGTGATGCCCTTGGCTCTGGCTTGATTTGGATGTCCCGGGTTTTCTGCAGGATCATCCTCGAGGACGTAGGATCGCTGACGTATGGGTCCTGTGGAGTACCATAAATATATATATATATATATATATATATATATATATATACATATACATACATATCTACGTACAGTCGGCCACAGGAATAAGTACACACATTTCAGCCACAAGGGCTGGATGTGATCTGGTAACACTGGAACTGTGCATCCAGATGCATGATGAAACCCGCACCTCCACAAGTCTTCCCCAACATTTTTCCCTCCATCCTTCACTCCCACCCTTTCAAGCACACTTTATAACTTCTGCTCCCTCTCTCTAATTTCTCCTTTAAGGAAAATAATATAACTGAATCTATCTATTCTGTAGGTTTATTTTCTCATCATGGAGGCGAGAAAACCCATCTGTTCAACTTTTGTCGTAATAATATTATTACTTGCTGTTACCGACAGAAGAATTAACTCGGTTTTCGTGGATCTCTCTTGTAATAATGGGATTTAGCTATCTACCAATAAAAGCCTTATCTATCAAATAACAGCATACCTACTACTCTTTAATTATAATTGTAATATCAACAGCCACATTCCAAATTCTTATTTTTACAAAGACAACTAGCATCAGATCATGTAGGACCTTACGTAACGCAAATTAAGCATGAAGGAATAAAGAAGGCATAAGGTAAGGAGAGAAAGACCTCCATAGGCCTAGAAGACACAGGAGGAGGAACAAAGAGTTATAAGAGAGAGAGAGGACAACAGCAAGAAGGAGGCAGACGGAAAGGAGACACAGTGTAATAGAGCTGAGAGTGTGGCTGGTGGAAGAAGAGGCGCCATTACCCTCTTAAGTATAATGGGGGCATAGGTCTTGACTTGTCCCAGGGGTTATTATGGGAGTCGATTCTTTCTTATGGATGGATGTTTGTTTGGTCACAACCGACAATCATTGGATTAAATTCTTGTATTTCTGTGCATGATGTACACTTTTGTTTGTTTGTGCTCGTTCTGCATCACCCAGGACAGCACCAAGGTGGACCTCATCGCTAGGACCCTCACAGCGGATGCCTTCAAACACCTCACGTGGGGAGCTGCCCTACAAAGGCCTGAAGAGGGAGCTTATCCAGGCCTTCTCCCTCCCAGTTCCCCAATGAGCCGACCAAATTTTCGACCTCGTGGTCAACCCCATGACCACCTCGGATCCCAGACTGGCCTGGCACAAGCTCCAGCACCTGGTCCTCCTGCCAGAGGTGGACCACCAAGGACAAAGGCAGGAGGTGAGCATCCTTCGCCTGCTCGCGCCTGAAGTCCAAAGCCAGATCCCTAATGCTGACACCATGGAGATGGAGATGAAAAGTCTGGTGCAGCGGGCTTTCGCACTATTTACCGCCATCTAAGCAGCAAAATTCTCCCCTCCTCCATCAGCCAACAGCCTACTGCAGGAGGACACAGTTGGTGTGCAGCATACCAGCAATCGCAGAAGCCCCTCCCAGACGTAGGGTGGTGCCGCTTCCACCGCCAGTTCGGCAGCAAGGCACGGAAGTGTGAGCGCCCTTGCTCCTTCCACCCTTTAAAAAACGATGGAGGCAGTGCCCAAAACAAACGCCCATGGCAGCAGCAGTAACAAAGTCCCAACCCAGGGGCTTCTATGTCCAGGACAGCATTTCCAGCCTCAGGATGCTGGTTGACACTGGTGCCATGCAGTCAGTGTTCCCTTTGTCTGCAGTGGATTGCAGCCGCGCCCCCAACGACTCAACCATCCCCGTAGCTGCAAACGGATGTCCAACTGCACCTACGGCACCAGGGCCCAGACCATCGCGTTCATGGGCTGGACCTACACCTGGCCCTTTGCTCGCAAATGTATGGACCCCTCTACTGGGGGCGGATTTCCTCTTGGTGGATGTGGTTCACCAGCGCCTTCTCGATACAGAGACCTGCCTCTCCCGCCCACTCGCCAGACAACCAAGATACGCCTCCCTTCTACAGGAGTTTCTGGATATCTTCTGCCCCGAGCTTCGCCAGGTGGCTGGGGCCGTGCCCAAGCACAGTGTCTTCCACCATATTGAGACCAAGGGCCTCCAGAAGCTATTCCAGGAAGCCAAGACTACGTTCAAAGAAACGGAGACGATGGGAATCTGTCAAAAGGCAGTGAGTCCGTGGGCGTCCCCCCTCCACATGGTGAAGAAGGCAGACAGTACTTGGATGCCCTGCAGCGACTACGGGCACCTGAACCTCGTCACCACGCCTGACAGCTACCCCCAGCCAAACATGCAGGACCTCACCAGGCCCTTACACAGCACCAAGGTCTCCTCCAAGATTGACTTGTTTAAGTCGTATTTTCAAGTCCCTGTCCATCCCGATGATATTCCAAAGACGGCGATCATCACGCCCTTCGGATCCTTCATTTTCGCTTTCTCCACCTTCAGCTTGCAGAATGCTGGGGCCACTTTTCAATGCCTCATGGACAGCATCCTCGGTGACTTACCCTTCTGCATCTGCTACATGGACGATATTCTTACATTTTCCAGATCACTGGAGGAGCACCTGAACCAAGTCCGGGCCATCCTCAAGCTCCTACAGGAGAATGGACTTGCTGTCTGTTTTGACTAATGCACCTTCGGCGCCGAGAAGGTGGATTTCCTTGGCCACAAAATTACAGCAGCAGGAGTTTGTCCCATGGCGTCAAAGGTGGTCGCAGTGGAGAAGTTCCTGACACCAACGACTGTCAAGGCCCTCCAAGAATTCATCGGGATGGTGAATTATTACCAGAGGTTCGTCCCAGACATTGCCCACACTTTGCGCCCTTTGACCGAGGTCCTGAAGGGCAAACCTAAGAAGCTGACATGAGAAGAAGACCAGCAGCTCGCCTTCGCCCGAACCAAGTCTTCACTCAGCAGGGCAGGGCCACCATCCTGGCTCACCAGGACCGAGAAGTGCCATCCTGGAACAGCCTTTTTCAGCAAGAAGCTCAAACCCGCCGAGACTCGCTACAGCACATTCAACCGTGAACACCTTGCCGTCTACCAGGCCGTCTGCCACTTCAAATATCTCCTGGAGGGTGTCCCCTTCACCATAAGGACGGACCACAGCCGCTGGCCCATGCCTTCGTCAAGGCGGGTGATGCCTGGTCTGCAAGGCAGCAACGTCATCTCGCGGCAGTCTCCGAGTTCTTGTGCTCCATCGAGTACATCCCAGGTGGAAGAAATCCCGTAGCCCGATGCCATCTCGAGGGCCGAGATCAACTCCCTTCACCTCGGCGTCAACTACGAAGACCTAGCACATGAATAAGCCTCCGACCCCAAAGTACAAACCTACTGGACCACCATCACCGCCCTTCACTCAGAGGAGATACACTTTGGCCCCTCCAGGATGACGCTCCTCTGCGATACCAGCACAGGACGCCCTCATCCTGATACCCACCTACCGCAGGTAACAGGTGTTCACACCTGTCACCCAGCACGACAACCAGGCTCCTGATGGAGAAGTTCGTGTGGCACGGCATCAGAAAGGATGCTTGGGAGTGGGCCAGAAACTGCATCGCGTACCAGAGTAGCAAGACGGGAAGGCACACTGAATTGGGGATAGGTTCTTTACCCCAGCCCAGGTGAAGCTTCGGACACATCCACGTCGACGTCGTTGGGTCTCCTCCTCCATCCGATAATGCCAGAGACCTCCTAACAGGGATCAACTGGTCTATCACGTGGCCCAAGGCAACCCCGATACATAAGCCACCACAGATGCCTGCGCCGAAGCCCTCCTGACCAGATGGATCAGCTGCTTTGGAGTGCCCGACGCCGTCACGATGGAACGAGGACCCGCCTTCACGTCAGAGCTCTGGTCTTCCCTGGCACGCCTGATGGGGACCAAGCACCACACCACGACGTCCTACAATCCCACAGCCAACGGCATGGTGGAAAGGGTCCACTGCTCCCTCAAGGCTTTCTTAATGGTACGCTGTCAGGGACCCGATTAGAAGGCACAGCTTCCCTGGGTCCTTCCCGGTCTCTGCACCACCCCAAGAGCCAACGGCAACCCTTCCCCAGCAGAGAAGGTGTATGGGGAGACCCTGACAGTGCCAGGCGAATTCTTCCCCATTGACAGCGACAATCCTGATATTCCCCTGGCTATGTTTTGTGCAGCCACCCAAAAGTTTGTTCCCTGCCAAGAGACGTACGTTGACAGGACGAAGCAGTTCCACCTGCGAGCCCTGGACTCCTGCAGTTTCGTCTTTGTGAGGAACGACGCTGCCCTCCCGCCCTTGACGAGGCCCGCACAGAGTCGTCTGTCAGGAGGAGAAGGCATTCTTCATATCAATTGGTGGCCGCAAGGACTGGGTCTCAATAGATCGCCTCAAGCCTGCCATCATCCCCGATGACGACGACCCCGCTGAAGGCCCTTGCAAAACCCCAACACCACTGGTTCCTGACAGTGTCCCTAAACGTCATCGAGGCCACCAAAGGAAAGCAGTCGAGCCCCCAGGCCCACTACCAGGGACAGCATGCTGCTTTCCGGCCCTAAAGACGATGAGGACACGCAAGACGCCCCTCAACCGAGGGAATCACGAACCCGAGGACTCCTTCAGCTCCCTGCAAGATTCCGTTAGTCATCCAACAATTCTAAGTAATCATTGTCTTGGGGGGGGAGAGAGAGAGTATTTGTAAGGACGACATTTGGGTGAATGTTCGCCCTTCCATTGTAAAATTTTCTAGATTAATTTATGTCCTCTCTTTTCTTCCCGGAACTAAATTGTAGAGCATTTTACGCCATTTCTTTTGAAAGGGCGTAAAATGCTCTACAATTTAGTGACAGACATTACGCTTCCATCCGCGCGCCACCTTATGTATAGCCTCATTTGCTGAATAAAGTTAGTTCGCTCGCTCTGCTCATATTGCTCAGACCTCACAATTCCATGACACATGGAATCCCCTTTGTACATATCTGACTGATTTCTTATTATTATTAGTCATATTATCACACCCGATGGGAGATATGTGTGTGTGTGTGTGTGGGTGTGTGTTCCTTGTATCCTTCTGTTTGTCTGTAGATCCAAGCAGCCCAGTCGCAGACTAAATTTCAAGAGTGTCCCAATTTTTATTGAAAATTTACTTTCATCCTTAGGCATTAATTGATATGATTTTAATTGAAAAAATATATAAATTACTTAATTTAAAAATTTTATATGAAAACCGAAGTATAAAAATAGTTACTTCAATCAGGGAGAAGAGTTACTTTTTGGCAGTGACCATTAAGTCTTGTTCAAAGCCACTTGCTATCAGACTGACTACTATACTGTTATTTTAATATGTATACGTACCAAGATTTTTATATTTATAATTACCAAATCCATTGCTTATCTTCTTACCACAATATTCAAAGGAAGTTACCTTACTTTGCAGTAGCTGGTCGAATTAAATATGGCAAGTGTTGCTGCCTTTAATTATAAGACTGTGATGAGTTATGTAATAGTCTTCTAATTCCTTTTCACAAAGGGAAGGAAGTTCACAGTCAGAAGGAACAGCCATTTATTCTGGAGTGGTGCTTTGTCAGACATGATAATTGAACAAAGTTTGATGAGGTCTAGAAAGACACATGGAGGGCTCATTAATATTACTCATACAGTCAGTTTGAACAAAATGTTCATGTACAGCTCTTATTACTGCCCAGTACAGTGAGGCAGTAACATCATTGATCAACACACTCTCTGGCACCTGGTCTGAGCAGCAATGAGGGATGAACGTCAGTTATGTGAGACGTGATAATGAGCTCCTCCAGTTGTTTGTAGACTTCTTAAGGTAACACAACCCTTTCAGAGTTGAAGATGAACATCAGTTGATAATAAATATTGCGAGTGGAATTATTGCAATGTCAACGTTGAAACATCACTGCAGACTGGGAAGGTCATTCAAGAACAAATGACAGGAACGACATTTTCTCAAGTAACAGGAAAAGAAAAAAACAAGCTCAAACTTTCAAGTTAATGTATAAACTTGTGAAAGTGGCACGTGAGGAATTGTTCATATCAAGCACTGAGTTATATCAGAGACTTTTGGCTATATGCTACAGTCAAGGTCAACCTACAGAGGCAACCTTCTCCTTTAAGCTGTCAGTTCTCTCTTCTCTCTTTATAGATGGAGGAATGAGAAATACACCAGTCACATCTCTCATAATTTATCGCACATATGGATCCCCTGATATGTGTGAAATCAGTAAGCTAACAGTAGTGGGGATTGATGGATGTACTTTGCTACACAGTCAGTATTGGCCAAAAATTGGAACAATAGACACATCATGAGTTATGTGCGTTTTGTAATGTGGAGGAAAAGTCCTGGCCTACCTGTTTATGTTATATTGATTGCTATACAGTTAGGACAACCAAAGATCAAGCGTAGAAGCAGTGTCGACTAGACAAATCTTCCCCAAATATGATCTCAAATATCCCTTCTCCTATTCCATCTGACAAAACAAAATTTCTTTCTAATAGATGCAATAGGCAGGAACTGATCAGGCTAATATGACCGAGTCTAGAAGATACAGGTATTGAGGTGGAGCATGCTGATGAACAAGGAAATGCAGGTGTTATAACTGTGAAAAGAGTTCTTGATGAAACAGTTACTAGTAAGGTAAGGCCCCCATTTAAGTAGCAGCTGATGGATGATACAGTTATACTGGTCCCTGTCCTTCATCATGCAACAACCAGTTTACATGGAAACCAAGCAACATACACTGTCTATAAATGTGGCTAGAGAGGTTCTAGGACGTGAAATGTGCATGTGCCCTCCATTCATACGTGCTATGTCTGGGTGTGACACCATCTCCTCAGCCTTTTTTGGGATGGGAAAGGTATTTTAGATGTAGGATTGGAATATGTATCACTGTTGTACCACGGAGGCACTGAAACCCCTCAATGAACTTAGGATCCTCTACATTACTTCCTCCACAAAATATGTCCCAATAGAAAGGGTACCACCATCTTAAAGGTTGTGCCAGTTTCATTGTCTAATGGTTAATTTTCAAGTACGTACATACATACCTGGCGCAACCTGAAAACAGCTCTCAAGTATGAGGACTATGGGTGCAGACTTGAAGTAAATGGATCAATTGATCCAATAATGATAGTTATGCCTTCAGCTTCTCCAGAACTACCAATATAGATCAGATGTAGCTGTAAACATGTGCTTCATGTGTACACACATATACACATACATATACGTATATGTATATGTATATATATATATATATACATATATAAGTATATACCAATTCAAGCTACAAATTGTCCTTTAATATCTAAATTCACTTTACCTCCCAAAATGATATATTTTCATATATGTACCGAAGGGGAATTTTTTAGTTGATAATAATTTCGTCCCCCCATGGGATCGAACCACCGTCCAAGTGACGGGGACGAAATCCGGACAGTCAGTGACGCTATCCAATCAGCCAACATTTGTAGCTTGAATTGATATATAAATGGATCACGGTTCGATGTGATAATTATTCATATAAGTATAGTGTGTGTGTATATATATATATATATATATATATATATATATATATATATATATATATATATATACATATATATACAATACATATACATATATGTATAGGTATATGTGGTATGTATATATATATATATATAATATATAATATATATATTTATATGATATATATATATATTATAATATATCTATATATATATATATATATATAATTATATATATATATATATATGTGTGTGTGTGTGTAAGTGTGTGCGCTCGCTGATTTAATAGTTTTGAATATGCCTTTTCCGTGATAGTCTGAAGTCCCGTGAAACCGTTATAAGCGATACTGTGTGTATGTGTAACAAAGCAAGGCAACCGCCAAAGACGTTACAAGTTGACATGGCTTAGGCAGTTCAAAAGAATGTACGCATTTCTATATCCCTTCTTGATTGGCCCTTGAGTCTTAGGAGCCAGAATACCCAATCAGCTTTTCTTGCAATAACGGATGCTGTGTGTAGGGGGCATTTGAAACAGGCCGCACCATCGGTCAGATCAGTTTCGTTAGCGGGTCCCTCCCAAGAGTGCCCAGTGCCCGCAGTCCCAATCCCGTATTCCGCCAGACGTGCGTCACCATGAGTGTCAATAGGTCTAACCTGTCGTGCGTTTGTGCACTAGCATAGTTAACGTAATAATTACAGTTAAAGGCCACCTGTGTAGCTAAGAAGAATACACCTGTGTTAAACGTTCCCTCGATTATTATTTTTGCATGACCTCTATTGCATGCACGTGAACTTCTCTCTCTCCTGTTTTTCCTTCATATCCCGAACCCACAAATGACCGAGATCAGGTCTAGGTAAATAATGACGACATTAGGATTAATTACAGGTGCTAATGATCAGGCATCTATGAGTACGGCAAACTATTCTATTCAAAATGCATCAACTTTTTTTAAACGGTATGATTGTGTTCTGCATTATTTTTGTATAAATAATGATTCTATTCTATATCAATATTGCTTATATTATTAAAGTTGATGATTCACGGCCAGAAATAAGGAGACATATTGATTTAAAATAATAATGCATTTACTTTTTCTATTCAGTTTCAAATGTATTATTTTTCTTTATTTTTGAGTCTACCTCCATCTCCATAGTATTTTTACAAAACTTAAGCTTCAAACTAATATTTAAAGTAAAAATGAAGCACCACCTTAATGTAATTGACGGGTGGCGGCCATTTTCCTTATTGCCAAAATGTATGGTTGCATATTGTTGATTTTGGTTGATTTTTTTTTTGGGACATACTTGTCATCCACGGAAACCCAATGAACACATAAAATGCATTTGTTATACAAAATGCCTGGGTCTTTGTCCATTTTTACTGGCCTACTAAATCAAGTAGGTCATTTTCTGGCCCTTTCAAGCATGCAAACACCCTTGGCTCCAGGACTAATGCTTTTCCCAAAATTATCTGGGTTACACCACCCGACTCCACCTTTCGTAATGGGAAAAACAAAACCTGTAAACACAACGGCCCTCCAACCATTCAATTCCCATTCGAACAACTCATTTGCGTCCTCCAGTACAATAGCTTTGCATTACAATTATTTAGGGATACAAACTAATGTATACAAAAATTATAATGGTTTTCAGTAAATGTTTACAATTAATTTCAGTAGAATTATCAAAGCAAAATCAGCAAAGGGAAAATGGGAGTGAGAACGATAATAATATAGGATTAAGTCACTCAAAATTACATGTATAAAAGAAAACAAGAAAAACAAAAATAATCCACTACGACGAATGTCTGATTTATATATATTTCCGTAAAGATGACGGAAAGAAAAGAGCCAGACTGTCCGCCACCGTTCCCTCTCACAAAGTAGCTGAATGAATGGAATAATCAGCCTCTCTGGAACAAACCCATCCATGAGGATTTATTATGCTGCTACTGTTCTCTGTATTAATGGCATATTTATATGGTAATTTTACAACGCTGCTGTGTAAAATACATGTATTTAATGAGTAATTTAATAATTGATCTAATGCATTCAAAGCCCTGATGAAGTAAGGAAAAGAATCATTCACATTCTCCACCAACAGCCTTAAAAAGGTAGCCATATATCGTCGCTACGATAACGCCAAAGAACTTAAAGGAAAAAAAATATAAGTAAATAATACAAATGAGATAATTTTCCAATTAAACAAAAAATGAAATTTAAGCGAAGACTACATTAAAATAGCGCTCAATAACAAAAAGTAGCCGATGTTGCTGCTTTTTATTTTTCTCGCGCTACGTGGGTCTTCCAAATTCTCATACCGGAAAAAAAACCAGATTGCTCCGATATGGCCTATTAATATTATGAAACCAAAAAACCATTGTCTCGTTGCTTTATTTTTCAATGTATCTTCACAATTTCGAAGAAAGACTAACGAAAGGGCCAATGAATCATTAGTTGGCAACGCTACCATAAACACGCCCTTGGGCGGGGCTAAAATTCGTATCGGCTGCCTAAAACGTTTTGGCGATTCGTCAGCATTCGTTGACAATTACACTACACGATAGCCTTCACATAATCGATATTGTCTTACATAAGAACAACATTTCTGAAAAATGTATTTTTACTGCAAGATGAAAGTTCTAAGAAGGAAATGGTTTTTAAATTCAACTAAACTAAATTACTTTTTGGAACACGTAGATTAGTGTGAAGATAAACTAATACATAACATCTTATTTAGTAAAGAATACCAGTTTTGGTAATCGTGTGCATAGTCAAAGATATAAAGACAAACCCAGTCTTGACAACAAAGACAAGAGAAGAAAAATGTAAAAATCGCAAAAAAAAATATTTTTTTTACGACACTGGAATGCGATAATATAAAAATAAAGTTAAAAAATGACACTGTAGAAGCAGAAAAAAAAAGAAACTGCAAAACTAAAACAAACTGATACCTGCAACATGAAATAGGTAGACACTTAAAATTCCAAACACAGCATCTCTGTGGATCTCTAGTTGTTACTGAGGGAAGACTTCAATGTCAAATTGCAAAGGACACCATTCACTACAGACAGCCCGACACCGTGGGAGCCACTCACAGTACAGTAAGGAAAGAGAATCCAAGAATAATGGTGGTCACACTTTTTTGCATGGCCACGTTATGACATTAGCTGAATCGTGGTTTTCCTAAAAGCCCTTGTTCTAATGGATCTTTCAACATGTTCAAATCATCGCACATACAAAATAAGTGTGAATTCTTTTCACTTGTAGTACATGCAAGGAATTTTCAATATTCACAGACATTAAGCCCAAAAAATATAATAGTGTCGAATTAACTATGCAAGTAACGCAAGTACCTTACAACGTCCCCATATTCTTAGTCGCACTTATATCGTATGGCTTAACCTATTCCCGATCTCACACGAGTCGGAATAGGTAATGGGGCTAGAAATTCTAAGCAAATATATCAATGCATCAAGGAAAGTTCACAACTGAAAACGCACGATAGTAAGTGTTGCGTCACACTAGTTCAGCACCAAATGGAATTTTTCTTATATGCAGATTTTGAACACTGCAAAAAGACCGCAACGATTTTGTAAGCAAATTTTCCGTTATGCGAGCGCGAGATTCAGTCGTAAGTGTAAAGCGAACGGTTGCCGCGAGAACAGACGGCAACTGTGGTGAAAGAACGACGACTAGATGGCGGACGCTGATGCCCCAATAACAAGCAACGCACTGCCTCAAAGATCACAGGGGTGCCAATTTGACGGAAATCCCGCCATTTCTAGCGGATTTAAAGACTAACTCGCGGATTTCAAACCGCTGCTACAGGCAACGGGTAATTTAGCGGAATTTGAAGAGTTCAGCAGTATTACAGCTATTTTCGTATGAAAGTTTAGAAAATTTAAAATTCTTCAGAAATTGCACAGCTGAAGAAGTGACATCCACTATTCATTGTGATTAGTCAGGTACTGGCGCGCAGTCGTGCCAGATAACATCGGGCATTGTCAACCCATATCAGATACGTCCCTGGGATTTGCAGCAAGACCACAGAGATAGAAGGCCTGTTCGATGTTTTGTGACATAAGCAAGGGTGGTTCAAGCTGCTAGCACTGACTACGCTGCCAGACGAAAGAAATGTAAACCAACCCTCGCCAAATCTATCATTTTTGGTCTGCCAGTTATTAATTTACTTTTACCAAATAATACTTGCTCGAAACACAAGTTATAAGATTAACATAAAATGCTGAACCAAAACAATTTGTTTAGTTACAATACAGTCTATCAAAGAATACACAGCAGTGCATAGGTTTACATAACTAAAAAACATGGTTCTTTAAACTATATGTGAATGAAATCATTCTCTTACATACAGTCATTATTTGGTGTTTAAATTTTCTAACTTTCTCTTTGGCTACAATAGTTATTTTCTTGAACAACAATTATTCAATGAAACGTTAGTAGAAACTCATAGTTAATTTTTCTGTTTTTCTTTGATATTTAATCGTTTACATTCATGATTGTTGACCAAATGTAAAATTTTTATATTTGCATCCTGAATAAAAGGGCAGTGATTTTTTTTTCAATAGTTAGTAAAGCTTGAACGATATATTCATTGGATATTTGTAAAACTAAATGAACATTTTGTTTCTCAAAGGTATAGGGAGATAATGCTTTTAATGATAGTTTATATGAATGTTCATTGAATAAACATCTGTCATGAAGTTTTTCAAAGGGCTGGATGGTGCATAATGAATTTGTTTTCCAAATTATTGACATCAAAGAACTGAGGTAACTTCATAGTTTCATTTATAACTTTCTGGCCAAGACAATTATTCCTGATATATTATAACAATTTTACTGAAACATACACGAAAAAGGGCATTTGTTACTCTGAAATGGGTGAGGATACACTATAGACAGCTGAAGAATGCTGGGAAAATAGGACATTGCTTTCCCAATGATAGCATTGTGATGTTACAATGCAAAACACTGTAAAAATGTATTTTGCTAAGCCTATAATTACTTTCTTCAGTGTGCAGTGCAGAACATCAGCTTTTATGCTTTAATTGGGAATTTGTGCAACTTACGTGAATTTAGACTTTACCTGTTCCACATAAAGTAAAATGCCCCTGTTGCAGCTTCACTATAGCCAAAGGCTGAACCAACAATATTTTTGCTTTTATAATGAACATATGGTATTAAGTACGTGAGTTTCATCCACCATGAGTATCACTATTTTGTCATTGGGTAGTAATGATTTACATTTACTCTTGATGTACAAAAGAAAACTTGAGTTATGATGTTGGACAGACCTGTTTGAAAAAACACACTTTTCATGGTACAGTAACTTTGTGGGAAACAACTATAGGTATAACAAAAACACAATATTATCAGCTCTGATGAATAATCAAATTTATTCAGTCATTAACTAGAGCTAAAATTATTGCCAAAAATGAAATAACTAGTTTTATAACAGCAATGCAATATATATTGCAGTGTTAGAAATACATTCAGCAATATCAGCTCTTTGGAGTTACTGAATATCTGCTTAATGATATTTGTATCATGAACCTCTGTAGGAATCTTGAGATCTCCTATGTGAGTACTTCAGTGACATGAAAAATGCATGTGCTGTACAGTTAGGTTTAACTGTAGGTAGAGCATTGTGGCATAAGTATGGTATTTCATCAAGCTGTACTCAAGTTTTACCTGTAGAAGAAGAAAGATGGTCTTTTAATATTTTTACTGTATATGTGAGCACTGAAACCTAGTAATGCAATGAGAATAGGTTAGGTTAGGTTAGTGAAATTTCTATGTAGGCACGTGTTTTGAACCTGTAACCCCTAGAATACTATGCCGGTCTACTTTTTTTCACCTTAACCCATCTAGGCCCAAAAGGTTTGTCCCATGCCTTTGACTCTTGTCAATTGAAACTTGCCTATTTCCCCACCACTATACTGTACTTAAGTTGTGATGAACCTATAACTTATATGTCTGTGCTAATGTAACTCTTGAGTACCTAATCTGAAGGTTCTATCACACAGTTAGGTATCATGTTTGCAACCTTCTTACCCGACACAGGCCCTTACCACAATTATTGCAATAATGCTCTTTACCACATATAGGCTACAGCATTCTGGGGTTTCTATGCACTTGCAGTGTGTAAGTTTACCGTTCTTAGGTATACTTGTTTGATGTTTACCCTTTCTTTGCTTGTTGGTAACTTTTTATATGTTGCTTGCCTTACTTGACTACGGCTACCATTATTAGTCTTGCCTATTATGACATTTAAATAGTTTTTTTTTTTCCAAAGTTTTAAAAGTCCTGTACTGGGAGTTCTTGGACACGGGCTACACTGGGTATTGGTTGGCATAGGCTGCACTGGGAGTTCTTTGACTTAGGCTAGCCTATACCTATTCGACTCTGTTAAGCATTGGTTGACATGAATTCCTACTAAAATTCAATGTAGGTTAAACCAGTCTTTCTTATATTGCACTTGACCTTGTTGCTCACAACTTCTACCTAGAATGCAGACTGTATTTATATTGCAGTCAAAAGTCACCCAGAGAGAAAAGTCAAATAGGTAGTACCTGTTGCAGTGAACTTATTGACGAGTTTAACTGCTTACCACTGTAAGTTCGTCCAAAAAAGGACACTAGATGTATCCATGGCTCGCTACCTCATGATGCCATATAAGTTTTATGTTCCAGTTCATGAATAAAACAATGGAACCACGAAAACACCCTGTGTCCAAGTGATGTAAGGGAAGGAAGGTCGAGAATCAGGAGTGAGTAGCCAGTCACTCACCTTGGAGAGTCAGACCACCAGGGTCGACGTCATCACGTCACATCGAACAGGCCTTCTATCTCGGTGGTCTTGTTTGCAGACCGTATGCTCCACAACTATCATTCTACTAATTTCTCATTACATAAGCCATACGCCGGAACCTCTGGCATGGAAATTAACGGTCTCAATACAGATGTTTCTATGCATCTGGTAACACTGCCGGATGTGCAGCACAGGTGTTTCTTTTAAGGCAGTGGTTCTTAACCTGGGGTACCTTTAGCCCCAAGGGCTATGAAACCTTAAACCTGGGGGTATGAGACTTGATAGCCAGTGCAATGGTACCGTATATTTACCATGAGAAAGCAAAACATATATTTTCTTAATTTTTCTCTTACTATAATTGTCTCAAT
Source organism: Macrobrachium nipponense (assembly GCF_015104395.2). NCBI lineage: Eukaryota > Metazoa > Arthropoda > Malacostraca > Decapoda > Palaemonidae > Macrobrachium > Macrobrachium nipponense. The sequence continues at coordinate 52,092,851 of NC_087203.1, read as the reverse complement.
TTTTTTTTCTTTTTAAGTTAGTATTTTCACCTTGAAGAAGGTTATATGGCACAAAGATGGATACGGGATCCATTTCTTTTCAACTTTGATTCCATGGATGATAATGATATGATGAAGGATGATCTTGTGGAGTTGCAGACCAATGACAGAATCCGAATGGAGCTTGAAAAGATGCAACTGGATATGTTTTGGTGTGCACAACTCCACTCCAAACATTCCCAGTTAGCAGGGAGAGCTTTGGAGGTCCTCGTACCATTTGCAACAACATACTTATGCAAGGCAGGTTTTTCAACGCTCCTACATATCAAAACAAAAGCCAGAAAGCGTTTGGATTCAAGTGATGACATGCGTCTGGCACTTTCAAAGAAAGAACCTCATTTGAACATCATAATTAATGAGACACAACAGCAAAAGAGCCACTAATAATTAAAAAATCCAATAATTTCTCAGCAAGGTTTGTATCACAAATCTTTTTCATAGGTTTGTATGGTTATGGTATTTATATTGGATGGGGGTACGAGAACATTTTCTGAGATATCAAGGGGTACGGGCACTGAAAAAGGTTAAGAACCACTGTTTTAAGGGGACAACTGCCCCCCCACCCTCAACTTGTCCCCGTCACGCCCCAAGAAGTAACAGCAGCTGGTTTTTCATTATCCCTACCGAAATTCAACATTAAGTTATATCTATCTGTTTGTCTATCATATGAGACTGTCGGTACCCATTGGTGTAATTCTATATAAGAATGTAATTACAAAAATCTTATATCACTCTATTATGATTTTGGTACTCAAATTATCAACATTATTACTTTTAATATTTTATTTTCATTATGGTACTCACATTATCAATATTATTTATTTTTATTTCATAATTATAAAATAAATTCCATTGCACTAATGATGCGGTTGTTTCATAACTTTCATTAATGCCCGGCATTGCCAGCTGATGGCCCTATAATTTGATTTATAAAATAACAATTTGTCGAAAATTGTATTTTTCCTAATTATACAAACCTGAGGTCCTTTAACAATAGGAATGTAACTTGCGGCAGCTGGAACCGGTTGTAAGCTTCGAACACGGGAGTTCGGTAGTTAACTGCTTGTCCGACAGTCAGCACACCGCACGACTGGGAGGTGAAGAATCACTCTGCTTTAGGCCCAGGAAAAAACAGGAAAAAACAGAGTGAGGGGTGGCA